>NC_080194.1:28521250-28827500 GCF_030028045.1 Hippopotamus amphibius kiboko | reverse complement strand
TCTCTCCTGCGTAAGAGGGTCCTTCTCACATCTCACCAATGAGAGCTGTGCATACGCCATCCTCCTCATAGCCACCACCTCCTAGCCTCAGGGTAGAAGCTCTGTCCTAGCGGCAGGTGGAAATCAGAGCACTGCATGGATGGTTCTGAGTCAATAATGACAGTTAACACAATAAAGACACCATAGATAGCCACCCTTATTGTGCCAGGGACCATGCTATGCTCTTCAGCATGATATTGACTCCTCACAACAAGGCATGATAGTTGCTACAAGTACCCTAGCTTACAGATTAAAAAACTGAGGTCCAAAGAAAATACTTGGAATTTTACCCCAGTTTATTCTGTTGATAAATGGAGAAGCCCAGTTTAGAATGCAGGCCATCTGACTTCAGAGCCTGTGCTTTTCACTACCATGAAAGTGGACTTGCTACCTGAAACTTAATAGGTCTTTTTGGTCCAAACAAGCAGCTTGCCTTTTACTTTTTTTTTTTTGGCACACGGGCTTAGTTGCTCCGTGGCATGTGGGATCTTCCTGGAGCTGGGATCGAACCCGTGACCTCTGCATTGTCAGGCGGATTCTTAACCACTGCGCCACCTAGGAAGCCCGCAGCTTGCCTTTTATTGTTCATTTCTTAGGCCAAGAAAGAGAAAAGTAATCGTCATGCAGTGCCTACTTCTGTAGCAAGTACCATGCCAAATATTCTGCATCCAATCATCCCACTTAGGCCTTTCCCCCTGCTTTAGTGATGGGCAATCTGAAGCTCAAGGAAGCCAAAAAACTTCCATGAAGTTACACAGCTCATTATGGTCACAGAGAACATTTCAACCTAGGCCTGACCCTGCTACTAAACCAGCCATTGCTCTAACACATTTTGGTGCCAATTGACTGAAGGGTAATTCAAAGCACATGTAGAATCCTCGCTTGCAGCCTGCAAAACTCATTAGCTCTCTCACATTCTCCCCCACTGTCACTAACTCATTGTCACCTCTGCAACTTTGATCACACTGGCTTCCCCTCTCCCCACACATCCTCCCTGTGCCTTTCTGTCTAGCCAAGGACCCCATCCATCATGGAACTTCAAGGCACTGCCTCCTCCAGGAAGCCTCCCTTGATCTCTCTAGGGCAGTGAATTCTCCTTCCTTTGAACTCTAAGCTTTCAAAGAGTACCTCATTTTCTTTACTTGTAAATTATTCCTTTTGAATTGTTAACTATCTTTTGTCCTTTCAATTTTTAATCTCTGTCTTTTTTTTTTAAGCCACGCCACACAGCTTGTGGGATCTTAGTTCCCAGACCAGGGATCAAACCTGGACCTATAGCAGCAGTGAAAGCACAGAGTCTTAACCACTGGACTGCCAGGGAATGCCCTCCTTTCAATTTTTTAAATGTAATGCCTTGTTCCTAAAGGTGTTGAAAGTTCCTAAATGAGAGAGATGGTATACGCATTGTACGCCTATGTGCATGGTACATGGTGGCTTGGCATGTCACCTCCTCTGAGGGGACTTTCCTGATAAATCTATTTAAAATATCAGCTCCCATCACACTTCACCCCCTTATCCTGCCTTCTTTTCTCAGCTGGCGTTCTCTAATATAGCTCTTTGTAAACATCTTTATTGTCAGTTTTCACTAGAATGTAAATTCCATGAGGGCAGTCACTTGGCTCTATTCACTACTGGATCCAGAGTATCTAAAACTGGCTCACAATAGGTGTTTACATTTTTCTTGTAAGATTGACTCAATGGATGAGCAAGTGACAGACCCTACAGTAGCTGTCAAAGGACAATAGCTACTGTCAGTGGGGGTTACCACAGGGGAGGATAGTAGTGATGTGAGTTTATGGAAAGAGGCTCATCAGAAGTGGCAAGACCAGAAACCCAGAAAAACATATGTGCTGGATATTTTTGCCCTGTCTAGCCTTCTTACCCTGCTCTCTGCCCTAGGAAAATGAGCTTTATAGACCCATTACCTAGATTCCCTGGCCCTTTGGCTTCCCGTTGAGTTCAGCCAATGGAGGCTGTATCAGTAGATTGGAAGGTGGAAGGGGGCAGAAGTTGGAGTGTTTATTCCCCCAGCTCCTTTTTTGCCATGATTCTCTACTGAAGGTCTCACCCCCACCAGGAAGTCTCTGCTACAGCTACAAGTCTCCCTGGGTCTGATAACTGCTCCCTCCCCTTGCCTCTTCCCCTAGGAGTAGTGACAGCAATCCACAGTTGCTAGCCTCAGGGTGCTTCAGCTTTCCTTGTTAGCTGCCTTGACCCTGTCTACTCCTTTGTAAATAGTCCCTTCCTTAAATTTTTTCAATCATTCTTCTCAGACAGCTCAGACCCTGCCAGACACAGCTCAAAAATCCCTTTGACTAGCAGCAAGAATGAGAGGTCAGGGAGGTAGAATCAGGGAGAAAGGGAATCACTGAAGAGTAGTGTTTCTGCCTGGAAATCCATTTGATAAGGGGACAGGCCAGTTTCAGGTGAAGGGCCAACCCCTAGGACAACTCCTAGAGCAGCAACAGGGCCAAGTCTGGCTCTTAAAGAAGATTCTATCAACCATCTTTGGGTTCTTTCCTCACTTCGTGCAAGTTGGGGAGGATGTGCGCGTGCATGCACACACACACACAAACACACACACACACACACACCTGCCCCCATGAGAGTGGGGTTGCATAAGAGGATCAGCCTTGAAAGAATATTTGTCATGCTCTGTTTCCTCCCTAGACCTTGAACTCAGCCAAGCCCCGCCACACTACTGTTGTGCCAGTCTCACAACTTCATGGACAAGCCCTTGTGGTTCTTATTATAATTGCAAGTCGCCCTTTAGCAATAACCATCAGGAAACTGAAAAAAGTAAAGGTTTATTACTTATGGGACCTGGAAATTAAACAGCACCATTGGGGCAACACAGTGAGGTCATGGCTAGAGGGAGACAGAGACAGCATGCAGGCCTGGGGTTCTGCTTTTATTGGGGTTGAGGATGGGGGCCTACGGTTTCTTGGTCTCACTGTTCATTGATGAATTTAAAACATAAGATTGGAAATTTAAAGTATGAGTAGAGAAAAAACAAGTGGCCCAAATGGTTAGTTATTGAAATCAACCAAGATCTCTAAAACAAAGGAGACTCATTTGGTGGAGGCAGTCTGGCTCTGTATCTAGTCCTATGGCTCACAATATGTTTATTTGAGATAGCCATTATTGTGAAATATTTTAACATGTTGGGCCATCTGGTATATGTAGGTTTCAATCTGTCCTGTGTTGGTAGATTGCTCCATATCTCATCGAATTAGCCTCTTTCTATTGAGAATAGGTCAGTTTAGTTAAAGTTTGCGTTTCATTTCGGAAGGTGGTAATGCAGATGGGCTCCAAACATTAGGCTTATATGATGCAAATATTTACATCAAGTTATTTAATAAAAGGCATTTCTATGGAAACAAACAAGCACAAAAATGGTTAATGATTGGAGCAGATTATAATCCCAGTTTCTGAGTTCTAAAGGCAGCCAGTCAAGATTTCTAGATGTTGGGCTCCAAGCATCTTCAGATGGAGTGAGGGCAGGCAGTAGCAACCTGATAGACTTTCCTGGCTTGCAGTTTGAATGTTTCTGATGATCTTTCTGAGTGGCCCACATGCAATAGGCATGAAGATTGTCTGTACATGAGCTGTTGTGGCGATTTTCTGAAGTTTATATCAAGTCCCACTTTAGCTTGTGTTGCTTTGGGAAAAGGGAAGTTTTAGTTCTCAATGGTTCCAAATCAAAAGGGTGGGAGAAAAACTGGAAACATTAGTTTGGAGAGCTGTAACATATATCAAAGGAAATAAGAAGAATTTAATATCCAATCTAGTCCACAGGTAGAAAACAAAACCTCAAAGACGATTAACAGCACTAGAATTTAATATCTACAGAGATATATTAGCAAAACATCATTTTTTTCTCTCTACAATCACCCACATTTCTATCAGAGATAATCAAAGTAAGAGTGATTTTTTTTGGTAAAATAAGTCTAGTCTCATTAAACTTGGCTTGGTTATTTACATAAGTGCAGCAAGAATAGTGGTTGACCACACAGACTCTTTTAAATCTGCTTTGCTAGAACTTTTCGTAAAGAAACCTCAGATTGAACTTGTAAAAGCCTTCTGGAGGCTAAGAAGTCAAGCCAAGGGTCTAGACATCAGACAACACCTACGGATTTGGGTAAATTCCTCTTTTCTCAAGGTCCCCAAAATATCCTTAGGCTCCTGTGCTTGCTGGAAAGTGACCTCCTGGTAAGGCTGCTGGGAATCCTGTAAGTACCAGGCTGATTTTTCCAAGGAGCTTCATTGGCTCCATAATGTCAACCTTCGTTCCTTAAAGTGCTTTGGTCATATCTGAGTCTATTCATGTCTCTTTCAAATACGACATTCTAGCCGAACTTGATAATATAACTAATGTTTCAAATTGTGCCTGGTTACAGGCAGAATAGATTCATATTGAACTTTTGAAAATAACTCTATTGCCATAAAAATAAGAATACTCACTAAGAGTTTCCTAATTCTAGAGGAACCAGGTGGGGAGAAAAAGATAAATGTTTCAATTCTGCTTACAAATGTATAATTTACCAAATTACTGTAAATCATAATTAGCTTAAAAGGTTTCCTTATATCTGGAAATAAACAGTTAAAGAGCCATCAATATTTTAAACAAAAATTTGTAAAACTTAAGATCATCCTTATCAAGTCATTCAGCCCCATGTAATTAATTCTTGTTAATCTTGATCTTCTGTTAGTGGTTTTATGAAGCAATCAGTTTTGTTTATTTTTTTGTTTCCCTACAGTTCTGTAATTTCTTACCCCATTCAGTGGTATGATCTGAAACTTATCAAAAACTTGTATTCTGGAGTACTTGTCAGAGTCCTTTCCATGAATCTCATTGAAGTTGAAGTACATTTATAAAAGCACCAGAGTAAAACAATAACTTTACATGACAAAAGGCTTAAAAATGGCCATGATTAAAGATCAGATTACAGTTTACTACAATGCAATTGACAAGGAAATTTGGTTATTTCTGTGACACTGAGCATATAATAACTAGAATTACAAGGAATAGCATTATACCAGAACAAATCAGATTTTTAGGAATTTCATACAATTTATAGAACACATACTAATAACATATATTCATACAAATATAATACAGGAGCTTTAGCATCATTTAGTTGAAAATGCTTCACATGTAATTTAACATATCAAATAAGCCTAATAATTTAACATCTCTCCTTTCACAAGGAGAGAGAACAAATCTTTTAAGATGTCCCAGGGCTCCTTTGGATAATTCCAAAGTTAGTTCAAGGTCAAAAAGACTTCATTTAGAATTTGATTTTAGGAAATTTATCAAAAATGTCAAAAGGTTTTGGACATGACTAAATAGGATTGCAAATAATTATGAAATAGTACTAATTATTCATTCAACCAAAGTGGCAATAAAAAATTTTAAAGACAAATGTAGAAGGTTGCATAATTCTGAGCAAAACTTAGCTCTTAATTTTGAAAAAATTATGTTTACTTAAGTAAACAAAGACCTGTTGATAAAGGTAACATGAAGCAGGGTAAGTTATTTTGGTAAGACACAAAGCCTTTGCTTTCCAGACAGATTACCCAAAGGAAAAACAAACAAACAAACCTCTCATAATCACTTAAGAGCAGACCAATAATCCAAGTAAACGTTGTCCTTTTAACAAAGAGAAAACCAGATTCTAATTTTGTACCAGTGTACTTTGTTGTTGTTGTTGTTTGTTTATTTATTTATTTATTTATTGGCTGTGTTGGGTCTTTGTTGCTGCACACAGGCTTTCTCTAGTTGCTGCTATTGGGGGCTACTCTTCATTGTGGTGCGCAGGCTCCTCATTGTAGTGGCTTCTCTTGTTGTGGAGCATGGGCCCTAGGCATGTGGGCTTCAATAGTTGTGGCACTTGGACTCAGTAGTTGTGGCTCACGGGCTCTAGAGCACAGGCTCAACAGTTGTGGTGCATGGGCTTAGTTGCTCCGCAGTATGTGGAATCTTCCCAGAGCAGGGCTCGAACCCATGTCCCCTGCATTGGCAGACAGATTCTTAACCACTGTGCCACCTAGGAAGTCCTGTACCAGTGTACTTTTGATACTAAAATTTGTTCATTTGTTATTTTTTAAAACTTAATTAGATCAATTTCAATCTTAGCCAGCCTGACCACACATAAAATTCCTTTCCCAAGAATCCTTTTCCACAAACTGTCTATAACTTTCTCTTTTTTACATTCAGATTTTGTTCTATTTTTCTTCTTTCCCATTATGAAATAACCAGTCTCACTTTAGGACAAAATTAATTCCTTTTCCATTAACAAAAATGCATCTTTATACCTCATACTTCTTACCCCAAAATAGATCCTACCTTCCTTGCATACATTCTTTTCCTCACTTTTCTAGTAATTTTAATTACATATGTTAGAATTCAAACCATTAGAAACCTTAATTTCCAGTGAAAACTAAGCAATTGTGAACAATTGTTACAATTGGCAAACTTATGAGTACATTTCAAAATTTATAGAAACATACATTTCCTCATAACACAATTTTTCAATGTGACACAGGACAAGTTTACTAAGAGACCCAAATATTTAGTTTCTCTGTAGGAGTTTTCGTGCTTTCTGTATGATTTTGGCAGTCCCAATTAAAATGTAGTAATGTAGCCCAAAATTAGGGGGAGCTTTTTGTAAAAATAATGATCTGGACTCAGGGTTAAATGAGGCCTCTTCAGAGTTGGATAAAGAGGAGGTCATTTGGGTCACTATGGTTATGAAAATGATAAACCTGTTGGACTATGCCAATTTTGTGCAGTGGGAGATGGTATCTTAATATTTCCCATTCACTGTGAGCCTTAGCAGTGATCATTGTGATGGGAGGGTGGGCACAGCATTAAGCAATAAATATCCAAGTGAGGAGAGGAGGGCCCTGGTACAAATATTGGTGGCTTTAGTGTTCTTTGCCTTCCCCTTTTCCCTATTCTCCTCACTGGGAATCTCAACAATCCTGTCAACATTTCTCTTGGTGGCAGAGATGCCTGGTGATGTATGTTTCTTAGTTCTTCCCCACTTGTGGGACAGTTTAGAGGGCTCAGGATCTGTGGTATCTCAGAGAAAATGAGCATATAGCCCAGAGGGGTCTTTAAGAAAATCATAGATTTTGGGATCTTTAGGAAGATTTGCCAGTTGATGCACTTTGACACTCAGAGCCTATATGAAACAAACAAACAAACAAACAAACAAACCTGCAATAACCAATTACTTCCCCTCTTTCCTTCCCACTGCATAAAATCTTCAAGAAAGATTTGAATTTCACTTAAGGTATAGTTTCTGATTTTAGTTTCTATTTCTTAATTTTCTCCTGTTACCTTCCTCTGTGTGTTGTTACCAGAAAATTTTGGATGATGTCACTGTGAGCCATCTTTGTAGGTGGCCATTTTCCTTTTTTAGGATATCCCAAAAGAACTTTCCAGTACTGGGGGTTTCTTCCGTTAATGTGATAGAGTTTTTGGGAAAATCCCCTAGGCCTCTGGAGTATAAAATGAGTCTTGGCATATTGATATGCCATGGTATTGAGCAATGCCCAAGAAGCTCCCATGGTGTTTTGAATTTATCAAGGAGCTGGTGTACATCCATGGGATTCTTAGGAGGAGCTGGCACCAGATATTTAGGGCATTTATATTCGTCCATTAATTTTTTAGCAGAGATAGGACTTATCATAATGGGTCAGGGGACAAAGAGTGACAGTAGTCAGTGAAGTAGTGACACAAAGATTATAGGTCTTTGTTGTAACTTTCCTCTAATGGTGTCATTATTTTCCAGATGCAAGGCTCTTTCACTGTTCTGGGTTAGGACATGTAGTCTGGGCATGACCCACTGACACAGTGGTTGCAGGTGGAGGCTGCCTGTCTTCCTCACCTGTGGGAATCTTTTCCTAATGCCTTTAGCCCAGAGCCTCTCCTTAGGTGGTGACAATAGCCTTGCAGTCCAATCTACCCTCCTTAGCTCTCCTTGGCCTTGAGGCATGAAAGACCCTTTCGCACATTATTAGTCAATTCAGGCCTTTATAATTGGTGGTCTAACTTTCTTACTAGACCCTATGGCCTTGGTCACGCTGCGGAGATCATTGGATTATTATGGTAGCCATGACCTTTTAGGTTGGATACTACAGGCAACACAGGACACAGGAAATATACAAAAGCACATAGCAGCGTGACAGACCCCCAGCAAGCAGTGCTCCTTCCCAAGAGTTAGGTGGATTGTAAGCAAATTGCAGATAAAGGGTATTAGCTTCAGTTAATTACAAGGAAAACCTTGTACTCCTGCCAACTATGCCAATTGCTTTGTGCTGGTTTCAGCCTATCAATGACCAGTGTTGTGGCTGGACCAGTCTTTGTGGTTCTTATTATGATTATAATATGCCCTGCAGCAATAATCATCAAGAAGTGGGGGTATTATTGTTTACACAACCTGAAAATTACATAGTACGCCTGGGGTCACAAAATGAAGTTGCATGTAGAGAAAAAGCATGCAGGCCTGGGGTTCTGCTTTTTTTGGGGTCCAGGGTGGGGGCTAAGGGTTTCATGGACTTATTCTATGTTGGTGAATTTAAAACATAAAAGCAGGAATTTAAAGCACAGGAAGAGAAGAAACAAGTGACCCAAGTGACTAGTCATTGAAATCAACTAAGATGTCTAAAACAAAGGAGCCTCAGTGGGGGGAGGCATCCTATGTTTAAGTCCTGTGGCTGGAAAGGTGTTTGTTTGAGATAGCCATCCTTGAAGTGCATGCCTCTTTGAAGTGGATGCCTCAGCAATCAAAGCTTAAGTCAGGCACTTGCATTACAAAAAAAGAGAAAAAAATCACAAAGGCTTCTCTTGTGGTTGACATTCAGCACTGGACCAGCCCCTCACTGCTGCTAACCATATTCCCCTTTCAGAGTGTCCTGTTATTGACCCTTGGCGTTTAGTTTCTTTCTTTTTCTTTCTTGGCCTTGATCCTGCCTTTTGGACTTGGTATCTAAACATAGCCTCCCTGACTTGACCTTCAATTCTCTCTAAGGACTTTGGCTTACACACACCACTCTGTCTCCACTCTGGGATGTCTATGCAGGATACATTGACCTAATGGCCCAGCCCCACTTAACTGGCACCCCAGGATGTGAGTGTGTGAGTGACTGAGTGAGTTTAAGCGTGTGCATGCACAGGGCTGAGTGCACATGTTGGGGGTGGGGAGAAGGAGTTGTCAAGTTGCCTGAGTAGGAGTCTTTACTCCTCCTCACTTATTGGATGCATGACCCCAAGCAAGTTACATATCCTTTCTGTTTGTCAGTCTTCTAATGTACTATCCTTAAATCTATAAAGTGTGTGGGGCCGGGTAGGGAGGGGGTGTGGATTAAAAGTACATACCTTTTAAGGTTGCTTTGTGGTTACTAATTATGTTCAGTAAATATTTCCAGTGGCCACCTCACTCTTCTCCCCAATATTGGGTCACACGGTAGGATTGTACCTCTTGAACCCTTTGTGAGAGGAAGGATCATAAGGTTAGTTCTGGCCAATAAGCTGTGAGCTGAAATGACATGTGTCATTTAATTGTTGATGTGAGATCCTCTGGGACTTTCTTGTGCTCTGCCACAAAAACCATGTTCTAAACATTGGCTGCTTGGCTGCTGGGGTCTCAGAGTGAAGGCAACGTGAATCAGAGCCTCCACCAACCTGCAGTGGACATGTAGCAAGAGAGAGAAATAAGCCTTGTCATTGGAAACCATGAAAATTTGGGGGTTGTTTGTTACCACAGCATAACCTAGTTGGCCCTGACTGAAAGAGCTGTTGTATCCACTGAGATGATTCAAGTAAAATTCACTCCACCTAACGTCCAACACATAGAATATACTCACTAAATATCAGCTGTTATTATCATTTGTATGACTGTGTGTATGTGGGTGTGTGTATGTATGTGCATTTCCTTTGTTAAACCAAACAGTTTGAATAACCTTCCATTCTCAGCAGTTGGGAAGGGAAGTGGCACGTGGTGCCAAGCTATCAGGGTAGTTTAAAGGTAGAGTTTCCTGATAGTGCTCTCTGACCTCAGTGTCACATACAGACTTAGTAAATATGGCCCAAACATGTGAATAGGCAAGTTCTATCATCAACTCAACTTCCCCAGTGCAGGCTAATGTGCTAGCACACCCAGAGACGGCTCCTTTTGGCTGTGGATGAGAGACAGAGAGAGGCTGTGTTGGATCATCCTTCCGTACAGTCTGAATGATTGTTGGTCTGTGGGGACCAGAGAAGACCTCCAATTAATTATTACTGGAGAAGATGAAATCATAAACAAAATTCCTTGTAATAAATTTTTCAAATGAGAGCCCATGTTTTATTTACAGGACTGGCCCATTTTGGGCTTTAAATCTATGAACAAAAACAAACATTTTTTTTATCAAACAGACAGGGAAGAAAGTACTCAATAGCTTTTCTTTCTCTCCTTGCCAAGGAGGACATGCGCTCTGAGCTACAGAGAGGAAGGCGGTCCAGGCTCTGTCGGCTAGAAGAATTAATGGACTCATTTTGCTTTGCAGGGGAAGATTTAAGCTATAATGATCCTTCCACATTGACAGAAAAAAAAACAGAAAAGGGGAAAACACAGGGTTCTGTTGAGATTCAGATGTTTTTACTTCTTAATTCAGCATTAAACCTGGGTGGAAAATAGAACATATGCGAAGTATAAACTTCTATAACTAAAGCAGCTACCACCAGGCATGTTCCTATAGCTAAAAATGAGAAATCTACTTGATCTGAGCATTCTGCAGAAAAACTACGAGAAGTAGGAAATAGATTTTGGCTTAATGTCTCACTTGCCCTTTGTCTCCCTGTAACAAAGTTGTTCTGAATCTTGAGGAAGAGGCACCTAATGTAAATTCACACCAGTTCTCATAGCCTCAGATCTGGTGGGCTCAGAAATGAGCCAAAATGTCTATAAAGGTCTATTTTCTGACAAATACTGGTGATGAATCAGAGATTACAGGTCTACTGGAACAATAGAATGGTCCATCAAAACTCAGCAAGGCATCAGTTTGGAATGAAATCCTGAGAGGTTAGATTGTTCTTTTCTAGCATGTGGTATAGGCATGAACCAAAGAGTGGTGTATAGTGCTCTGTCCTGTACCTGTTTCCTGTGGCTGCTGTAACAAATTGCCAAAAACTTGGTGACTTAAAATAACAGAAATTCATTCTCTCACAGCTCTGGAGGCCAGAAGTCTGAAATCAGTATCAACAGGCCAAAATCAAAGTGTTGGTGGGCTCATACTCCCCCCAGAGACTCTAGGGCTGAATAGTTTCTTGCCTCTCCCAGCTTCTGGTGGCTGCCAGCAACCCTGGGCTTGTGGTCACATCTTCCTGTCTCTGCCTCCAACCTCTTATTGTCACCTCTTCTTCTGTCTGTATCTCTTCTCCCTCTGCCTCTCTCTCTCTTTTTTATATAAACTTATTTATTTACTTATTTATTTATTGGCTGGGTTGGGTCTTCATTGCTGCGCAATGGCTTTCTCTAGTTGCAGTGAGCGGGGGCTACTCTTAGTCGTAGCGCACTGGCTTCTCATTGCCGTGGCTTCTCTTGTTGTGGAGTATGGGCTCTAGGTGTGCAGGCTTCAATAGTTGTGGCTTACAGGCTCTAGAGCATAGGCTCAGTAGTTGTGGCGCACGGGCTTAGTTGCTCCACAGCATGTGGGATCTTCAGGGACCAGGGCTCAAACCCGGGTCCCGGGCATTGGCAGGTGGATTCTTAGCTACTGAGCCACCAGGGAAGTCCCTGCCTGTCTCTTATAAGAACACTTATGATTGCACTGAGGGCCCACCTGGATCACTGACGGTTATCTCCTCATCTCAAGATCCTTAACTTAATCATATCGGCAAATACCCTTTTCCATATAAAATAATATGCTGGAAAAAATTGTCTTTCACCTGCATAGGAAAACCTCAGTTTTTCCTTAGTGTATGTTTCTTTTCATGAGTCTCCTTTACTACTCTTACAGAACACTTCACTTCTGGTTACCAAACATGTGGAGGTTTTTCACACCAAATGTGTGGAGAACAAGCAACTCTCTACAATATCAGCTGGATGTCCTATGATTCAACTCAATTCTGACACTATCTACCTGGAGATAACATCACACCAAACAGGTTAAGGGCTTAGTCCCCCAAAATTTACCCACACTTCAGATGTCAATCACAAGCCCAGGTTATCACCTGAGCTACTGACAAACAGGCTATAGATTAGAAATCCAATGATCCCTTCTTTGGGTTCAATTAATTTGCTAGAACAGCTCACAGAACTCAGGGAAATACTTACTTAGGCTTACCAAGCTTATTAAAGGATATGATAAATGGTATAGATGAAGACTGAGGTGAAGAGATACGTAGGGCAAGGTCTATGAGGGTCCTGAGCACAGGAGCTTCTGTCCCTGTGGAGTTGGGTGCATTATCCTCCCAATGTGGATGTGATCACCAGCATGGAAGCTCTCTGAACTGCTTATTACTGAGAGTTCATGGAACTTCCTCACATAGGCATGATCAATTATTCCCTCCATTTCCAGCTCCTCTCCTCTCTCTGGAGAAGAGGGTGGGGGCTGAAAATTCCAAGCTTGTAATCATGGCTTGGTCCTTCTGGTGACCAGGTCCCATGGATGAGTTATCCAGGAGCCCACCCAGAGTCACTTCATGAGAAGAAAAGATTCTCCTAATGCTCTTATCACTTAGGAAATAACAAGGGTTTTAGGAGCCCTGTCAGGAACAGCCTCAAAGGTAAATATTAGGACAAGAGACGCTTCTAGTGTTCTTATCATTTAAGAAATCACATGAGTTTTAGGAGCTCTGTGCCAGGAACTGAAGGCAGAGACATATATGTGTGTTTACATATAATTTCCCCCTATTATCTAACAGGTAACATTTACAGGTTCCAGGTATCTTTGAAAGTTTTGAGGGCCATTATTGAGCCTATTACAATCTCCGATAGCTACAAAGTAAATGTATAGGAGCCGAATGGTAAGGGTAGAATTGGCCCCTCTTATTCTCAGTGATCAACCTGCAGAATTTGTGTTTTTTGTCCCTGCGATCTTAGGTCCTGCTAGGTTAGAGGTTCAGTTCTCTGGGAAAGAATGTTACCAATAGGGGAAAAAAAGTAAGTGTTTTGCTAAAGCTGAGGTTGCACTGTACCCGGTCACTTTGGGTTCCTCATTTTTGTGGAGCAGCAGGTAAAGAAAGAAGTTATTGCACTGGAGGGATGGAGGGTTGCTGCTATAAAATGGGAGCAAGGAGCAATGTGACTAGAACCCAGAGGATTCACAATGAGTATCTTTTGGCTCTTCTGCACCCAGTGGAAATGGTGACTGAACAATGGCAGCATCCAAGGCCTGACAAGAGCAAGGCTGCTAAAGGTTTAGACTCCTCAAGATGAAAGTCTAGATCAACAAAGGGGACAGAAACCCTGAGCAGCTGAAGTGATCACCCAGGGGGAGGGAAATCTAGAATAGATGGGAGGAGAGGGAGATGACAAAAACAAATTAAAAAACACAGTGGCGACTGGCATTTTTTCAACCAAGCCTTCTGTATTAAGCGGTTTCAGAATTTGAAGCTAAAAAACACTTTGGAGGCTCAGTTGATGTGGAGGTAATAGAAGACCCAAGTTGACTGGAGCTGTGCTAAAGATGGACTCTAGAGATGACTTTGGTGCCTTCAGTGGCTACTGTGGGCACTAAATCATTAACTTGAGATGTCTGTTCTTTGTGATTAGCAGTAATCTGATATTTGACTACATGTTTTGTTTTGTTGTTTGGGTTTTTTTTTTTTTTTCCAATCCCAAACTCCTCTATATCCTGGTTCCTCCCTTACCTCTTTGGAGCAATTCCTCTAAGCTATTTGTGAGGCTACGTCCTGGGCTACAATCCTCAGTAAGCGTCTCGAATAAAACTTAACTCACAACTTTTAGGTAGTGCATTTTTCCTCAGCTGACCGGTGGGATAAGGGCTAGGTACGACTGGCAGTCAGCAGGAGTTTTGAGCAAAACCCCAATTCCATGAGAGTCCTCTGCCCATTGCGGGGGGAGGGGACTTAGGACTGGGAAGCCGAAGTGAGGTCTGACTCATAATTACAGGACTGGGGAGGGAACTAATGTCGTTTTTGGCATTACTCAAAAATCTCTCTCGCCTTCTCTAGTTTGGAGCCACACGATGGGCTACGTAGCCCATCCATGTATGTTCAAGCCCATGAGTGGGGAGAAGTCCTGTCGAGTCGTGACTCCAGGCTCACCTCATAACTGTTTACAGACATTGTTGTCATTGTTTTTGAATCTCCAAGTTTCCATCTCTTCAAAGACCTATACCTTTAAGTAACCTCATTAATATCCTAATTATTTATTTATGAAGCTTCTTCCAAGTAAAGATCCAGCATCCAACTACTCCATGCCATTTACTCATTAATTATAACAATAGGCAACCCAAATACCTACATGCATCCTATCATTGAATTCTCACACCTGCATGAAGTAGGTACAATATTATAATTACCTTTGTATTTTAAATAAACAAGCTGAGCTACAAAGTGGCAGGATAACAAATGTAAAGTCACTCCATTGCAGAGGGTTCAAGACGTTGATGGAGCCATTTCACTAAGTACTTGAAAGCACCATGAAGCTGCTGAGAACTTGGCTGAGGTGATCACAAGCTCTCTGGACTCTTGTCTCTGGAAGCCTCTCCCCCAGGAGGCATGGCCCCACCAGCAAGAGCCATAAATATACTTTTGTTTACCAAATGCCTCCTCTGAGCCAGACCCTTGTCACACATTGTGTCATTTCACCCTTACAATGCACTGTGAAGAAGGAATGGCTATGCCTATCCTCATTTTATAAATGAAGAATGTGAGGTGCAGAGAGAATGACTAAGCTAAATGCACAATTGTCCTCAAAGGGCTCAGAGTCTAGGAAGGGGGATAAACACATTTAAAGAAATGAACAGGTGATCACAGGTAATCAGTACAACCAGCTAACTATTAAATGCTGCGACAGCCCCCCAGGAGGGAACAACTGACTGTGCATGGTGGCAGCAGGAGGGGGTAGGAGTGTGTAAAGGAAGGATCTGGAAAGGTGTCTCTCAAAAAGTGGCATTTGTGCTGGGTTTCAAAGGACAGGAGGCATATGGGAGGATAGGGAAAAGGCATTCCAAGCAGTACAGGGAATAACTGTCTAGTGAGAGAGTGGTGGGTATAGGTTGGCATATTCTGGAAGGACGAGTGGTCAGGCACAGCAAGAGCACCGGGTACAATGGGAGAGATGACAGTGGAGGGAGAGGCAGGGGTCATATCCTGGAGGGTTCTGTGAGTGATGCCAAGGAGTCTGAATGCTATCCTGCAAATGATGGGAAACATTTTAAGTTCTGGAGGAATGTGGTGAGATTTACATATGCATCTTCCACAGAGGGAAGTGGAGATGTAAAGGGGAAGGAGGGGAAAAAGAGAAGAAACATTTACACGGTCAAATTAGTAAGTCTTCATAATGGCTTGGGATGTTTATGTGAGCAAGGGCTTCAAAGTTGACTCTCCAGTTTCCATCTTAGAAGGCTGGGTGAATGGATGGTGGCATTCATTGCATTACAGAGGAGAAGGTTCAGGAAGGGTAGCATTGATCATCAGGAATCAGCTGAGCCTGAGGAGCCAGGGACTCCAGGGGAAGATGTCCAGACAGTTGGTGGACCTGAGAGGTGAGAGGAAGAGATTGAAGGAATCCATTGAGCAGATGTTCACTGAGTGTCTACCATGTGTCAGGCACTCTGCTCAGTGTCCTGAGAAGGCACAGCATTGACTGGGGATCCAGAGGGGAAGAGCTCAGTGCCCCACTCAGGGAGAACAAAGTCTATAAGAGGAGTGCACCAGTAAGTGTCCTGCCATGTCACAGGAGCCGAGGCATGTCCTGGCTCTGGAGCGGGGGGAGCATGAACGAAATAATGGCCAACTCTACTATGTGGGAAATGATCAAGGAGGCTTTGTATAGGAGGGATCTGAGATGTGAGTCTTTGCATAGGAGGCATCTTGAGATGTGAGAATAGGTGTTCACAGGGCAACAATGAAGGAAAGCACATTCCAGACAGAGGGAACAGCAGTGAGAAGCACACAAAGGTGCACACAAGCCTACATTGCTATGGCCTGCAAATAGTTCAGTATACCTGGAAGATGGAGACATGAGACGTGGAGAGAGGAGGGGCTATGAGTTATGGTACTGCGGAGATAAGCAGAGAACAGGTGGTAGAGAGCCTGGGATGCCATGGTAAGTGGTTTAGACTACTCCCTGCATGATGGAATCCACTAAAGAAATTTAAACAGAGGAGTGACATGACTGAGCTTGGAATATGGGGAGTCAGGGAGTAGCAGTTAAAATTATAGAAGTGGATATAATCTCTCAGAAGAATAAAAGAAGGAAAAATATTGAAGATTGAAAATTTATTCCAGAGGTAGGCAACTTCATAGCACCAGAACATCGTAGCACCCTGCCCAAGTTGGAGCTTGTACCAAATTATTAAAAACTAACTTCTGGGGCTTCCTAGGTGACGCAGTGGTTGAGAATCCGCCTGCCAATTGCAAGGGACACGGGTTTGATCCCTGCTTCAGGAAGATCCCATATGCTGCGGAGCAACTAAGCCCGTGCACCACAACTATTCAGCCTGAGCTTTAGAGCCCGTGAGCCACAACTATTGAGCCCATGTACTGCAACTACTGAAGCCCATGCGCCTAGAGCCCAAGCTCCGCAACAAGAGAAGCCACAGAAATGAGGAGCCCGCACACCACAACAAAGAGTAGCCCCCACTCACTGCAACTAAAAAGAAAGCCCAGGCACAGCAAAAAAGACCCAACACAGCCAATAAAATAAATAAATAAATAAATAAATAAATAAATAAATAAATAAATAAATTTATTAAAAACCAAACAAACAAAAAACTAACTTCTATGGAGCACATACTCTGTGCCAGATGCTATACTAAGCACTTTATATGTATTAGTTTATTTAATCCTCCTAATAATCCCATGAAGTAAATTATTAGAACATGGTGGGGGCAGGATATGGAGCTGAAATTTGAACCCAGGTCATACAATTTCAGAGCATATGCATCTTTACCATTGGACCACACAGCCTCCTACAATGATAATAGCTAACATTTGAGAGGATTTAATAGATGTCTTAATAAGGGCTTTATTTGCAGTATCTAGTTTGGTCCTTAAAACAATCCCATAAGAGATGAGAAAATGAAGACCCAGATGGGCACATGCAAGTTACTGAACTTGCCCAAGTTGGAACAACTAATAAGTAGCCAAGTTTAATCCAAGTTTTCCAACAGGCTGTGCATGTAATGATTTTGCCCTGCTGACTCTGTAAGTGCTCCACAAATACTAGCTTATTGAAAGAGGAGTGTTGCTAAGAATTGGCTTCTGATCCCCGAGACACAAGTGTCACTGGGCCAAACACTCAGAGGTGACTTTCCAGAGGCTGGGGTACAGGGAGTAGTATGGCTGGCTCCTACTCCAACTTGCCTGCTTCTATAGCCTGACCCTTGTAGGGCGGGGTGGGCATCAAAGACTGCAAGGATGAGGTGGGGCCAGCCTGCCGCTCCCTCATTGGCCAGGCCCCATCAAAGGCACTTGTACTAGGCTCTGCTCCACTCCAAGGCTGGGCAGATCAAAGAGCCCTGCAGAACTTGGGTTTCTGGGCAGCCCCAGTTCTGATCATCAATTGTCACTTTGGCAGTGACAGCAGAGGGTCTAACATGACAGGACTACCACAGCCAAGGCTCCTGGGGCGGACATCAGAGAGGCAGCTCCAAAGGCCAGGATGCTGCCTGAGGCCCCTTTGGGCATTGACCCCTGGTGGGAAGAGAGGAAAGGATTGCAGAGGCCCCTAAGGAAAATGTTTGGAACAGGATCACTACAGGAAAGTTGCTGCAGGAGAAAAACCTGACCTTGGCATTTATATTTCTGTCTTGGAACCATGAGATCCGATTAATTCATGTAGCTGGGAGAATTGTTGACATGCCCACGCGCTCTCACTCTCACACATATATTACATATGCACACACACGCACATATATATACACACACCTGAATCACCCACCAGGACATGCGTGCATTATAAACATACCCCCACACATGCAGATGCTCACACAAACTAAAACACACAAAAACATTCATGCACACGTGTCCCTCACACTCATCATACTTGCCTATATACACATGTGTGCACATGTACACACAAGAGTACACACACCTAAAAATGCAAGTATGTAACCACACACATATATGTGCTTACTATACGTGGGCATGAAATCTTTATAATTTGCCAGCTTCTAGACTGCAAATCCAATATTTTCCTCTCAAAAGGGTGAGACTGATTCTTGTGAATAGGCTTTAAATACAGAAATAAACTATTACACAGGTCCTGATGCCAGCCACTCTCCAACTCCTCTGTAGAGAAATCTAGAGGAAACATCCAAAACTGTAGCAAACAAACAGCATTTATGTCAGCTCTTGGAAAGGACTTCTACCCTAAGAGCTATTAAAAATATTAGCACATTAGAATTTTGTTCATTGAGGAATATTTGGTTGCCAGAAATTTGAACAAGTTGAAATAGCAATTTTGCCTCTTAAAATAGTTACATGCTTTGAATTAATATTATATATATATTATATATGTATATAATATATATATAATGGCCTAGTTGTAAATCAAAGGGATCTACTATAATTTGGGGAATTGAAAACACTTTAATTTAAAAGACAATATCAGAGTTCAATTTAGCTGAAGAATTAACAAATGAGTGTAAATAGAGCAGTTTTTGTACCTGTGTTTGGATCTTGCTTAAACACCCTGTCTTTCATGATCAAAATCACATGACTGAGAAAAATAGCATAGGGTTCCTTAAAACCAGTCCAATATCATCTCCTCTGAGAAGTCCTCCCTGATCCTCTCCACATGAGACTGGTGTGGGCACCCGTAGTGGACAGTGTTTGTCACCCAGGTTTCCCTTCAGGTCAGAGGCACTCACTTCACCAGCTGCTAGAGCATTGGCTGCTCATGGCTCAGAAATTGTTTGTTTCTTCAACCAAATGTAGCATCTCACCCTCCTCTCCCTGGGGACGGCCTGCATCCAATTATTGGTTGATGTGGGGGTATAAAAGTCTAGCCCCTTGCCTCAAATGGGACAATAATAAAGGGTTATCCCCGTTCCAGAACTCTCCGCAGGATCAGCTGAGGCCTCTGTTGCAACTGTATCACAGTGCAACGTCTCCCTCTCTCCATCTTCCTTCACTCCCTCACAGGTATTTTCCCTGAAAGCCCTGGCCAATAAACCTCATGCGCCCAAATCTCAGCCAGTCGGAATCTGTCTCCCAGAGAACATGACCTATGGCAGCCTCTTTCTTCAGTGCCCCCACATTCACATGTAGTTCTCTCTTTTCCTGATAGCCCACACCCAAACAACAGCAAACTTATTAAAACTGTATCCCAAATCCCATTACCACCTCCATGGCTACTGCTCTGGTACGGAACCGCAATTACCTCTCCTCTGGCTCATTTGCAATTTGGGCAAGTCTCCAAACTGGTCACCATACTTCTTCTCTTGACCTCTACAGTCTACTCCTTAACCCAATAATAAAGGTAATCCTGTCAAAACATGATTAAATCACGTCACTTCTCTGCTCAAAACTCTTCAGTGCATTCCCATCTTATTAACAATTAAAAAAGTAAAAAACCCAAAGTCCTTGCCATGCCTGAAGGACCTCCATGCCCTGGCCCTCTGCTCGCTCTATGCCTTCATCTCTTAATTTCTCCTCCCTTGTCCATTCCTCTCCAGCCCCACTGCCTTTCCCACTGCTCCTTGAACACATCAAGCCTGTTCCTGCCACAGGATCTTTGCACTTGATGGGCCCCTTCCAGGACTCCTGGATTTATTCCTTCCCTTCATTTGGTTCTCTCTAAACTGTTACCTCACTGAGAAGGCTTCTCCAGTTGTCATTTAAAATGCCATAGTCCCACACCTGTCACATTCTGCCCCCTTTTCTTGTTGGCATTTCTTCATAGCACTTATGGTCACCTAACATATTATATACTTATTTATTATGGTGTCTTCCCAACATGACAGCATCAGCCCTGACATGCCTGTTGCTATATTTCCAGTACCAGGCTCTCAATAAACGTTTTCTGAGTAAAGCAATTGTCTTATACTGATCTTCTGTGCATCCGTCCCCTCTGTTAGACTGTGAGCCACTTGTGTGGATCTTCTTTATTTTTGTATGGTGAGTATCTAGTCCACAGTCTGGCCATACTCTAGGCACACAATAACATTTGAGATGAATGAATGAATAAGTGACTGAGACTAATGATATGGACTCCAGCAAGCAATTTGCTGCCTCTTTATGCCTCAGTGTTCTCCTATGTAAAAGGAAGAGGATACTACTACCCCACCTAGCTCAAAAGGGTGTTGCTAAAAGTTAACAATATACTGGGGCTTCCCTGGTGGTGCAGTGGTTAGGAATCCACCTGCCAGTGCAAGGGACATGGGTTCAAGCCCTGGTCCGGGAAGATCCCATATGCAATGGAGCAACTAAGCCCATGTACCACAGCTAATGAGCCTGCACTCTAGAGCCCGTGAGCCACAACTACTGAGCCTGTGTGCCACAACTCTTGAAGCCCACGTGCCTAGAGCTTGTGCTCTGCAACAAAAGAAGCCACCACAATGAGAAGCCCGCTCACCACAACAAAGAGTAGCCCCTGCTTGCTGCAATTAGAGAAAACCTGCCAGGAGCAACAAAGACCCAAAGAAAGAAAGGAAAAAAGGAAGGAAGGAAGGGAACTTTAATTTAAAAAAAAAAGTTAATATACTATACCAACTTCAAAGGCACTTCTAAGCAGCCAATGGTGTCATGTCTATGCTAATAATACTGGGCATACAGGAAGGCAGATCAATAAGTCAAATAAGATCCCTAGGTTCCTTGAGACCAGGACTTTAGCTCCCATCTCCAGACTACCCACAGCCATAGACATCAGGCCTTCAAGATATTCTCTTTGTAAAACAGTGGCTTGTGTGTTTGCTGCAAGTTAATTTCACATCTTCTCTTCAATCAGCCAGCAAATGTTTCCACTGTAAAAATAATACACCAATAAGAACAAAGGAAGTAATGAAACAGGAAGAAAAAGCCTCCTGAAAATTCTGGAACTAAAGAGGGGTTAGAAACTAGCATCTATGAGTCTACAGGCAAAGCACTGACATAGAAATTCAGGCTTAGAACAATCAAACACTGCTCTGAAAGCAAGGTTGGTGGCGGTGATACAAATCTGATTTATGCAAAACAGAGCTCCTTAGCCCTCTGCCCACAAGGCCAGTGTTCTATGTGGCATGTTGGCTTGTCCCTAAGAAGAGTGCTCTAGAACGGTTCACATGTACATGCCGACATTCAACCAACCACACAAAGTCTGTAGGCAAGAAAGAAGCCCCCCACCCAATTTCTACTCTCATGTTACTAGTCCGGGTTAGTGGAACCTGGGGTTAGTTACTAAATCCAACTCTTCTTACCACTGTTGCAGCCTGGGGGCATCACCAAATGTGTGAAGGCTGACATGGCACTTGTCTCACTGTCAGTGATTTGAGATAAACAAGGCCCTCATGGATGCACTGGAGTTGTTATCCTGCATCCTAATTCTGCATCCATAGTCCTCCTATGATGTGCCTTGACATTTGCCTCTTTGGCCTCCGTGGCAACCCCCGCCCCGCCCCGGCACTTATTCTTCTGGAATGCCATTGGGGATCTAGATTCCTCTGAGCAGAGTCAATATCTCTACAACTCCCTACCCCCACCCTTTTAACATTGGAGTCTTTTCCAACACAGCTTCCTCACCATGGTTAGATCCTTCTTTTGTTCTTCCAGGCCCTCATCAGCCCCAGCTAAGTATCACTCCTGACTGTAGAACTGAACATGCAATAGCTTGGATGGGAGCCAATCTGTGCCCCCGCCCCCATTATTGGGGTCCTCTAGGGTCCTGGACTTGAAATGGACTCTAGGTTGATCCACCTTAACTTCCAGGAGGCTTTAGCATCTGTTCATCTCAGAAAAAAGTCAGAAGGCTAAATAATAACAAAAGGAGACAAGATTCGGGGCAAATTCTCAGTAATTTAGTACCTTGATTTGGCTCTACATGGAGTAACCTAGGACAGCCTAGCCTGGAACTTGGTGACTGATTCCATGCATTCTCAGAATACTCACAAGCAACAAAATGTCAACTGAATGAGATACAGAAGTCATCCCTGTCCCTCCTCTTCCACATCTTACCAGTCTCCAGAGCATCTGGATTCTGATCCTTGATGCTCTCTCTAATCCCCTCCTTGCTTTCCCCTGTACCACCGTTATTAATCAGACCCTCAAATATCCTGTATGTGTTAACAGAGTAATAATTTGAAATATTAACCCCAGTGCTTTTTATATACATCTCATGGTCTTTCCCCCATTAAAACTAGAGCATAAAGCCTGAGCATTCATTGCCTTCAAGAAAGGTAGTTATAGCAGAAATGCAAGGAGAAGTAAGAAGTTTATCATTGGTTTAACAGCCAAAATCTTAGCCTAAACAATAGATTAGAAAGAATATTTACTGAAAGTATAAAGCTTAACTAAGTTGGGAGAATTGGCAGAGTCAGAGAGGAAATTAGTAAGGTGGATGCCTGTTTGGGTCTCTAAGAGGGGTCCCTGTGTTCTGCCAGCCTAGGCTGAGCCCAGGGGTGGGAAGGAAGGCAGGTGTTAGTTCTTCCCTTAGTTCTGGGATCTGAGAGCAAGGAGACCTTGTGTTCCATTTCCTATTTTCAGCCCAGGAAGATGGCAACCTGGAGAGTGCTCATGTAATCCACCAGGGAGTGGGAACAGAAGAGTTGGTGTAATTACTTGGGACATTTAGGCATAAGGGCTAACTCAGGCCCTTTGAATTCTGCACAGACAGTGGCCAGAAAGCCTACAAAAGAATAGTCTGAAGGCAGTAGACCAACAAGACCTTGCTAGATGAAAAGGCCACACAATGGTGTGTGTGGATCAATGACCTAGGCCACATAAGAGCCTGGACATCCCAGTAGGTGCCAGCATCAATAGATGAGAGCCACTGCCACTCTCCCCCATCCCTACCCCACAGGTTGATGCTATAACCTCCACCTCCCCAACCCCCGCCCAGAACTTAGATACAGCCACAGAGAGAAGGAAAAAAGGGACAAATGCCCAAGCTAAGATTCAGTTCTGCCAAGAGTGGACTTGGGTTTAAGTTTACAGAAAATAACTTCGTTTTTGCAAACTTTCCTTGGGAGATTTCGAAATCTACCTAAAATCATTGCAGTTGTGCCCTAACTGGTCTCTCTACCTCTACTCTTCACCCCTCCAGTGTATGCCAGGACCAGAGGTGCATTTATTTAACATGGTATAACCATGCCTTTCTTAGTGACAAGCCGGATTTTCAAGATTTGATCTAGGTTCAAATCCTGACTCTAGATGTCTACTGTCCTTAGGCAAACTACCCAACTTTTGTGAGCCTTATTTCCTCCATGGTGAAATGGAATAATCCCAGGGACTACCTCATTGGATGCTTTTAGGACTCTGAGATGATGTAGGTCTTGGCACAGATTAGGTGTTCAGTCAATATTGCCTGGTCCCTAATGTACAATGGTGCCTGTCACTTCCTTGACTTTTTGCATGTTCTTCTCCTCTCCTACCTTCCAAAAGAAAAGCAGAAAATTCTTCCAACTATCGCTTTATTCCTCAAGGCAACAGCAGGGCTAGTTTCTTCTGTGCCCCCCAGGGTAGGTTTAGGGGCTTCTCAGTGGTGTACCTTCCACTTCCCAAGCTCAACCTCATCATAGTATCCATTGCACATTTTCTGGTTACTTGTCAATGCTCTTCAAAAGCCAAAAGAAATCCTTAATCGCTTCAGTGATGGCCTTGAACCTTCTTACAACCTTGAGCTCCCTTATCCCAGAGAAGACCTAGGAGGCAAGAGGAAGCCCTTCTGTAAGACTATGGTAGGGAAGGGGTCAGGAGTCAAGGTAAGGAAAAGGTAGGCTTGCAATCTTGCCTATGGCTTCTCTGAGAGTCCTCTATGACCCACAGGCCCAGGGCAGCCTGGCATCCCCGCAGGCTGGGATGCAGGGTTTCCAGGTCAACTTTTATCTTCGTACATGTGTATGTCCCTTTGATCCCTGAGCAGATCAAACAAAGCTCACTAATCAATGGCTTCCCTCCTTGCCTTTCAGAGTGGATCATCAAACACAGCCTTCATCTCTCCCTGCTTCCCTCCCACACTCCTTGTTTCCCAGTCAGAAACATTTGCTCTATAAGACCCAGTCTGCAGCCTACCTATCACCCCCTCCCAAGTAGTGCAGGTGTGATTGCTTAATGTCTTTAAATCAAATGAGCGTAGATCAATTTCAGTACTCACTCCCTGCCACATCCTGGTACTCACCTCTCACCTAGTCCTTTGGTCAGGGGTGGAATGAAGGATAGACTGTGATTGCCTGGTCTTGGTCTAGAAAGCACCTGGTAATAAAAGAATCAGGAGAGAGAGAAACCCTTATGACCCTATTTCCCCTTTTCTGTAACTGGACTATTACTTCTCTCTCCCCCACCCACCCCATCCCCCCGCCCATCTCACAAGGTCAAAGTGAGCAAGTTAATGAATGTCAAACTTCACTAGGAAAAGTGGCACTCTGGATGCATATTGGGTTTGTCTGGTCCTAGTCCTTATATGTTGGGAAAGACTCTGTTCCCAGTTTCCCCAGGACTTCCTGAGATGCAGGAATTTCAGTGCTAAAACCAGGAAAATCCCAGGCAAAAGTGGATGAGTTGGTCACCCTACAAAGAGCTAGCACTTGGGAATGGATGTTATAGGCTGAATTTTGTCCCTCCAAAATTCATTTGTTGAACCCTTAACCACCAGTACCTCAGCATATGACTATTATTGGAGATAGAGCCTTTAGAGAGGCAATTAAGTTTAAATGAGATCATCGGTGGTGGGGGAGGGGTGCTGCCCTGGTGGTCCAGTGATAAAGAATCCATCCTGCAATGCAGGGGATTTGGGTTTGATCCCTGGTTGGGGAACTAAGATCCCACATGCTGTGGGGCAACTAAGTCCCCCCACCACAACTACTGAGCCTGCATACCTCAACTAGAGAAAACCCACACCACACCTAGAGAGAAGCCCACACGGCACAGCAAAGAGCCCAAGCGGCGCAATGAAAGATCCCACATACCACAACGAAGATCCCGCATGCCACAACTAAGACCTGATGCAGCCAAAAATAAAGAATTAATAAATAAGTAAATGGATGAGTCAATCAGGGTGGGCCTCAATCCAATTCAACTGGTATCCTTATAAGAAAAGGACATTTGGACACAAAAGACACCAGGGACACACACATACACACATGGAAAAGATCACATGAGGACACAGCGTGAAGGTGAACATCCGCATGCTAAGGAGAGAGGCCTCAGAAGAAACCAGCCCTGCTAACACCTTGATCTTGAACTTCTAGATTCCAGGACTTTGCAAAAGTAAATTTCTGTTGTTTAAGCCACCCAATCTGTGGTATTTTGTTATGGTAGCCCAAGCTGACTAAAACAAGGTCCCATATACTGTATATCTAAATATTTGGAAGTTACATATCAAGAAAACAAACTGACATTAAAATGTTCCTATCTTGTTAAATATACCTCTATAAAGACCTGAAAGGCCACGGAAGAATTTAGAATTCTCAGAATTCTGTACCACTCCTGGTTGGGTAGGTACCCTTATACTCCCACACACTGTCTTGGTCTTACACCATGAGTAGCTTTCCAACTCCATGTGTGGGAACCTGGCTCTGATTACAAACACTCCCCACAAACAGCCACTCGTTGGCCACCCTTCAGGCCTAGGGGTGTGCACACTGAAGGTGGGGTCCCTCTCAAGGAGGAAAGGCCACGGTCAGCCTAGAAGCAGACTCAGGGTCAATGGGGCTGGGAATCGTGGTGTCCCAGATGCCCACAGCATAGCCTGCAAGGAGAGGACGAGGGCCCTAGGTTGACACATCCCCTCAGCCCATCAAATCCCTCTCTTTAAGGGGAGTGGCCTGGATAGACCAGAGTGGAGCCCTCTAAAGTGTGGGGATCAGGGCAGGACTCCCTATAGTCCTGGTCTACGGACAGTACTTTCAGAAAACAGAGCCCAGGCCTGTGCTGTGGCATTCCACCCCAGTCCAGAAACGGGAGAGTGCTCCCACCAGGAGAGGAAGAAGGAACCGGTCAAGGGAAGGAGGGATTTGAATCCACACCTTCTGGTTCCAGAAGCTGAGCTCTTAACCATTCTTAAGAGCGTAAGAATTAGCACTGCTCCTTACCAAGACCGCTGCCTCTTACCTAGAGCAGTGGTCAGAGGAGATGGCCAGAGTGGGAGCGGTCAAAATAGCCTGACATGTAGGAAATGCATGAGTGAAGAGAGGTGGTTCCCTGGAGATGGGCACTCTGGGGCACCTATGAGGAGGGGCACTTCTTAAGAATTTGGACTCAGGATTTCTCCTGCCTATGAGATTTGTGCCCTCACTCATTAGAGCCCTGTCTTCTTCTGACAGTGATGAGAAAAGTAATAAATTCTCTCTCCATGGACACTAAGGAAAGAAACAAGAACACACGTGAGAGAAAGCTTTTGCACAGAAGTCACACTCATGGAAGAGTGTGAGCTTCAGCTTAGGAATAAGTAAACTGATGCTCGCAGAGGAGATGTGTCTAGTCAAAGGTGACAGAGTTCGAAATTTGACTCCAGAGTCCAAGTGCATTTCAATGTGGCACACCGAGGCAATCCACAGTGGCACTGAATTATGTCTGTCCATTTGGACAGGCATTTATTTTTTATTTTTTATTTTTTTGGCGGGAGGGGCCACAAACTTTTGGACAGGCATTTATTGAGTGTTTCTGTGCCTGGCATCGATTAACTGCCAGGATAGAGACGTGGACAAGATCTGTCTCTGCTCGAGTGGCTCACAGACCACAGGGGAAATGGGCAGGTGAACTCTGAATGCAGCAGTTGAGAAGTGCCAGCAATAAGGAAATGCAGGGGGGATCCAGAGGATGGTCTGTGAAGACCACCCCAGATGATTCAACCGGACTTTCAAGGCTAAGGGGAAGTGGCAGAGAACAGAGGGAAGAACCTGCTGAACAGTGGACATGAGCGTTCAGGGGAAAGAGACCTGATATAGAGGGCAATCCTGGTGCTGCTTGGAGCACCCCAGCTTGGAGCAGGGGTGGGGTGGAGGGTGAGATTGTTGGGCCTATGAAAGTCTGGTTAAATATAAGGGAAGGTCCACTCAGATTTTAATCCAGGAAATGACCAGATCAAAGATGCACCGTGATCTGTATCAAGCACCTCTCACTTTGAGCTGAAATGGCCTTTCTTGTCTCTGTCCTCCTCCCCTGTCTTTGAGTTCCTTAAGGACTGAATTTTATTATAGCCTCAGTCGCTTGCAGTACCTGAAATTCATTTACTGAATGAATGAATGAATGAATGAACGAACTCTGCTACCCAGTTGTATTCTCCTATTTTGGCTTCCTTTTCTTTCCTGTCCTGTTTTTGATTTTAGTTAAGGATTGAATGTGGGCTCTGCACATAGGCCCTGAGGCTGTGAGTCTGTGTGTGTATGTTTTACATCAGCCAAACCAAATAAACAAACACATGGCAGAACCCCAGGCGTGCTGCTCCTACACTTGGCACCGCCAGCTGGCACGTGGCTGCCCCTCCCCAGCCACCCCAGCTCCTCCCTCCAGAGCCAGGATGCCGCCTAGAGGCTTGGCTGTGGGCTTGGGCAGCCCCCTCCCCTCCCTGGCAGCAGCCGCAGCGGCCGCAGCAGCAGTAGCAGCAGGACTCCAAGCACACACTGATCTGCTCCTTTTACTTGGAGGGAATTTGAAATTACTTTTGTCTTGAAACTCTGGAGAATTGGTTGACAGCCCCTAAGACACTGAGGGCCCACCGACAGGTGATGACCACAAACAGTACCAGGGAGAGGACAGGGATCTGACCTCTTGTCTCCAACTGAGCTTTCTGGCTCCATTGTACTCATTCCAACTGGATGAACTGCCCAGCCCTACTGACTGCCCCCGTGACCCCTAGGGTTTCCTCCTGGGGGAGTGTCCAGCTCGTCAAGGGTCCCAAATCAAAATCAGTGCTCACCCTCTGAGGTCTTCTTATATTTCCCCCAAATCAGCAAATGACTGCCCTATTTCCACGAGCCCCAGGTCAGAAATTGGGGGCCTAATTCTAGACTCCTTTTCCCTCAGTCCACAGCCATAGTCACCAGGCATTGCGTATTTGACCACATAGCTGCTTCACAAATTCATCTCCTTCTTTCCACCCCCAGGGCTATTGTCCTAGTTCATGTCCTCCTCATGCCTGTTGTACATATATTTCATTGGGATAGAAGTTGATTTATTTCTCATGTGAAAATTTGGAAGAAAAAGGCAGGATTTGTATGGTGATCCATGATATGTTTTTATCTTACAGTGTGTGACCTCCATTGCCAAGGGCAGGTACAACTACCTCCTGCTGGTCTCCTTGCCTCAGTCTCCTTTCTGTGATTCCTTCTTTCCAGGCACCATATCAATCTCTTTAAATTACTGATTTGATTCAGTCAGTCTTTGACCAAAAGACAAAAACAAAAACAAAATAAAACAAAATCTTAAATGGTCCCTATAACAAAAATTGTATGCTGTTCTTCAATCTCCATTTTTCTCTAGTTACACAGCCCCCACATTTTAGGTGGCTACTCAAAGTAAGACTACATTTCCCAGGGACTTCCTAGGTGGTGCAGTGCGTAAGAATCCACCTGCCAATGCAGGGGACATGGGTTCGATCCCTGCCCCAGGAAGATACCACATGCTGCAGAGCAACTAAGCCCGTGTGCCACAACTATTGAGCCCATGTGCTGCAACTACTGAAGCCCACACACCTAGAGCCCGTGCTCTGCAACAAGCGAGGCCACTCCAATGAGAAGCCCGTGTACCACAATGAAGAGTAGCCCTTGCTCGCATCAACTAGAGAAAGCCCGTGTGCAGCAACAAAGACCCAACACAGCCAATAAAATAAATAAACTTTAAAAAGACTACATTTCCCAACCTCCTTTGCAGCAAAGTGTGGTCACATGACTCAAGTCTGCCCAATGATATCTAACTAGAAATGGAGTGTGCAACTTTTAGCAGTGTCCTTAAACGGTAGTAGTGTGCAGGATGGAATACAGATGTGATGGCTGGAGCTAGAGTAGCCATCCTTGGTCATAAACTGCCCTTGGCAATGGAGGTCACATACAGTAAGATAAAAGCATATCATGGATCACCATATAAATCCTGCCTTTTTCTTCCATACTTTCACATGAGAAATAAATCAACTCCTATCCCAATGAAATCACTGCTATTTCAGGGTTTTCTGACACTCCAGCTGAACCCAGTTCTACAGCAGGGCTCTGAAACACAAAATGCCACCAGGAGCCAGGTAGGCAACACAACTTAGTGATGCCTTCAGGCAGCAGGAGACTAGGAATGCATTTGTTTATTCATTCATTTTTATTTATTTATTTATTCAGTTTTTCATTTAGTAAGTATTTATAAAGCCCCATTATGTGACGGGCACTCTTAGGCACTGGGAAGGCAAAGACAAATGATATTTGGTCCCTTCTTTGAGGAGATCTAGTCTGGTTGGGGAAGACATTTTAAACAAATATAGAAAAGTATTTTGGAGATTGTAATAGTGATGTACAAACAGCAGTAGAAGCACAAAAGAGACTGAAGTCAATTCTAAATAAAGATCTGAAAACAAAAACTTTCAAAGAGAAGATAACTTCCTCCCAAAAGATGAGTGATGAAGGGAATTCTAGATAAACAAAGGTTAGGAAGATTCTATTCCCTGTTGTTGCAATTCCCTTCCCTTCCAGGGAATTGCAAACATTTTGGTGGAATGAGCCCAGGTGGGCTCTACCCAGAAGACCAATGGGGAGGAGCATTAGTACAGCATAAGGAACTCTAGGAATTGACCCGGTTTGTTCTGCAGACTTTTTGCTCACTGAGCCCTTTACAGGACTTGATAATGCTGGGGAATCATAGTTCCTTACCAACAGCACCACATTGTAGAAGACCTGATGTTTAGGGACTGCAGGCACCATGTCCAAAGATCTGACACATAGTAGGTGCTTAGTAAATTTGGGTGTAGTAAGAGAAGACTTCCTGAGGGTTTTTGTCTCTCTGTTACTCTCCTGCTCCAACATCCCAGGTAAAAAGTCCTTTGAGGGGGGACGTTATAAATATGTAACAATCCAGTATTGCATAGGACTGGCTAATCTGATCAGAAACTAGGGGAAACAATCCATTTGGCACTATTTGTGTAGACCCAGCGTACATCAGCCCTGCCTGGTGGAGACTTTTTAAAATAACAGTGTAAAAGTGACTTACCTGCATTTTTTAGTGAGCATTAAAAGGGAACGTCCAAAGTAAGAATTACAAAAAGCATACGGCACATAGATGATGACCTCTCACTAATTTTCACTTTGCACTTGTTGCTGCTTAACCTTGGGATGCATCCCTACTCCAATTTCACCCTAGTCTAATGGAGTCAGTTGCCAGGGTCTGGACAGGGTGAATTGGAAGCCTGAGTGGATCAAGCCATCTCTGGGGCTCCGAGGCATTGCCTAAGGAGCTCAGAGCCCAGCTCCCAGTACAGCGGTCCTTTTCACTCTTCAAACAGAGGATCAGATTCTCCCTACAGACTTGGCATGACCCTTCCTCTTCCCCTTTCCATCTTTTACAATTTCTTGCGCTCCAAACGGTGCTAAAGATAACCGAGGGGAACACATACCTGACATATTTTCCTCTCTGAAGCACTTTCTTCATTGGAAAACTCTCTTCAAAGAATGCTTTAAGAGAATAGAAAAGAACAAGGCTGGGCTGCATTCATCAACCAATAAGGACCTTGGCAATAACTCCTCCAGCTGCTCATTTCTAGAAGTGGAAAGCTGAGACCCAGAAAACTGAAGTGGGTTTCGTAAAAACACGCAGAACACGTTAATACAAATCTTCAGCAGTTTGAAGTGTGTGTACTTTCCAGTCCTTTTCTCTACCTACACCTTATAAACATGTTCTGAACAGATGGAAAAGTGATCCACCTCAGTTAACCCTGGGCACACGCAGAGTCCCCAAGGTAAGGGGACGGTTCAGGACGGAGCCCTCTGGAAGCCTCCTTGGTCCAAGCATGTCAGGAGACCTGAGTGGCTCTGGAAAGCCACGTGGATGGAGGGGATGGGGTGGGGGTCAGAGAAGCAGCAGGGAGCCCAGGTGATGGGAGCGGGGCTGGCCTTCTTCTCCCTGATCTACAAGCTTTGAACCGCTTGGGCCCAGCAGGTGGGCAGCAGGGTTGGGGGCATTAGCATTTGTTTTTCCACTTTGATCTTTTGTCTTTTAAGTGTTGTGGAAGATCTTGTGGCTGGAGCCTGACTGAGAAACTGAGCCTGAGAGGCTGTGACTTCCGTACTCTGAAGCCCTTCTCTTTTCAAAGCCCACTGCCTGTCTCATTGCATCCCCACAAGTCATTTCCTTGCCCTTCCTGCCTCTCTGTTTTCCTCATCTACAAAATAGGAGGGTTGGACTCATCCAGTGATTTTTCAGACTTCACCTTTTAGCAGCAGAACCTCACTTTTTTCCCCCTCAATTTATACCAGGAAACCTCAAAGCACATCAGTTCTGCTAAAGCAGGAGGTGGGGATCTCTGTCTATTTGGATAACCTTGAAGCCCCCTTCTTTAGGGCAGTTGACCCTCAGGTCCTGCTAGAAGCACGAGGAGCACAGTCTGAAATCTCAGGACTGGATGACCTTTAAGTCTCCTGCCTTTTCCCCTTTATAATTCTAAAGCTAAGCCCTAGAAATTGGGGGAAGGGAAGCCAGGAACTCTAGTCCAATTATATAAATGAACTGACTGAAAGTCATAAGTGGCATGTGATTGGCCTAAGTTATAGAGCAATTTTGCCTCTTTCTGTCAAGTCTTGCCCCCTATTACACCTTCACGTGGAGACCATGCATGCAAGCACTCAGGCCAAATAGAAATACTTAGAGTTCCCCAGATATGAAGCTTTTATCCCTTTGTGCTCCTATAAACGTTCTTGCTTCTACTCAGAATGCAACTCATACACTTGTCAGACTCTTGAATGGGCACATGTTTTTAAACTGGGTTCAGCGGCACCTCTTCTCTAAAGACTCTTCTCTCTCCCAAATCCCAAGCCCTCTTCTTTGTGCATGTGTAATTCTCTGGAGCTGCCTCTGCCGTGATAATAGTCATTGATGATTTGGCCCCTTGACTCTTCCTCTAGAGGACCATATATCTGATTTATATTTTCAGGACTTTTCAGGGCATTGTCGACTTAAAAAAAAATGCACAACGTGAGAGTTGTGAGTTTAGTTTCATTTGGGCAAAATGAGGACTGCCACCCGGGAGACAGCATCCCAGATAGCTCTGAGAAACTGCTCCAAAGAGGTAGGGGGGAAGATCTGTATATGGGTGATTTTGGTGAAAGGGAAAACATGCAATCAAGCACAAATTGTTTACAGAAGGTTTCTGCTCATCTCGTGCAGACTAGTCACAAGGAGCAGTTGTCACCATGAAGGATTTTAGTGTTTTTCTAGATATGAGAAGATACAAGAATTGGGCTCATAAAGCTGGCTCCTGAAAATATCTATCTAAGGACCTGTTCTGCCAGTTTTTCCCAGAGCACAGAGTGCCTCATTTCAGCTCTCCACCCTGAACACCTTTCAGGGGGCACTGAAAGTCAGTAGCTGCAGCAGCACATGATTTCATGCTTGTAGGGGTAGATGGTGAGTGCCCCTGGCAAGTGCCAATTGTAGTTGACAGTATCTTGCACATAGCAGATATTCAAATATATGCAGTGAATGAATGGATAAAGGAATGAGGGGCATTGCTGGGACTGGCTGAAGTGCTGGCCTTCTGTCACCACGGCTTCACCATCACAGCGATCATGGAGCAATTTTCATCTTCCCCTCTTTGGTGTTGCCTGATATCTTCCTTCATAATATTCCCTAACATTCAGCTCCAAGGAGCAAAGGCAATTTAAATGTAAAGTTGTCCTCAGATACAACCAGCCTCGTAAGCTAAGGATAGATCAGTGTGGTCAAAACTCAAAATCCACAGGGCAAATTTCCCCCAGGGAAATCATTCAGCACAGGTTGTAAAGGAAGAAAGAAATTTTTATTTATTGGCCCCCTCCTGTGTGATTAATGCTTTATGCAAATAGGAGAACCAAGTACTCCACCCTCTTCATCCCTTTCGTCCTGCCTACTACTACCCTCCATATCCCCATTTGGGAGAAAGTTGGCTTTGGGCACTTTGAAATATCAAGATATTTCTAACGAGATGACCCCTATTTTGGAAGTTTGTTAACCTCTTGTAAGCTTCTCTAAAAATTTTGAGATGAAAAGGAAAAAAGGACTTGCTTTCAGAGATCACTTCCAGCTGTTGCAGCTGGTGTCCAGGGCCTACAGCATGGTGGAAGTGTCCAGCTGTGCCCAAGTGTCCTGAGACAGTGGTCTCAGCAGTGGTGTTCTAAGCCAACCCTTCCTGGGGAGAGTCTACATTGTACCAGCCATCTCTTGCTTTTTACCTGAGCCTCCTTGATCTCTATCCTCCTCAAAGTATGAGCTAATAAATTCCTTTTGTGTTTACATTAAAAAATAAATAGAATTTGCCAACTTAGACTCAAGGGGTAGCAACTTGGAATAGAACTTGCAAATTGGAGCACAGTGATAGAACCCAGAGTCTTCAGAGACAGAATAAGGAAGAAGAAGGGAGACCAAGGTGGAGGGGAAGATCTGAGGGGCTCTAGTCAAGGTGAACTTGACAGAACTAGAAGAGGACTTAAGGAGAAAAATTAAAGCAGGTTTTCCCCCATCTTCTACGTTCCCAGTGGCTTAGGTGATGGACTGAGCGCTCATACCATTCACATATTGGAGGACAAAGAAGCAGCTTTACATTTCTTCATGTCATTCTCACAACAGCCTCTGAGTTAAGTCCCCCAAGTCTCAGAGCACAGGAATCCTTTCCTCAGCGGCCTTTTGCCACCTGGCTATTTCCTGGAGGCCAGGACCATGGGCCAGAAGTGAGGGGCAGGTGGCCGGCTGGAGGAGGGGTTATGTTCTGATATTGAAAGAGAGAACAGAAAAGTAGTTCCCTAAGCCTTTTTGGGGTGATAGTACTTCCACCACTGAGAAGTCTACCAGAGTGGAGCAGGAAGAGACATTGTCTACGGAAACTTAGTTGAGAGGCTGGTGTCAGGGAGAAAGACATTTTCCTCTATGCTTCTAGGTTTTATTGGCTGGTCCAAGAATTAAACTGACATGAGACAGATTAACAGGAGAAAATTAAACCAACGTTTAGTAACATGTATACATGGAAGGGACCCAGGAGAATAGAGTTACTCATCAAAATGGTCAAAGCCCTTACCTTAAAATACCACCTTCAGGTAAAGGCAAAAAAAAAAAAAAGGATGTTGGGAATAGGGGTTTGGGACTTCAAAGGAGAGAAAAGAAATTCACACAGAGATGGAAAAGCAAATGTTTGGCAAATAAATGTTTGCTGGGCCTGGAGAGACAATGGGACACGGAGTAGATGGTGATCTCTAGAGCCTGCTGAATGTCCCCCACCACACTTAGCCCATAGTTTTTGCAGATATCTCTGCTAATAGCTCTTTTCCAGGGATAGAAAAACTCCCTCTGTCTAAATTCGATTAGGCAGTTAATGAAGGAAGTCAAAGTTTTGTCCTAAGTCTTTTGGGCCTTGATTGTTTTCAGCCTGAAATAAACCACATGCTAAAGACTTTGGGGTGGCAAGTTTTGCCCCCCTACACTGGTAAATTTTTTTAAGCCTCTTCCATGCAATGACAGGCCCGAGTTCAGATGCTGGAAGTACAATGAGTTTGTACCATGTGCCAAGCACAGTGCTGCGCTCTGGGGCATCAGCTGTGAACAGGACATTCCTGCCCTCGAGGGTCTGGAGAGCAGATACACGGCCATAGGGGGTTCCTGGGCTCTTGTCTCTCCTCGCCAGAACATTGTTGGAATTCTGGACCAAAAGCGACCAAGAGGGATCTTCTGGTCCCTTCATTCAATTATCCTCATCCTCTGTTGTCCATTGACTTGGTTATGTTTTTGTCCGAGAGCTGAAACTATTTTCAGTGTGTTTTCAGTCTCTCATCTGCAATTGCTCAAGCTTACTCTGCCTTCATCATTTTCCTGACTTCATCAGCTGTGCTTACACTGCTCAGTTGTATTTACATTGCTTGAGCCTCATCTGTCCTTGTTTGCCATGGAACCAGCACATGAAAATGCAACATCAAAACAATGGAAACAGACCATTATTCTCTTCAGTAATGTCCCCCATTAATAACTGGTGCAAGGGAGGATTCAATTAAAATGAAATAATATAGAAAATGTATTAAGATTGTGTCAGGCACATAGGAGGCACTCAATATATGTTAGCCATTATCATTAGAAATCTAAATCCTTCAAGCTGACGGTTACCTGGAAGCAGTCCATTATGCAGAAGTCCTTCTTGGCTCTCATTATCAAAGGGCCTCTTGACCATAGCAGCTGGGCTTTAGGCCACCTGCTTCCTGCTGTTGTCGGTTTCCCTGCTTAGCAGTTTCATTCCCACTTTCGAGCAGATCATACCTGCTCCTTACTCATCATCCCACCCTTACCTTGAACTGTCAGTGGGGGCAGAGAAACATGCATTCCCTATTAAATTTTAACCACACATTGAGGACAATGTGAGGTCATTTATCCTTTCAACAAATATTATGAGCACTTAGTCTGTGCTGGGAGCTGTGCTGGGTGCTGAGGTTACAGAGATAAATGACTCATAGCCCCGGCCCTTCAGGAACTCCAACATGTAAACAAAGTGGAACATGTTGACTATGTCCAGGTGTGAACAAAGTGTCCCTTTGTGTTATGGCAAGTGTTCCTGGACACTCCTTTTCAAATGGAATTATTCCACCTAAAAAGATGAGCCAGCAACAGCACCCCCCCCCCATTTTCTCCAGAATCAAAACAAAATGGTACTTGTGATAGGTTAGAGAAATTTTAAACAACTATTAACTCACTCCCCCACCATCTCTTATAGGAAAGAATTCTTTTCCCCCATTCATGTTGGGTATGGCTATGTGACCTGCTTTGGTAGAAGTGACAGTATTTAAGTTCTGAGCCCAAGCTTTGAGAAGTATCCTGTGTTTCTTATTGCTACTCTGAGAGTTTCCAACCCTCTCCATAGGAAGAACACAGCCTCAATAGTTGTTACTCTCTGCCCTGGACCCACAGTGAGATGTGTGGTGCAGATCTGAACTTGCCCCCAAGCCTGAAGAAGAGCCATTGCAATGACCTAAAGATGCATGTGCAAGAAATCAATGATTATTTTTTTCATGTTCTGTGATTCTGTACTTGTTTGTTACACAGCAAAACTGACTAGTTCTAATCTTCAAGACTCAGTGCTCAATATGACTACACCCACCCTCTCTGGCCTTCTCACACTTAACAACTCACCTGTCTCCAAGCCTACTATGTGTGGTATTCCCTCTGCCTGGACTTGTCTTCTTCACTTACTTATCATTCAAAGCCTGGATCAAATTTTCACCTTTTTAATGAAAACCCCCACTCCCAAAATAGAAATAAAGGTGATGATAATAACACAGATAATGCATTACTAATTCATTTAGTAAGTATTGATTGGGTGCCTGCTGCAAGAAGATCTGTGTTCTCTCTGTGTCTCCCCCAAGCTCTTTATCAGGATTCGTCAGGCCCTCAGCACATTGCATTGCAATTGGCTCTTTAGGAGGCCTGTTCTCCCATGAGCTTTTGCCTCTTCCAGGGCAGAGGCTATCTCTTTTGTCTCTATGTTTGGGAGTGAGGACAAGCACAAAGTAAATGTGAGTTGAATTCAATCTCCCTATGAACAGTAGTTGATAGTGTATGTGGCCAATTCCCTGAATGAGAGAGAAAGAGGCCAGAGGGATCCACAGCTGGGGCTGATGCTGTTCCCACCTGCAGGCCTGGCCCTGCCTCGGGTCCAAACCAAATCTGACCTGGGCAGGAAGTCCTTAAGCGTCTTCACAATCTAGTCCAGCAGAGCTTAGTGTTGATTCACCCTGTTTACTGGCCTCGTGTGTGAGTCATTTCCCCAGCACTGAGTTCAGGATTCCACTATTTTTCCTGGGTCATCTCTCCATTGGCCTGACTTGGTGTCTGGGCTGCCCTCCCTCACACTTCCCACCAGCCAAGCACTTCCACAAAGAGCATGCTCTGAGCTAGGCCTTCTTGCTAGGTGCTGCCTGTAGAGGTCTAGGCTGTTTGGTCCCAAGTTCTGGTAGCTTCCCTGGTCACTAGTTTCCTCTAAAGAGGGATTCAGCTTTGTTTTTGCTAGTCCTTTCTCTTTGTACTACAGTTCTGTTCCTGGAACCCAGCTGGTCTCTGAGGCTTGCTCCCAGAGGACAGCCACGTCTGACTTTGAGAAAGTAAGTATAAAGTACCCACTAGGATTTGGTGACTGCAGCCACCACTAAACACTCTGATCTTTGAAGACAGAGAGTTCATTCCAAAATAGAGATAGGGCCTGTCTTGTATATGCCATTGAAAAAAATACTGAATGAATAAATGGAAGGATGAATGCCCACCTCAGAGCTCACATTCCAAAGGATAAGGTGGCCGGAGTGAACACAGTATTTGAGATTGCAGACTGAAACCTCATTTTCATCTCTCTTATTCTCCACTCAATCTAATCAGCACTTCTTGCTGATCCTAACAGTTCCCATCTCAGCCTAAACCCTCCTCCATCACACCACCTCCAACTATTTTCCTGCCTCCACTATTTCAGCCAGTCCCTTCTGGCACAAGACTTGTGTGGATGTATGTGCCAATGGTGAAGCATGTCCCCATCTAGTGAGTTCTGGGACCTTAGTCCTTAGGTCCTGCCCTTACTGGCAGCCCCTGATAAGATATCCCAGCCATTTATACTGTGTCTCTAAGGCTCAACTCTGTGCCACTTGCCCTTAACAAAACCATGATGCTGGACTGGTTGAGGGGAGGAGGCGGAGTGAAGTTTTGGGGAACTCAACCCTTCCCCACTGCTCTCTAATGCCCTGGTTAGCAGCCCTACCTCATTGCTGAATCCGGAGATGGGCCACAAAAAGGGACAAAGCCCAGAAATCCTGTCCCATCCCTGTGCTACAGGTCTCTGTCCTCACAAGACCCTGAAGCAAATGATTCTGCTAAGAACCCTCAATACAAGAGCCTGCCCCATCTGAAGAAGGTGAGAAGTCTGGGACAACCCCCTACATCAAGCAAGAGGAGGTGCCCTTTGGAAGGAGTGTAGAATTTTGGACATGGGACCAGCAAGGGTTTCAGAAGGACACCAAGGGGCAGAGAACACAGAGAGAGTATCTCCTTTGCTCAGCAAACAGTTCTGGGTTTTTTCAGCTACACCCAGATCCAGTTAGCTGCTGAGGACCCCCCAGTTCAGGGAGCCCCCAGGCTAGCAAGATGCCCCAAGGAAACAAAGTCAAGGAAGAAGAGAGGGCAGGCTGGACTATTCTGAATCACACAGTCTCAGAATCTTGGAACTGAAAGGGCCAGAGTCACATTGCAATCCAGCCAGTCCTCTATAACGCCTCTGATAAAATGCCATCCTATTTTAGAATACCCCAGGCAACAGAGCCCTCGCTACCTCAAAAAGCCATACACATCTTCTTCTTCATACATTATATTCTCCCTTAAATTGAGCCAAAATCTGTCTCCATGTCAGACTGTCTCTCAGCTCTTCCATCGGAGCTCCCATGATGCCCCAGCTTTGGGAACATTTAATAATCCCCCAGTTTACTGCACTCTTCTAAAGTGGCCAGAATTTTATTTCTCTTTAAATGTCCCTCTGGGGCTAAGAAGAGAGTCTGAGAAGATAACATTGTGAGTTGGGTCATTGAAAAACCCTGATGTCTTCAAGGCATTTATTTATGGCCTTGCCCTAAAGGGAAGCATCACCCCAGCCTAGTTTGCTGGTTCTCTCCCACTCCCGGTCAGGGAAGGACATGTAGCCCCTGAGGGCAGCCCCCACCCCGCAGACCCCCCTTCTCCCCCTCCCCCAGCTCCACGCCTGTGCACACACTTCTCATCCCTATTACCCCTTTGCCACCAGGGCTGCCTTTTTTTTACATGCAAATTTCACATAAAATCCTTCAAATGAAAACAGGTACTTTTCATTTTGCTCCCATAAACAGACACTTTCTAAATATTTAGACATCTGTATATAATGCCCTTAAACTGTTTGTTCTGAAGCATAAATAGGTATCTCTGTGTTTGAGTTAGTGTCTGATACGTTTCTCATTTAAGGAGAAAACATAAAAAATAATTGGAATAACTACAGCCAGGAACAATGCTTACACAGCATGTCAGTGTCTTTTATTGTGTCTTAAAGTAAAAGCTTCAGTTGTAGGGATCTTTTCCTTCCTGTCAAACAGAAGCACAGCTCTTGCTTTTAACCCTTCACAGGACATGGCTGCCTCAAACAAGGGGGACCAGAAAAGGACCCATTTTGGGGGAGCCTGATTGGTATCTAATTGCATCACAGCACACTGACTCCTCATTCTCAACTTTTCACTGAAGGGAATGAATTCCCATTTTACTCCCAAGGAGGGAAAAGTACAAAACCTTCTCCAGCCCCTAATTGCTTCTCAAAGAGCAGATGAAATGAGAAAGGACTCCAGCACTCAGATCTACCCTTCTGAGTTCTGTCTTCTTGGAGTCTACCAGAGGGGTCTGTGATTGTCCACCCACCTCTACCAGAACTGGATGGGGAAACACAGTTCAGAGTGGGAGGACAGTGTGGGGGGCCCGTGTGGAGAGAGGTCTAAGCTATTTCCTCCAATCAGCTTTATACTTATTTTTTAACTCCATCTCTCTGATTCTGGTTGCTTTCTTAAATGATCTGACCTATAGTATGAACAGGGGTGGAATGAGTATTACCCCCAAATGCTTACTACAAAAATGATATTCCAAACACTTGAAGCTCTCCTCTGAATACACAGAGGAAACATTATATTTTTGATGTATCTTTAAAATGGCACTTATACAAGACCATTAGTAGTGAATGGTGTTCCTGGGGACCTAATTCAGCCTTCACTGGATTGTCTTTGATAGCTCTGCCAAACAGTTATCTAGCCTTGCTTGGACCTCCTGGTGATGGGGCATTCTCTATTTTAGGAGGTAGCTTCTTCTATTCTTGGACAACTCTGACTGCTAGAACTTTTTTATAAATAAGCTGAAATTTCCTGTAATGTCCACCCATTGGCCCTGATATGGACTGAACTGCATCCTCCCCAAATTTATATGTTGAAGCCTTAACTCCCAACGTGATGATAGTTGGAGATGGGTGAGATGAGGTCATGGGGGTAGGGACCTCACGGTGAGATTAGTGCCCTTATGAAAAGAGACACCAGAGAGCTTCCTCTTTCCTCACAGGTACAAAGAAGAGGTCCTGTGAGCACACAGCAAGCCAGTGTCACCCACAAGCAAGAGAGGAAGCCTCAGACTAAAACTTACCTTATTGGCACCTTGATCTTGGATTTCTAGGCCTCTAGAACTTAGATTTCTATTGTGTAAGCCAACTGGTCTATGGTATTTTGTTATAAGAACTTGAACAGATGAAGACAGGTCTTGTTTATTCATTCTTTCACTTATCAAACATATAATGAAACTCTAGTTTTGTAAGACACTCTGCTGGGTGCTTGAGATTAAAATAAAAATGAGGAAGTTTCCATTTCTGCAGAGTCAGTTTGGAAAATAGACAAAAAAGCCAGTAATTTCAGCACAAAGTATATTTTAGTGTAAAAACAACTGTGATCAAGGCAGTGAGGACCCAGCAGAAAGATCTGTTTGCTTCTGAGGCAAGGCCAGCATCTGAATCCACGGAGGATGAGGGCACACCATGCAGTCTCACTTCCATAGCACAGGACCTGATCTCCTCCAGGAAATGCAGAGCAGGACGACCATCCCCACAGAAGCAGTGTGGCCAGAGCCCCCAAGCCTAGAGGAGAACCCAGATCCTATCACAGTCCAAACATTTGCAGAGTCAAGGAGTGGGGTCTTCCCCTCCATTTGGAGAGTGGCTGCAGGACAAACAGTGGTGCCCATGTCTCACGTGCTCTCTGTCTCAAGGCAGCAGCCAGAGGGATCCTTCTAAGACATTAGAACACATCATTCCTCATCACATAGCCTTCCACAAGCTCCAGGTCGCTCAGAGGAAATGCTGAAACTCTCACATGGACAATGAAGATGATACAGTCCTTCCCCCATTACCTTTCTGTTTGTTCTTTCTTTCTCTCTCTTTTTTTTAAATAAATTTATTTATTTATGGGCTGCATTGAGTCTTTGTTGCTGCACATGGGCTTTCTCTAGTTGTGGTGGGCAGGGGCTGCTCTTCATTGTGGTGCACGGGCTCCTCATTTTGGTGGCTTCTTTTGCTGTGGAGTGTGGGCTGTAGGCACTCAGGCTTCAGTAGTTGCGGCACACAGGCTCAATAGTTGTGGCTCATGGGCTCTAGAGCACAGGCTCAATAGCTGTGGCACACGGACTTAGTTGCTCTGTGGCATGTGGGATCTTACTGGAGCAGGGATCGAACCTGTGTCCCCTGCATTGGCAGGTGGATTCTTAACCACCCCGCAACCTAGGAAGTCCCTGTTTGTTCTCTTGATCTCCTAGTCTCTCACTCCTCTTAGATGCTGGCCTCCTTACTAAAATATCCCAGGCCTGGCCCCACCTTGGGGCCTTATCACAGGTTGTTCCCTCTGCCTGGGACACTTTTCCCCCAGAGAGCTGTATGGTGACCACCCTCCCCTCCTTGACATCTCTGCTAGAACATCACCTTCTCGCTGAGCCCTCCCTGACCACGCTTTTAACTACAGAACAGTCCCAGACCATCTCCCTTATTCACAGCTCTATTTTTGTTTTCTTTTAACAGTTCTCATTTTCCAAAATAGCTTATTTGTTTGTTGTGTCTAAATATTTCTGCCCGTCACCGCCCTGCAATACACACACATACAAAAACAAACACCTACACAAATGTAAGTCCCTAAATGCAGAGTTTTTAATCTGTTTCATTCACTGATACATTTCAATTTCAATTATCTAGAGCTGTGCCTGGCACAAAGTGAGTGCTTGCAATGGACTGAATTGTGTTCCCCAAAATTCACGTTGAAGCCCTAACCCTCAGTGAGATGGTATGTGGAGATAGGTCCTTTGAGAGGTACTTAGGTTTAGATGAGGTTACGATAGTGTGATCCCCATTACTGCATACAATTAGCATCCTTATAAGAAAAGACCAAAGAGCACCCCTCCCCGTGTGTGTGTGTGTGTGTGTGTGTGTGTGTGTCTGTGTGTGTGCACGTGCGTACACCATGTGAGGACACATCAAGAAGGTAGTGGACAGCCAAAAAGAGATCCTTCACCAGGAACTAAATTGATCTTGAACTTCCCAGCCTCTAGAACTGGGAGAAATATTTTGTTATAGCAGTCTGAGCAGACTAAGATAGTACTTTAAAAAAAAAAAAAACTTGTCAAATAAATGAATAAATGCAATCAAAGGGACAGCTCAAACCAAACACTGGTTTGATGTCAACCTTTCTCTTGATTTCTCTTACAGTTTGACCAATAATTCACACAATACACATATATAGTAACCATCTCTGACTCATTTAAGCTCAAGTAAATTCCTCTGTTCATTCATTTTTTTGTTTATTTAACAAATATTACTTCCTTCCTATCATAGACAAACCTTCTAGTCTGACTACTAATATTTTTCTGCCTTGGTTTGCTTTTTATACACTTATTGCCTCTGACGAGAGATTAGACTTATGCCGCTATGACTTGGAAGGAATAAATGCAGTTTCTTTCTGGACAAGCAGGATAACAGCTCCTGGATCCAAAATCCAAGGAAACTTATGTCTCCATCACCCACAGTGGCCTCATGCCTGCAGATAACAAACTCCACTAGCTCCTTCTGAGGCAGAGGGGAAAAAACTCTCATGAAGATGTCAGCTTGTGAAGTTGAAGGTTCTCATGGGACAAATCCCATACAAACAAAAGAATACATGGTGTGCAAATCTTTTCTTTTTCTTTTCTGAATTTCAGGCTTTTCATCTGTGCAGTGGAGATAAGTACCTACCCCATAGAGTTGTCATGAGGACTAAAGAATATTGTCTATGGTGTGGACCCTGCACAGCATCTGGTTCATTGCAAGGTTAGTTGCTATTACCTCTGATCTGAAGGAGCCAGAATGGCACCTGGAGGTATCTTGATTTCATCAACTCAGGGCTCTTTCCACCTGCATCTTGCTACGAATCTAAGATTTCATTCTTCGTTAATCAATATTCTGTGTAATTTATATACCCCTACAAAATAAAGGCTGGACATTTATTAAGGAGTGCTCTTGGGTTCAACACTTGGAAAAGGGAGGGGGAAGAAACTAGTAGAGGGAGAAGTCTAGCTGTGGTGCAGGCCAATGGCAGCCTGAGGCAACCCCTTGGAGGCTCTGGAGATGGAATGGCCTTTCAGGGTTGTCCTGGGTGGGCTGAGATGGCCAGGTCTTTACACGCCTGCACTGACCAATCACCGAATGTGGGCTTCGTCAGAAGGGTGTGACCTTGGGCAAGGGGATCTCTACAGCCGAGGAAGATCCTGAGGGAGTGACAACTGAAGGCCCATCTGCCAACAGCGCTCTCAGTGACTGCGGCAACAAGCTCTTCACTGAAGAGGGAACTGGGAGGCACATCATAGCATCCACACAATATGCTCTCCAGCCAACTGGGCTTAAGCCTGTTTCCCATTCAGGGTACCAATTACCCAAACACACCTTCGCCCCTAGCTTATTTGGCCATGGTCCAACAACTTCCAGGTTCTCTCTGACCTTGGGAAACTGAACAGAATCACCATGTCTCAGTTCCTTGGCTGGCATCACGCTCTGAATGGAATGATCACTTCAGACCTGAATATCAGTACCTGCTGGGCTTTGGCCATTATTTGCTGCTTAGAAAGTTAGCTCTGTCACCTGCTGGGACCTCCTTGGACACTGACCTCAGCTAGAATAAAGCTTAATTTCTATACCCATGGCCTATGCCCTGGGTCACCTCTCAGGTCACAAAACCCTCCACAGCCAAGTCAAATTCTACAAGCTTTGTCTCTATTCAATGCAGCTGAGTCTGGGTTCCTTCCATCTTCAATATTTTTACAAAATAATGATAATAATGTTAACACCTCTCATCTTTATGATACTCTATACTTTACAAGGTTCTTTACTACCTGTGCTCTGGGCTTTCTGCAGAGCACCCCTGGAGGACAAGCATCACTTCTGTTTCCCTTCACTAGCTGAAATTCAGGGTGACACAGTGACTGGCATAGCCCCAAGAAAGTGGAGTTGGAAGTGAACCCAAGGGCTTTGACTCCCAACTCTTCATGCTCTGCCGACTCCTGAGACAATAGTCGACTCAGCTTTGTGTCCTGTGTGCCCTCTCCTCTCTTTTTCTCTGCTCTTTGCCCTCCTGGACTCCCTTCCTCCCAGCCTAGCTGCAGGCAGAATCTCTTCTGAAGTTGCCTGGGTTAAATCAAAGAACAGATTATTTTTAAACTTTAGCAGAGAGGTGTGGACGCTGAGGATTTCAATGGTCTTTTGCACTCAGCAGAAAAGCCTATAGAGAGCCTTGTTCAACTGAAAGGAAAGACTCCTAGGTTGTGAGACTTTATAAACAGGCCAGGAGGCCACTTCCCGTTCCCTCCAGTATGTGACCAGGCACCATGGGCAGCAGTGTGATGTGAGGGGGTGTGGAGGGCTCTCAAGTCGAACTTGGGTGCAAATTCCATCCCCCTTCTTATTTATGCTTTGTGATGTCTCTAAACCTTGGTTTCCTCATCTGTTCAATGAGGTTAATATTACCTGCCTCATAAAGCTGTGCATTTATTAATAAAATAAATGCAAAGCTCTGAGCCCAGCGCCTTGTTACAGCATTCACTTGTTTCTCAGAAAATGGAAGTTCTCCCTCTTCTTCTTTTAACTCCCCTCCTCCCACCCTGGCTGGGAGAAATGATGGGAATGAGTTTGAATGGGAAAGAAGAAAGAGTATTCCAGGAAGGAAAAGCAAAGTATGCTAAGACCTTAGTTGGGAAACAGCTTGGTGTCTACCTGTTGGAGGAAGAGAGAGGTCAGGGTGGCTGTGTGTCAGGAGCAAGAAGGATGGTGGCCCAAACTGAGTGGGCCATTGGGCGCGTACTAGGTCACACTAACACTTTGCCAGCCAGAAACTGGTTTTTATTGTGAATACAAGGAAGAGCCACCGGAGGGTTAAGAACAGGGAAATGTTGTGATCTGATTCTCACTATAAAAAGATCGCTTGGGCCATTGGCGGAAATGTTTACAAATCAAGCCTTCCCACCTGTGATATAAGGTATTTGAGGGCAAGAAATAAAATATGTATTAGTTAGTTAGTGTTTTAGTTTCCTAGGCCTGCTGTCATAGTCCATGTGGAATACTACAACAAAGTACAATAGGCTGGGTGGCTTATAAACAATAGAAATTTCTCACAATTCTTTTGGAGGCAGGAAAGTCCAATATCAAGGCACCAGCAAATGTGCTGCCTAGTGAGAGCTTGCTTCCTGGTTTATAGATGGCTGTCTTCTCACTGTTTCATCACATGGTGGAAGGGATGAGGGAACTCTTTGAAGTCTCTTTTAAAAGGGCACCAGTCCCATTCATGGTGGCCCCAACCTCATGACCTAATCATCTCCTAAAGGCCCCACCTCTTAATACCATCACACTGAGGATTAGTTTCAATATATGAATTTTGGTGAGATATAAACATTCCATTTACAGCAGTTGTCATAACAAAATATCACAGTCTGGATGGCTGAAACTACAGAAATGTATTTTCCCATCATTTTGGAGGCTGGAAGTCCAAGGTCATGGTGCCAGTAGGTTTGGTTTCTTCTGAGAGCTCTCTCCTTGATTTGCTGGTAGACACCTTCTCAATGTGTCCTCATATTGTCATCTATATGTTGGAGTGTGCATGTCCTAATTTTCTCTTTTTATAAGCACATCAATCATATTGGGTTAGGGCCTACCCTAACGACTTCTTTTTAACTTAATTACCTCTTTAAAAACCTTTTCTCCGAATAAAATCACATTCTGAGGTCCTGGAGGAGGGCACAATTCACATTTTGTGTCCAGAGGTAGAATCCATTGTACATGATTTTTTTTTTTTTTTGCGGGGGAGGGGGGGCATACATAATTTAGCCCATATTAGTTAGTTAGTTGATCACTCAATCATTATCATTTAGTAGACTGAATAATAAAGCTAAAATAAACTAAATTTGTAACTCCTCTATATCGCACACCGTAATGTTGTGTTCCCATCAGGAATTCACTACAGGATTGTTGGATAGACTCAGATCTTTGGCATGGCCGTGTAAACAAACATACAAAGGAAAGCTCTTATTTTGGTCCACATACTTTGGGACTATGTATATAATGACAGTATCATGAGACCAAGGACAGACTTTCATTCACAGGAGTTCAGGTACCTACAAAAACCTAAAGCAAGGTCAACAGTTCTTACCTGGTATAAGAGGCTCCTTGTATGGCATCTCTGGCCCAGATCCTACAGCTTTTAATTCAGTAGCACCAGGCATAAAATCCATCACCTCAGCCGGCAGCCCATTCCATGCTGTTCTGGGTGTATAAAAAAACATGGGTAGCAAACTCAAGTTTTGGTACTTGAGGTAAAGGATTGGGATCAGGGGACACCTCCATTTCTCTGCCGGGAACAACCACCACTTACCCCCAGCTAACTTCCCCCTTGTAGGAACATGGGGGCCAGTATTATCAGATTTCCTGGTTTTTCCACAGGACTCAGAAATCTGAATTCTAATGCAAAATCTCTCAGACTTTAAAATCTTACAGCTAACCAATCTAAAAACAAAACTAATAAACAAACAAACAAGAATAATATACAGGACAACAAAGAATATCTGTAGCCCAGAATTTGTCATGGGCCACAATTTGGAGACCTCAGTTCAGGGTCACTACCAGATTATATGACAGCTTTGTGCAAATTAGAAAAAGCACCACTTTGAAGCAGATGCAACCCTGTAGGTGAAGAGCTTGAGGAGCAATGTAAGGCCTAGATTTCAATCTTCACTCATCACCTCAACTAGAGCCTTTGTGCAGTACACAAGCTGCTGACTGCAGGCAGTTACATGCCTCTTTTTTGACTATTATGTGGAACTTAGTCACCCTACAGTTCACATCCATTGGTCCTATTTCTGAACAGTTATAAAACCCCACGGTGCCCTTGACCCTCCTTGTTTTATCTTTTTATTACCAATCACACTTAAAATTGCTTATTCAATGTTTATCTTTCGAACTAAATTACAGGCTCCAGGAGGTCAGGAGATCTCTTGTTGTCCAGTCTACCCTCAGTGATAAGCACAGAATCTGGCACATAGAAGACACACAATAAATATTTCTTTGGTAACAGAGGGAAAAAAAATAGAACAAGTCAGCTGCCTCTTTCAGATTTGAGTGAATCATAGATGTGAAGGCAGTTATTAGAGTTCCTTGATCTTCTCCACACGAAATGTGTTCAGTTTTTTACCTACTCCTCATAGGGACTGGCTTCCAGACCTCTCATCATTTTGGTGAGTTTCTTTAGGACCCAGTTTAGTTCATCAGAAATATTTTGAAAATGTGATTTCAACCCTTGAGTCTGTGATACTAGCAACCAAAGGAATAGGAACTCGAATTTATTCTACCAGTCACTTTGCATCTGATACTTTATTCAATCCACAAAACAGCCCTCAAGGTAGGAATAACAAGGAGACATGAGGGCTTCTGGAAGTTAAGTAACTTGTCTAACTAAAGTCACATTGTTTGTAAGCAGAGGACCGGGATTCAGACTTAAATTGTTCTGACTCCCTGAAGCCATGCTCTTTCCACTACGCCAGGCCTCTCTGTTCCATTAAATTATATTTAGCCACCAAGTCAGGGACTGTCTTGGGTCCAAATATCTCAAGCATGAATGAGCTGAGATTTTCCAGGCTTGAAGGGTCAGAATTGGTAGTTGGGTCCATGGAGAGCAATGCAGCAGGCCACTTCATCAAAAACCACGCATCAGCCTCACAAAGGCAAAGATGTCTTGGGCCAGGACAGCTGAAAGGATGTTTATGGGAAGAAAACCTGGCGGAGATTAAATCCTGTGCGCCCACAACACCCTTGATCCCAGACTGTTGTTTATGGCCAAAGCAGCAGAAAGCCAAACAGAAACATTTTTTTTTCTTCTTTTTCCTGGTAATAGCTTTTGGGATTTATCTAGGACAAAGAAAAAGTGTTGCTGACCTGGGCCAACTCTCCCCACCTACCTCCCCCACCCTCCAAAAATCATAACCCCCAAATCACAAATGGAAATGAGGGCAGATGAAGTCCATACTTCTCAACTTTTCACTTCAGCCTGGTTTCCAACTCTGGGTCTTTGGGAGCTGTCAGTGGCTAGATGAAGTATTTGATTTTGGGGGTGGGGGGGGCGGGTTATTGTCATTCTGTCTCTTTATGAAGGACATTTCAAGACAGCTGGGAAAGAGAAGTAAAGCCAGAATTATTCTTATAGTCCGGTTATCTTTGAACAAGTCTCCAAAACCTCAGCTGGAAAAAAATCAAAATAATGTTTGCAGAGCCAGCGAGCATATTTTCTGTCGTTTCCAATCTTATTTTTATCTTTAAAAAATTTACAAAGAAGACAAGCACATTAAAAAGAATTGGAGAGAAATTTTGCAGAAGCAAATTAAAAAACAGACAAACTTTACTTCTAGTTCCATCTTCCTTATCCAAATACTCTGCATTTGTGTGTATTTTCTTCCCATCTTTTTTTTCTCCTGCATGTTACCAGGTTGCAATCACAGTGTTCAAATAACACTTGTTTAGGTCTACATATTTTCAATTAACATTATATCATAAGCTTAAAAAATTAGTCTCTATTATCATTGAGAGCTGCGTAATATAGCTTAATTGTTCCTTGACTGCAGCATTTAAACTGCACTTTTATTAATGCATTAGATTGCTATTATTAATATAATAGATTGCTAGTAAATTAATTATTGTTTAAATTTAGTTGTAGTTCTCAAAAACCAAAAATATATGACAAAAGGGCCCTTATTTTGTAGGGATATGTAAATTACACAGAATATTGATTAAAGAAAATGAAATCCTAGATTCTTGGCATTAGTGGGAAATGTCACAGTCATTTCATTCAAAATTCCAATTGATGACAGTCTCCTTTATGTTTATGGCGAACATGTTCAGTCATGGGAAGCTCTCTCCTAAGAGAGGCGGCCAGTTTTGTCTTGAACAACTCTGAAGTCTTTCTATCTGTAACTTCCCCAGGGTAACAAGAAAATGTCTCCACCCCTTTCCATCAGTGGTAATCACTCTTCCCCCATCCCAGTTAAGGGAGCAATCCCACACATCACTTAATTTGTATCTAATCATTCCATAAATATTTACTGAAGGCCTCCTATATGTCAAACCCTTCAATAGGCACTGGAGATAGAAGGAGAACACAACATGCAAGGCCTTTTATTCTGGTGTAGACAGGTCTGCTACGTGAAAGACATATAAAATGGGGACCTAACACAGACCAGAGGCATGGGGAAGGCAGCCCAGAGGAAGTACCACTGAAGCTGAGATGAGAAGGCTGAGTTAGCCAGTTAAAAAGTACGCACAGTGTTTTAGGCAGAGGAAATTGTGTGTGCAGAAGCCCATAACAGAGACAGTGGTCAGACATGCAGACACTAACCTAGAGATGCAGGCAGCATGGGTCCTGCTCACACCCGTCATGATAAAGCTTTTTGTTGATGTTTCTCCTGCTAATTAGAGAAACATATACTATTCTAGGACTAAGGAGCCTCAAAGATTATCTAGATCACTGTTTACCTGAATGCACACACAGCGTGTCGAGGAGTATTAGTTCCTTGGGCAATAAAGGCTTGTACTGGAAGAAAAGACTCCTATGTTTAAAGGTATTCTGGAAACTCAAGGTTAAACAAAGAGAAACAGGTGTTTTCACTGCAGGATTTTTGGAGCCTTTCACAGGCACATCAGTGTTGTTATTCTCTAAGAAGCATCATTACATGTGGTGTTTCCAAACATATTTCACCATGAAATTATTTTATGTGAACTACCTAATGGGACTAAGTTTCCCTGGAACTTTCTTTGGAAAAATGCAGATATAGATCAGTCCTGGATTTTTACAGATGAGGAAACTGAGGCCTAGAAAGAAAAAATAACTTTCCCCAAATCACACACAAAAAATAGAAGACTATGGACTTCCTAGGTGACACAGTGGTTAAGAATCCACCTGCCACTGCAGGGGACACGGGTTCGAGCCCTACTCTGGGAAGATTCCACATGCTGCAGAGCAACTAAGCCCGTGAGCCACAGCTATTGAGCCCATGTGCCACAACTATTGAAGCCCACGTGCCTAGAGACTGCTTCGCAACAAGAGAAGCCACTACAATGAGGAGCCCACACACCACAATGAAGAGTAGCCCTCACTCACATCAACTAGAGAAAGCCCGTGTGCAGCAATGAAGACCCAACACAGCCAATAAAATAAATAAATAAATAATAAATACATTTATAAAAAAAAAATAGAAGAGTAGCCATCTTCTCCTGACTCTCAGACCATTGCATGCTCCAATATAACTTAATGTCTCACTAAGCTAATATCGCTATAAGTTATTCTTCAGCGTGTACTGGGAACCTGGAAAGTGTCCATTGCGTTGCCCATGTTATATTATGCAGTGCCACAACTTAGAAGGAGTTCTGGTTTGCCTGCAGGGCATTTTATTATATACCCCCAGTTGGAGTAACACTTATGCCTGCCATGGGGGCTGCTTCCTGAGGACCTACTCATCTCTGACGTACCTAGGATCCTTCCTTGATGAACCTTTTGTTCTGACGCCATTGCAAGACAGGTGGCAAAGGGGTCCTGGATTCAGGAGCCTTCTGAGTAAAAGCCTTCAGCAGTAATCCTGTGTAATTCCTCAGCCAGTCGAGGCACACTTATCCTCTATGTGAACCTTTCCAGGACTGGGGAGATCTCTACTACCTCAATGTATTCTGGGTCTGGATGGCTTCCAGATAGAACAATTCTAGAGACCTATTACAGAAGCCTAGTCAGCCACCAAGCACAGACTTCCTCTTCCACCCCAGAAGACAGTAGTTCGTGGGTACGGACGTGCAGCCCTTGACACCCTCACCTTCTCCTTCCCCGGCTGCCCAGCTGCACTGCAGGGATGAGGACAGAAGCTGACTCTGGGAGCTCGGTGTTGGCAGCCAGCGATCACCAGTTTTGACCTGAGTAGCAAACAGTTTGAAGTTGATTTGTCTCAAGAGAAGCAGCTATGGATTTGTCTTTGATTGTTGTTAATTCTCTTAATGAGAAAATCTATAAAGAGAACTCGGAGGAAGAGAGATTTTTATTGTCTTTCTTTTATTTTAATGACAACAGAAGATATAATGAAGAGGAAAAAAGGCTTTCTTGTGGGCGCTGGGCCTATTCGCCACAAGAAGAGGCTGGCTGAGTCCCAGCTCCCGGGAAAGAATTCGTGAGAAAATGAGGCAGTGGGGGGAGGGCAATAAAACTTCTAAGAAAGGGACGTGTCTTCAGAAGGAAAACAGGAGCAGCTGAAGGAACAGAGAGCTCCTGATAAAATCAAGATGTGTGTGCGGCTTAGACCTCGGGCTTCGGGACAAGGGAAAGAAGAGGCTTGGTGAAAGAATCTTCCCTGGGAAAACATGGGAAGCTTATAGACACCATAAATATGCACGGGGCCTTGTTCTTAACCTAATCATCACACCTTGAGAGGTTGCAGTAGCCCTGGCAAGGAGAGGGCCAAGAGGTGAGAGTGATGTGTATCCATCCATTTGTCTGTCTGTCAGCAGCTGGCGCGGCCAAGCCCACCCTAGGCTCTGACTTTGTGGACACAGTTGTTGGCTTCTCTAGTGCCTGTGGGTTCTTACCTCCCTGGCTGCCCTATGGTCCCATTCCAGAACAAGGTCATGACCATAAATCAACCTCCAGTGGCCCAGGAGGAAGCTTCCAACTTCCAGACCTGGCCTAGCCCTTGCTGGCTTTGTCACAGGCTCGGCCTAGTGGGACATTTGGAGCCAAGGAAATAAAATTGCTGTCTAATGGATTCATGGACTGGTGGAATCTTAGGGCTGAAAGATACCTCTGGGATAATTAATTTACTCGACCAACTAACATATGAGGGAACTGAAGCACAGGCAGAGGGAATGATTTGCTCCAGCTCACATGGTTGGCAAGAGCCAGAGCCAGGTATTTGGATCTCATGTCAGCTCTCTTTCCTGGACTCATGACAGAATAGGGTGATATATAAACAAAGAGAGCTATGCTGCCTTCTCACACATCTCTGGTTCATACAAGCACTCATGCTGACACACTGTCAACTAGAGCTAGTGGGGAGGGGCATGGCAAGAGAGCTGGTCTCCGCTACGGGTAATCAGATATCCCCCGGTGACATCCTCAAAGATGGGCCGCATAAAAAATGAGATAGTTAAGTAGTTATTAACATCACTGTTGGATAGGTTTCTGGGTTCCCAATACGCAATTTTCCTCAGATATTCCTTTTATTGTGTGACCTTCTAGACCGGAATCTTCAGAAACTCTCCATTTCCCAGCATATTAAGCCCCTGTATCAGTTTATGTTCAGTTGAGAAAATTTAGCCTCTATGATATTATGGGAAGAAGACGATTAATAATGGAATTAGTACACAAATGTAGTTAGAGTTTGGGGGGGGGGGGGATGAAGATCTAGAAGGATCTACATCTGAGAATCAGAGAAACATTCACTAGAATGAATCCTGATGAACTGGAACAAGGATGTTCTCCAACCACTGCAACCATGAAGGGGTTGAAAGGGGTCTGGAAGCCTGCAGTGTCTGACCACCACAACCTTCTGAAAAGAATTACCACTCCATTTCCACCTTGCAAATCTCATGCACCTTCTCGTTGGCAAATTAATCCAAACTCTACAGGGAAGGACATTTATCCTTGGAGGGATTTGGTAGGGATGCTGCCAAGACAACAATCACACAGTCTTAATTCTGCAGCCTGATTTTAAAAGGCATTTACAGCTCAATCCTTCCAGTCTGATACCCCTTCCTAATAGACAGGGACATAGAAGCTTGGTGCCCCATGCCAGCAGTTGTGTGTGTGTAGCTGAGGTTGTCACAAGTACCCTATGTGGTTATCAGTGCAGTACCCAGGTCAATAGTCTAAAGTTAGGTCATCAAATCCTAGCAGAACAAAATGAGATAAAAGGAACCAAGATGGGCCCAGTGCCTGGGACCACGGGATACTGAGTAGGTGGTAAATAGAACAAGTAGAGGTGATGTAGATCCAGACTCCCTAAGCTAGATTTCAGGTGTTTTCAGGTTTCTTTAGATCAGTGTGGCCCACAACAGTGACCGCACATCAGAATCACCTGGGAAACTTTAACAAAATACCAATGTCCAGGCCCCATGCACATAGTGAATGTTGATAAAGTACAAGAAAATGCAATTGGCTGAGAGTTGGGGTGGGGTGGGGTGGGGTGAGTAGAGACTGACTAGGAGGCTTGCAGAATAGGGAAGATTGGAATAATTTTAAAGAAAATGCTAGAGGAGATTGACCAAAGATGAGGTTAAAGACCATGAATTTATAGAATATCAAATTTTATGGTTGTTTTTCTCCAACATTGCTCAGCTGCACAGCTGTGGAAGACTAAAAAGAATGTGAAATAGATCTAGAGTTGAAGTTCTGTCAGGCAGATACAGCAGAAAAATATAAGGGCAAGGAAACTGAGGATGTCTTTGAGACAGTAACTGCAGTGATCAACCACGGAGTCCTTGATGGCTAGTGAAGTAGGAGAGAGAGTGGCAGGGCCAAGTGACAGTCTGTGCAGGGGCAATGACAAGGAGGAGACAATATTGCTGGGAGGGGTTGGGAGTTGTGGTCAAAGTAAGAAGCAGAAGGGGGACTTTTCTGGGGGAAGAGTTCCAGGTGACAAGATGTGATTCTGAAGCAATATAGAGAAGATGGTAATAGTAGTCAAGGCGGCCCAGAAATTATGAAGTAGGTTATTTGATTAGAGACCTATGTAGATACTGAAATTGCCTGAGGTTGTGGAATGGAAAAAATGTGATCAAATCTCCAGATCCTCAATAACAGCAAGGAAGGACCTGGAAGTCAGCAGGTGACAACTGTAGGTGGGGGACAAGGGCCTCAGAATGGTTGGTCTTAGATTGTTTGGTCTCAGCCAGCACATAGCCATCAGACATGCGAACGGTGGTGCTAACTCACTTTGTCTATAACTCAGAAGTCAACACCTGGCAATGTGTTTGGAACAAAATCAACTACATTCATAAATTCTTATTATGTGTCAGGGCTTAGGAAGGTACAAAAAATGAATCAGTGATGGACTACAGAATATTCTCTCATTCTTGAAACATATTTTCTTTGATGACCCTTTCTATGTTGTTTATTTCTTGTTATATTTCTTGAAGCACAACTCTGGCAGGGAGAGACGGAAGGAATGTTATCATGTGATTTTCCAAACTTTACTGTCTTAAAGAATGTTGACTGAAAAGAAAAACAGCACAACCTAAAAGTTGAGAATTATGTTTTATTCAGTGGCCTTACTGAGAACTATAGTCAGGGAAAGCAGCTTCTCAAATAGCTCTGAGGGAGTGTCCTAAAATCTAAGGGATGAGCCAGCATATATAGGATTTTTTGCTGCAAAACAAAACAAAACAAACAAAACACCATGTAGTCAAACATCGAAAGATTACTGCTAATCATAAAAACAGACATCTCAAATTACCAATTTTAGTGCTTTTCTATATATGGGAAGATGTAAGAGTCTGAGTTCATTGAAATGATTCCTTTGATATGCCTCTTAACTATCCAGGGCCAGAATCCTGTTTTTCTCCAGGCTGAATCCCCTCAGGGTGCACCATGGGATGGGGGGTGGTTGCAGTGGCTGATGGCCTTATGGCTGCAACATCCTTTGTTTACCGAAACATAGACAACACTCTTTGTCTACAAGAAGGATAAAGAAAAATCAGAAACCTAAGCCTTCAAGGAAACACAGTTTTGGATGTTCCATCTGAACCATCTAGCTTCCAGCATGTGAAACTTCTATTAAAGAATGTTAAAATGGGTTCTTCTTTCTTAATTTTAGCTGAAGACAGTACATGCAACATACCAGCGTGAGGTGAGAAGCCATGAAACAGGAATTGAAAAAGGTATGCAAAAACCGGGCTATACAAATCTTTACTATTTATTTATTTATTTATTTATTTTATTTATTTATTTATATTGGCTGCGTTGGGTCTTTGATGCTGCACGTGGGCTTTCTCTAGTTGCGGCGAGCAGGGGCTACTCTTCATTGCGGTGTGCGGGCTCTTCATTGCAGTGGCTTCTCCTGTTGCAAAGCATGGGCTCTAGATATGTGGGCTTCAATAGTTGTGGCATGAGAGCTCAGTAGTTGTGGTGCATGGGCTTAGTTGTTCCATGTTATGTGGGATCTTCCTGGACCAGGGCTCGAACCTGTGTTCCCTTCATTGGCAGGTGGATTCTTAACCACTGCACCACCGGAGAATTTCCGGGCTATATAACTTTTAACTCTCACCTACAACAAAGATTAAAATGAGTTGAGTTGAAGATTAGAAATGGATTTTGTAGAGGAATCTATGTATTTTGAGTCTCAGCTCCCTCAGGAAGAAATTGGAAAGTTCTTCTAAATTTACCCTCGGGTTAAAAGAGAGGAACTTAAAGGAGATGAGCAGTGATCTTCAATCTGTGTCCTCTGGGTGTGGGGTGGGGGGATTTTGTGGTGTGGCCATGTCGAATACATCTATAGGAGCAGATATTACTGCCGGCATGCTGTTCACACAGAGGAACAAAGGAGGGAGAGCTATGTTGGGGGAAACCTCTTCAGACTGAAAGAAACAAAGAAAGCTGGGCCACACTTGGGCCCATGTGAGAGAGAGCCTGCATGGGGTCATCTTAAGTCTTAGCCAAGAAGACCTGAAGAGATGGAGAGAACTTAGCAGAAACAAACTAGGGACACCATTAAGTGTCAGGAGGCTGCGAAGGAGTAAACAATGAACTGGAAGGAGCTGGAAGGGAGCCTTCCTCAAGAGAGTGGCAGATGAAGACCTCCAGCAATCAGGGTGTGTGCTCAAGAGGACCACCCATATAGGGACTGTTGTGCTTCTCTTCCCTCTTCTGGATCACTGTGCTCCAGCTCTAGAGGTATCAAAGCAGGAGACGGATAAAACTACTGTGTGGGGAAAGAAAAAGTGACCACCCATACCCTGTTCTCTCACCACAGCCTGCCCTCTGCAGCAGACCCAAGGTTGGAGAAGGAGAAAAGTCATAACTGTAAATCTAGATTGAAAATTTCACTGTTACACGAGATTGGATTATTTGATTTATAAATTGAGACTATATTTTGAGATTTAAGTGACTGGTAAATTTTTTTCATTACCTAAGAGTAATTCAAGGGATAGCCCAAGTTTTCATCCAGGGGCAGAAGAGGAACTGGGCTCACCAAATAAGCTTAAAGAAGAATAGGAATGAAAAATTAAGTTGGTTTCTAAGGATTACAGGGGGTCATAAAGAAATTCTGAGGGGAGATTTGTTTATGCACTATCTTGAGTGTGGAGATGGTTTCATAAGTGTGTATATGTCAATTATATCCCCCAAGGAAACTGTTACTAAAAAAAAAAAAATTTGCTTTCTGAATTTACTGAAGTTAACATGAGTTGAGCTTGTTCACTGTAACACGTGGAATTCCTTTCACTCCACCTTCTTTCTGCCCAGATCGTCCTGTCCTGGGGACATACTTTCAGTAAGTGGGCTCCTGTGAAATGTTAATCAAGTCCAGGTAAGAGTGACTATTCAAATTGTATATTTTTCTTTTTATGTAACATATTTTAAGTATTATTTAATGTGTTTTAGAGCAATGTTGATAGATAAAAAGTTTAGATGGTAAAGATCTGGGAAGTCTTCATTTCCCTTCATAAGTCTTCTCACTATAACTTGCACTTTTCTTAATTTAACATAATCCTGACTTTAATTCAAAATATTTGAATATACCTGTGAACCCACAAAAATAAATCCTTCTAGGCTTTAATTTCTATGAATATTATAGACCTAACTTTAGCCATGTGGAAACCCAAGAGTCAACAGAATTACAAACTGATATGAAGAGCAGAAGAATAAAAATGATTTACTGCCCTTCTTTCTTAATCTACCAACCAGGGACACGGCATTATTTTCTTAAATGTTATTTCCTCTGCTAGCGGTTTTACAATGCTTCTATTATATCCTCCATTTTTCTCATGAATAATATTTTATCACTCCCTAAGGAACTTTGTTTACATTCTATTATAGAGAGTCTGGAGAGGTTAGAAATCTTTTGAATCCAAATTGCTTAATTGGAGTGTCAGAAGAAAGTATCAGAAGTCATTCCCACTGACCGCCCCCCCACCCACCCACCCACATGTATTCCAAGATGTGAGTTATCATGGTATTGGGATTGGAGTAGAATCAGGAGGACTTTAGAAAAGCTACTATACTATGTGGGATCTCATCTATAAAATTTCTGTGAATATTTCTTTCCTGGGATTGTCTTGTAACCAGGTACCCATTATAGTTTGCTCTCTTGATGTCAGTGGAAGCTTCAGTCAAAACAATCTGCTAAGGTTTGGAAAGATACACCTGTATCTGTCTTCCTTACATCACTCTGGGAGCCAAAGAAGAAATAACGAAATGGTAGGGGTTGGGGGGAAGGATCATGGTCACACTCTGCCTACAAGGGACAAAGTGCATTTTGTGTGGTCACCACATTCCTGGGTTGGGATTATTAAGTTTCTGTTATGTCCATAGTACTTTCTTAGGTATGGTAAGAATGGCTAGAGATACTCTGTAATGACCAATAATGGGAACAGAACCTACAATACAAAAGACTGGATATATGTGTATGTATAACTGAATCACTTTGCTGTACAGCAGAAACTAAAACACAACATTGTAAATCAACTATACTCCAATAAAAATTAATTGAAAAAAGAAATAAAAAAAAGAATGTTTAGTGATTCCTATACCTCAGTTGTGGGGCAGAGATACTTCTTTGGGTTAGATTCTCCCAAAGCAGATCTTGTATACTGAGGAGAGGAACAAGGAAGTGAGACAAGGGAGGAAAAAAGACAATGTCAGTGACCAAGCAGGTCGCTGATGTAGACCTCAGCCAATCGGCACAGTTCCATCCCCTTCCTTTTGTGATTGTTCCGGGGGTGGACTTTGACTTGAGTTGGTCCAATATGGAATCCAGACTGTTTTGCTAGTTGGGGAACAGATTCTGTGGACATGGACCAAGAGAGGATAGAGACCCAGGAGCTATTCGTAGACATCTCATGACCGTGGAGCCAGCCTTAAGATGAAGCTGAACTGTGAAAGGTGGAACAAAGAAATGGAAAGAAACCAGTTCTTGCTGATGTATTTGATCCCCTGAACGAAACCTGCCTCAGGACTTTCCCTTTACACAAGCCAAGGTACCATCTACTGATGCGGCCAGTTTGAGTTGGTTCTTCTGCTATTTGCCACATAAAGAATCTAAGCAGATATATTGTTAAAGTATGCAAAGCGTTTAGTGTAGGACCTGACATATAATAAGTGAAACAAATGGCACCTATAATTAGACAGAAGGAAGTGATAAAAGGTGAAATTAAATCTTGTATAAACCCCTCAAAATCATGTGTTGCATTTGCATACACGTGGGAATAAGAAGAAAGTATATAAAGGCATAAAGAGGATAGTATATGGTCAAAGTGATCAGCACCTGCCCATCTCAGCCAGCCAAGCTTGAGAGAATGAAGAGCTTCCACATGCCCCTAAGTCAATGAGACTGCCCACTGGGGAGAACTGCCCATCATCCCAGCAAGTGTGATTAATCTTGCTACCAAGGATGTGGAGCAAGTTCCTGCTCCCCTAATGCCTGCTGCAAGGGCTCTCCTCATGGGTCTACTTCCCCAGTTCCTGCTTAGCCTCTAGCTCCCCACTAAGTCTGCAGCTTTAGCTGAAATCCACACACGTGGCCTGGACGCTAACAACTAGATCATCCCAGCCCCAGGGAACCAGTGAGGCTAATCTTTCACAGGCATGCACCTCATTTTCCCAAGGAACAACGGGTGTGACAGGGTGGCTGAGACTAAGGGCAACACCGTGCTAAGAACTAGCTGCTCTCCCTGAGGCCTCAGATTATTCTCAGTTCCCTGGATTGCTGCTTGTTAAGACAAGCAGTTCGGAAACAAAGCATCCACCACACTTACTGTCCCTGGGACTTACCATTAATGGCCCAAAAATAGAACGACTTGAAGTTAGGGGCTCAGTTCACCTGGCCTGCTCCATGAGTCAGAGACACTTACAAGCAGAATCATTCCCCAGTCTCCCAAGGCATCCCTATCCAGCCCCCAAGGCCAGAGAAAGTCTCTCTATTATTTATATCTAAGACCTGCTCTGTTTCCCACTCCAGGACCAATTCACAATAGAAATTTTCACCATCTTCTCCATTGCTTCTAATAGATAATTGGAAAAACAAAATAACCTGAGATGGTTATATTTCCCCCCCATAGTTTAAGAGGTACCATCTTATACCATGGTTACCTCATTACATAATTATATATAAATGTCTGCCCCTATCTCCGGAAGGAAGGTCTTTGGAGGCAGGAATCATAATCTAGTTCCTGATTGTGTATCTGGTACATAACAAAAAGTCCACCAACATTTGTTAAATAAATAGAAAGCTAGATAGGTGGATGGAGACGTGGATGGATAGGTGGGTGGATGGACAGATGGACGGATGTTTGGATGGATGAATGAATGGATGGATGGATGAGTGGGTGACAGATGGATGATAAATCAACAAATCTGAAACTATCCCAGGAGCCATAACAATGCCTCATGGGTCAAGCTCTTTGACTTAGAAAAAAGTAACAAATACCAGTAATTTCTAGTAGAGCTTAAAAGACTTTCTCACAGAAAATCATCTATTGGTCCTCCCCCCCAAAATTGCAATGTATAGATTCTAATCTGATTTTATAGATGAGGAAACCAAAGTTCAGAGATGTTAAATATGTTGTCTAAGTTAAATAGCCAGCTAGCTACTGTTGCATCCCTGGCCTAATATCAGGTCCTGTGCTCCAGGGTCGAGACTCTTTCCACCACTGAATGGCCTCTCATAAGTGAGAGTGGCAAGCCTCTCATTTCTTGAAATTACATTAGATTTTTTACAGAAAGAAATGTTTGGTGTGCAGACAAAGAATCAGATGGTAACATGAAAGAGTACAGGGTAAAATGAACATAAAAACAGAGTGAGTTATGGCAGAAGAAATGCACATTTGTTTTTAATGTGATTTTACTTTCTTTTCTATTTCTTTTTTGTAAACCACCAACTTGCAACAATTAGGTTATAGTTATAGCAGCTTGGAGAAGGATGTTTTGAATTAAAAACCAAATTGTCAGGTTTCTTTGTGGAACATTTTATTGTTGGGTACAGTTGGAGGGAATGGGTCTCGGGGGGAGGCCCATTTGTCATTCACATCATTCTGCTGAACAGATGACTTACCCACAAAGCATTCCTCTTGCCTTCCTCCTCCCAGCTCTCAGCACTCCAGCCACACTTTCTTGAGACACCGGGACTGGGCACAGAGCTTCGAAACTGGAAGGGGCCTCAGAGAGCAGTGAGTGTGAGCCTTGGTTCACATAGGAATCCCTCCTCAGTTCCTCCAGTATGAGGTCACACAGATTCTGCTTGACCACCTACCTTAATAGGGTCCATGTGAAGCAATGAAAGTTCAAATCCAAGCTCTTGCCTAGCTCTTCACTAGCTCTGGGATCTCAGATAAGCTCCATAACTTCTCTGACTTTCAGTTCTCTCATAATATAAACTTTCAGAAACAAGGGAAGACTTCATGATCAAAGGCACACAAAATGCCTCATACGGACCCTGGCTCATAGAAGGTGCTTGATAAGCAGGAGTATTTCATTTCCCCTCCCTTCATTGTTGGAACCCTTAAAATGTTGTGGGAATATTTTCATTTGCATCTTTCTAGTTCTGGTTTCTCTGATTGAAGAGCAAGTCTTCCACATATTCACCCTTCAGATATTGGCACATAGCTCTCATTGCCCCTATGCCATGTTTTCTTCCACATTAAACAGCTCTGGGCTTTTCAGCTCTTTCTCGTGGCATGGTTTGTCATCCCCTCTGTATCCTGGTCTCTCTGATCTGCATATATCCTGCTTTTCCGGTGGTCCTGGTACAGTGTCATAATTCTAACCAGCAGATCAGCTATGAGGGTGGTAAAATTTGTCCCTCACACTTCTCCATCTTTTTTCTCCCACCCCGACCTCAGACTTTTTGTGCCTTCATGTGCCCCGACTCGCCTACTCACTGATGGCCCAGTATAAGGAGGCCATATTGTTGAATTCGGCCCAGATGCAAGAGAAGGCACTGAGAGGAAGGTGGGCCTCCAGATGTGCCCCCCGAGCAGCTTCCCCTGCGTCCCCATAGTACCAACCCTCCCCATCCTGCTTAATAGGGCAGGGCCCATATCACCTTTCTTGCCTTCTGATGATGATGTTAAGGATAATTTTAGTTCTCCATGGGCTTCTGAGCTCTCAGAACGCATGAGAAAAATCTGTGGATTTTTCTACAATGCTTTTGATTCCTCTTAAGCATCAAGAGTTATTGCCAAGAAAGGCCAGCAGTTGGGGCATCAGGTAACGTAGGTCCCTTCTCATTCCCATGCCAATTTACTGATGCATTAGTAAAAAAAAAAAGCTAAGGCAATATTCAAAACCATAAATACGAGCCAAAAACTTTAATGCATATCCAAAGCATCTGAATATATAAAGAGATTTGCAATAAACTGGGGGCAGATTTCTGAGACTTCAGCAGCTCTTACTCTAATCTCTGATTTATTTATTATTGGAAAATCAAAGAGCCCATATACTTTATGCCCAATGAGGTGTCCAAGCCAGGCCTTAAAATGTGTAGACTTAAAAAAGGGCTCAAGAGAGAGGCGCATAATTTGGCATCAGCTCAAATCTAAGGGTTCAAAACCAGGCCTGGGAAAGCCAGGGCTGGGTGTGTTTCCTAGGATCCCCAGCTTGGTTCAAAGCTAAGTCATCAAAAGTGAGTAGAGGTAAGTGGGACAAAGAAAAACACTGAGCTGCAGGTACACTGCCATAGTGCCTGGTGCCTTCATTCCTCCTAGAAACAGAGTTAGAAGGCTAGTGTAAGTCTACATTCAAGCACTTGTAAGGGAGCAGATTGGAGGCTCCTAGTCACAAATGATATCTTGCAAATTCAGGGGATTGAAAATCTAATCTTTCTTTAAAACCAGTGGGGTCAGTAGCAAAAATGCCTACTCACTTGGATCATTTGGAAGGTGAATACTACTCTGATTTAAAAATTGACATTTGGAAATGGCCTAATAGTACATAATACACTTTGAAACAGGCTAAGGCGTCCTTTTGTTTTCAGGATGGAAGAAAGAAGTGTCTCTGCTCTTTCCTATCTTTGGGCACAAGCTGAAGCCCAGAATGGCAGAAGAGAGGGTAGACTGACCCATTACATAGAGTAAGTTACTCCAAGGTCATTGAGCCCAAAGTACCCCCACTTCCTTTGCCAAGGTATCATATGGGAGTTGCCTTCCTTAAGTACCATTTTTAAAATCTTTTCATGTTCATTAGAGTTAAGGCATTATATCATCCGAGAACAAGCTAACATGTCTTATCAAGGAACTAATTTGTTTCGAGCCATTTGTTTTGAGATATATATGTTCTAACAATCACTCCTTACAAAGCCCAATCCTCTAAGGTTGAACTGACTTCTCCCCTTTATACCAATGAGAACATCAAGATGCAAAAAGTCTTAGAGTAACTTTCCCAAGGTCCCAGGGCTTGGTCACTAAACCATGCATCATTTCCACTGGACAGTGTCAGTTGGTAGCGTCCTCCAAAGGCCTGGATTCCAAGCAGAGAAGAGGAAGCTTGGAATAGAGGAAAGAATTTTAGAGGAATCTGTACTCACCAGTTGTGAGGTTTGGGGCAAGTCATTTTGCCTTTCTGAGTCTTGACTTTTCCATTGTAGAAAATAAGAACATCATCCCTTCATTCCTCACTTTACAGAGTTGCTATGATGATCAAATAGGGTAACATGCAAGGATGTTCTGTGCAGGCTTAGTGTATATGGTCAGTGCTCCATGTAAGTAAGTGAAATCTGATTCTGTCACCAGAAACTAACTTCAACAAGGAAGCTGAGAAGAAGTTACACAGAAGAGGCACAGGGCATAGTAAATGAGAGGAGGACCCATTGTCCAGCCTGCAGGGCCCTCAGAGGCCAGCTGTCAGGGCTCTGACCTCTGGACAGATCTGGTAGAACTTGGAAAGCAGACCAGAAGCTGCCTTGCCAATTCCTCAACTTGTAGAGACCAAATATCCCACCGTGCGTGATGTCCAAGAAAGAACAAATATAGATGCCCTCATCTTCCCTGCATCATTGATTGTGTTTGTCTTCTGAAAAGTCCTATTGCTGTCTTTATAGCAAACTGTAAAAACTATTTTTGCTCCTCATTTATCTAAGAATAATACAATCCGCCCTAAATAGCTATTTTATTATGACCACAATCAAAGCTGAAAACAATTTCATTTTCCCCTTTGAGATCCTTGGAAACAATTTTAATCTCATAATAAAGTGAGGCAGCTCAGGGTTTGCTTCTCAGACACAGCAGACAAGGGGTATGAATCCAGGAACCCAGGAGTCAGAGCTAGGCCCATGTTGGGGGGCTTCCCCTCAGCCTGTGCTCCAGATGGCTTGGAAAGCATTTCAGAAAGCATTGCAGTGTTCTTTTTCAGCAGGCTCTGACCACATAGGAGGGCAGAGTGTGGATTCACATCACTTGGAAGCAGGAAAAAACAAAAACCCATGAGGGAGAAATCCAGCGCTTCAACAGATCCCAGGCCATGGTGGGGATCCAGACAGGAAAACGGATCTGTGACAGGGGATGGGTACTTCCCTGTGCTGCCTGCTCAGCACCAAGGGCTCCCCCTGGGACTCATCCTGGAGAATGGCCTCCCCACTCCCACTGCCCTAAGTCAGAAGCCTGAGTCCTATTAGATATCCCCATGTCCCCACATGTCTTCAGGTGTCAAGTCATCCTTATTTCTCGCTTGGTTTTTTCCCTAAATTCACGCTCGCTGTGAGCATCTTTGCTCAGACACTATCATCTCACTCTTATCTGGACAATTACAGCATCCTCTGATTGGTATCTCTGCCTCCCCCTTGCTCCTCCTCCATGTGACCAGGCCAATCTTACATCTACTAAAATCCTCCAGAATCTCTCAATTACCTTGAATTAAGTCCCAATTTCTCAGCCTAATATAGAAGACTATCCATTATTTGGCCTCTGCTTACTTCTTGTTACTTGGGAAGAATTATCCTTTTGTGAGACTATTTTGTAAAAGTGAATCTAGGTTCTTATTGACATATTTCCCAACATTTTATGGTGAATATTTTCAACACAGAAAAGTTGAAAGAATTGTACAGCGAAACCCATATAGCTACAACTTGGATTCTATAATTAACATTCTACAGTATTTGCTTTATCACGTATTTATCCACTCATCCATCCCTCCATCGATGCATAAACTTAACTTATGCTTGATGCATTTCAAAATAAGCTCTGGACATCAGTGCTTTTCACTCCTTAACCTTCAGCACACATATCATACGACCATTAGATTTGTTTACATCACCCTTTTCCTCCAAAATGTCTTCTAAAAGAATAGATATATTAGGACTAACCGATTTGCAAAAGGCAAGTTAAGCATAAAAAATAGAGGCAAGAAGAGGGAAGAAAACAGTTTATAAAGAATCTCTGACTGAAGAAAATTATGCAAATGAATGCAAAAATACCTCTGAGCTTCCTAGAAACTAAAAATCATATCAGGTATGTTGCTTTAATCTTCTTGTAGAAGGCCTAGTAGGGACAAATTTTTTAAGTCTTGAAATCTGTGTATTTGTCAGAGAGGTATATTTTTAAAGGGCACCTAAAAATGTAGGAAACACTAATAGAATATAATGGTTAAGAACTCAGACTCTGAAGTCAGAGGTCTTGGGTTCAAGTTTAGCTTCTACCACTCACCGTGTATGGGTGCTTACACAAAGTCTCTTAACCATTCAGGTTCCTCCTCTGCAAAATGAAGATCTCACAGTGCCAACTTCATGTTGTTTATTTGGTGACTTTAATCAGAGAATGCACTTAAATCACTTAATATAATGCTGAGCACATAGTAAGCACTTAATAATTATAGTTGTTATTTAAGCAATGAAAAGAAATGCTTCAGTGAAAGGTAAGATTATAACATTAAAGCATAGTTTTATAAAAGCTTTTATATTTGAGTGGATACAAGTGATAATCTTCAGGAATAATATTTTCTTTCAATCTGGCTTAGTACAGTGAGAAATTTAGACACTCTTTAAGGAATGTGGAAGATATCATTGATTGCTTACCCACTAACGATCCCTACTTCTTTCTAGAAGAAACTAAATTTTGTTCAGGTGACGGACAAAATCTAGAGCAATATATTCACCCCCAGAATGTGAATCATTCCAATTCTAAACCAATCATGGTAATTCCCTTCTCATAACGTAGTGATTGATCTAGAAACAAATAATTAGACTTAAGGGACAGTGTGCTGGAGTGAGTGTGCAGAGAACCATCCTGATAAAAAGAGAAAAAACTTCAAGAGAAAGGCCTATTTCTCACTTTTAGATTATATGAGGATGTGATGCATGGTACTGCAGCAACCACTTTGTGATCATGAGGAGAAAGCCAAGGAATTGTAGAGAAGCTGACCCAAAGCCTTGTGTCCCAACTTCTTGTTATGTGAGCTGAATGAATACTTTTAAGCCACTTTTAGATGGTCATTCTATAATATTCAGCTGTAAGCATTCTTAATTAATTATAAAACAAAGAGCTAATATTTCCCTTTAGCTTATTTCTGTTGCTTATTGGCTTTCTCTGGCTGATTTGACAATAGCTGAAAGGGTTTTAAAATGGGTTAGTCTTACATTGTACACAGTCACTGAGAGGAGATACCAGTCATGTTCCAGGAACCCCAAGTTTGAGTAGATCATGGCAGTCATTTCCGGAAGCAGTTGCAGAAGCCCTGCTCACCGAGTATGGCAAATGTTTGGTCAAATAGACATACAGTAAGTCCCCTACATACAAACCTTTAAGTTGTGAAATATCAAAAAGACAAATGTGCCCCTGTATGCTGGCTGTTGTACTGTACTGCTGTACTTTTCAAGGAACTGTACTGTAAGATTAAAAATGTTTATTTTTTGTTTTTGTTTTTTTGTATGATTTGTGTGAGAAGTATTGTAAACCTATTATAGTACAGTACTATATAGCCGATTGTGTTAGTTGGGTACCTAGGCTAACTTTGTTGCATTTAGGAACAAATTGGACTTATGAACGCGTCCTTAGAATGGAACTCCTTTGTATGTAGGGGACTTACTTTACCACCAAATGGCCCATTACCGAGAAACTTCATTTAGCGAGAGAGTAAGCTTATAACCTGTCAAAGGCATTGCCTGGGAGCATCTGAAATAGTATCTTCAAGAAGCTCTTGCAGTTAGAGAGTCTTGCTGTCTGCTAGCACAAAGACCAAGCAGCTATGGCAGGTCTATAAGTCAAGCCCGATGGAGTAGGGAAATGGTCATTTACCCTAAGCTGTGTTTTAACACGTGAATTTATTGAAATCAATGTGCAAGGTCATAGAAACCGATTGTATATTTGGTCACCATATAGCAGGGTTTGGGTGGGAAGAATCAAATTCTATTGTCAAACTTGGGGTACTAGTTGGTGTAAATGTAAGTATTCACAAGTGGGACCTGTATTCTGTGTTTGGTAACGTATCTCCAAAATCATTAAGGAAGTAAGGGGGAAATACATGGGTAAATATAAAAAATACCCGGAAACATGAAACTCTTCATGAATGTCTCCAATATGAGGGATCCCTGTGAGAGGGGTTGTATGCACCCCAGCACAGTTGTGACCTATGTCCTCTGCAGAGTGTGAGGAGGGGAGACAGGGGAGGAAACTAACTTTAGATTGATGTGGCAACTAACTTTAGACTGATGTGGCACAAACCTCTTGTTTGCCAGCAAAACCCATTCCCTCTTCTTCCTGGGCACACAGCAAATGCAGTTCCCAGCTGCCCTTGCGGCTGAGCATGACTGTGTACCTAAGTTCTAGCCAGTGGGATGTGAATGGAAGTCATATGTTTGCCATTTCCAGGCTTGAACAGCCAAATCTCCCACATGGCCTACTCCCTGCTCTTTCTGTTTCTGCCATTTTGTTGTTGACAAAGGCCATACCCTAAAAGATAATGGAGGCTCAATATGGAAGAAGGCTGGATCCCTGAATTGCTGTGTGGAAGAGAGCTGACAACCACACACCTACTGGGGATTACCACATGAGTGTGAAATAAGATCACATCATGTTTACGCCATCATACGTTGTTTTGGTTCTATTTGTTTAGTGTGCACTAAGGGATATAACTGTGCATCTTCTAAGTGTATGGATGTTTTCCCTCTCTGGAGTTCCACATCTACTATAATAAACATATGAATACATACAACAAGACCAATAGAAGTATATTACTTTAGTCTTTTTTTATAATTTTATTTATTTTTATTTTTATTTATTGGCTGTATTGGGTCTTTGCTGCTGTGCACAGTCTTTCTGTAGTTGCAGAGAGCGGCAGCCACTCTTTGTTGCAGTGTGTGGGCCTCTCATTGTAGTGGCTTCTCTTGCTGCGGAGCACAGGCTCTAGGCACGTGGGCTTCAGTAGTTGTGGTGCGTGGGCTCAGTAGTTGTGGCTCACGGGCTTTAGAGTGCAGGCTCAGTTGTGGCACATGGGCTTGGTTGCTCCGCAGCATGTGGGATCTTCCCAGACCAGGGCTCGAACCCGTGTCTCCTGCATTGGCAGGCGGATTCTTAACCACTGCACCACTAGGGAAGCCCCTGTTATTTTAGTCTTTAATAAGGTAATTTCCCATAGAAACTAACTTTTGTTAAAGTACGTAAATACATAACTATTTGAAAATCCTGGTAGGAGCAGAGGTGGCCTCCTGGGGCTTTGGATTCTATAGCCCCTTCCCATAAGGCAAGAAAAGGGTCCAGAAGGGGAAAGGAGCAAACTAAATGGCGGAAGCCAAAGTACCAAATAATGTTATTTTTTTCCTTTGGACACCATATTATTCACAAGGTTTGCATTGCTCACGGATGCTTTGCTTGAGTAGTACCTTCCTAAAATCGTTTATTTCTGGAGGGTATCCATAAAGAAGTTTGGAGTTCTGCATTCACTTGGGTGTGGAGAAAGGGATAGACATTTCAAATACCCACTTAGTTAGCACTCTTCCAGAAAAATGCACCAGGGGCTCTCAGAGTGCAGGAGAGGAAATGCTTTCCCTGGTGAAGTCAGAAAGCTTCAAGGAGGAACTGAGTCATCTTGAGAGATGAGTTGGAAACCACCAGTCTAGAGAAGGAGCAAGGGCATTCCGAGCAGAGAATAACAAATGGATTTCAGCCTTGTCAGGCCGTGGCCTTCACGGATTTCCCCGATTACGGGCCGGGGGGCCTTACCCTGTCACCTCAGCATGGTAAATGAGGCTAGCATCGCCCTTATCACAGCAGCTTGTACCTCTGTGGTTACCTAAGGACAGGGACCTAAGACTTCTCAGATAAGGGCCTCAGGTGCATCCCAGCAATCTTGTCAATTACCCCTGGGCTGATTTGCACGCCCGCTCCTTCTCAGCGTTGCCACTGGCTGGCGAAGGGGACACTTCCTTTTATCGGTGCCTATTGTGCTGTCAGGCTTGGTTTACAACACAATAAGCTTACAGACACTTACAATTAACGAGCTTCTTATGAGTGTTCACAAACACATTAAAAATGAGCAGGTAGCAAATTACCCATGGATCCCGATCATCTGTACGTAAGTCCAGTTTTCAGTAGCCTGGAACTGGCTAAAAGTCCCTGTCATTTGTCAGGTGGTGTGTCAGTTTAATGGGCCCTGGAGCTCACTTATGGGTCACCATCTCCCACTAAACTGTCTAAATTGTCTGGCTGCGTTTCCAGAAACCCACCCACGCCTGAAGGGGTAGATCCACAATATGAGCCTTAGCTGAACTTGACATCTGTGTGTTTGTGCCCTAGTTCTTAGGGAATCCACTGTGGAATTCTGGGAAATTTTCCCTTTGTTTTGTTTTGCTTTCTTTTTCTTTTCTTCACAAGAAAGATGCAAGTGTGGACAGTATGGGGAAAAGCACCTATGGATTTGGTTTGAATCTCTTGGCTTACATGCTGTGTAATTTTGAGGACCTTCATGTCTCTGAGCATCAGTTTCTTCATCTGTAAGTGGAGATAATCATAGCAGATTTAACATAAGGATTTGGTGAAAGAAAGAATGCAAGGCATATCAAATGTACACACCACTATGTACCGAGTGTTGTGAGCACTTTACAACTCAGTTTATCCTCATGACAATCTTACTTGAGGAAAGCATTGTTTTGGAATCCCATTCTGCAGCTGAGAAAACTGAGGCCCTGAGAGATTAAGTAATTTATTTAAAGTCACATAGCTAGTAAGTGATGGACCTGGGATTCAAACATGGACACTGTGATGTCAGAAACCTTTCTCTGTTGAAGGATACTATGCTGTGCTACCTGGTGCAGTACCTGGAAAAGAATTAGTCCATGCTCTGTGAATGTAAGGAAACTAGAGAGATGAATAAGATATGGACCCCAACTTTAAGAAAATACCAGTCTGTCAGGGAGATTTGTCTTGACCAGTGTGTCAAAGCCATTTGAGCCCTTGGTTAGCATTATAATTGGGGCAACCACATGTATCAGTTTTGATTGCTGCAAACAAACGACCACAAACTCAGTAGCTTAAACCAACACCCATTTATTACCTCGTAGTGTCCGTGGGTCAAGAGTGCAGGCATAGCTCAGCTGGGGCCTCTGCTCAGGGTCTCAAAGGCTGCAATCAAAAAGTCAGCGGTTTTCCTTTCTGGAGCTCAGGTTCTTCCTCCGGCCCACATGAGGGCAGGCAGAATTCAGTTCCTTGCATCTGGAAGATGGAGGCCTTCAGCTCCTAGAGGCTGCCCAGTGTTCCTGGCTGCAGTTCCTATGGCTCTTTCCATTAGCAGCTCAACCCCAGCATCTCACTCCTTCAAGGTCCATACAAGAATCTCTCACTTTAGTCACCAAGACAAGAGTCTTAGATAAGGTAACATAATCAAGGCAGTGACTATCCTGTCACCTTTGCCATATTCTGTTGGCCAGAAGCAAGTCACCATGCGTGCCTACATGCAAGGAGAGAGGATTAGAGAAGGATGTGACTCAGTAGGGTTCACCAGAGGGTGTGTCCGTCACATCATACTATCTATTGTTCAATTGGTACATTTTTGAGAGTAAAAAGATGCTATTAATACATGCTGGAAGAACAGAAGCAAACTGAAACGAATGATCATCCCAGCTAGAAACAGCACGAGCCACTTACCACGGGGCCAGTGGAGACACAGTGTAAATCTGACCAGGTGGATCTGATAATACTCCTTTGAGCAGATGATTTTTCAATCAGGCTGTGAAGAACGGGTTAAATTTCTACAAGCAAAAATGGGATGGGGCAGGAGAACATTCCAGGCAGAGGAAGCATTTTGGGTGAAGATGTAGCAGTGAGGAGGAAACATTCCAGGTTCTCAGAATGAGAGATTCTGGGAGGGGCTTGTGAAATGTGTTTCGAGGCCTTTATTCCATGGAAGTGAGCATAGAGGTCTACCTTACTCTGTGGTCTTTGGCTGGGGTTTCTGAATAGAAGGCACCTCTCCAATCCTTAATGCATCTTGGATATTCTAGGAGACCGACGGATTAGGGGAGAGAGGCCCTCAGCTTTTTGCTTCCTAGGAGGGCTTCTCTTGTACACTCCCTCATCACTGTTATGGAGAAAATTCTAGAGAAAGGAACAAAAAGAGGTTAACTAATTCCACAAATTTGATCAACAATTTGTTAGAATGGAGATTCAGTAGCTGCATTCGTCCACAGATGAGCTCTGCAATCGTCTTATTCAGAGCTGTGGGAGGTGCAAATCTCTGTGTCATTGTTTCTGCTGGGTCACTTCTGTGGAGCCCTGTGAGCCTGGCTAACCTCCCTGCTTCAAGGGAGGTCTTGTTTATTTCCCTTCCATCCGCCCCCTTCTGTGACTCAGTGTTGGCCACAAAAGGGGGGTTTCCTGACCTCACACCACTTCATCTCTCCCTTAGATAAACAGGAGTGATCCTTGACGTGGCCTCTGATGGCTCCTCTGCTGCCACTAGCCCACTGGCGGGCACCACACAAGAACCAGGGCCAGGGAAGGGCCAGGGAAGGTGCCATGGAGGACGAGCCATGTGGTTCAGATGGGACCTGAGTCAGCTGCTCAGGCTGCAGCAGGGAAGCTGGGATGGAGACATCGAGCCACATCTCTGCTAAGCTGCCATGGCTTTGGCTTCCTGCTCAGGGGCGGCAGACTGGCCGTACCCTATCACCTTGGGCAGAGTGAAGCTGGTCCACATGGATGGAGCAAGGAAGGGAGAGGGAGAGACAGACAAGTCCAAAGAGCTGGAACACGTCTTCTTCTCCACCATAAGGTTTGCATCCATACATTCCCTGGAATGCATTTACTCCTTAACTCAACAGCTATTGACTGAACTTTATCTATGTGCCAGGCACTGGAAGTTCAATGGTGACCAAAACAAAATCTCTGTCCTCATAGATCTTATAGTCTCAGGTAGGGGTGGGGCAGAGACAATAAGGAAGGAAACAAATACATACAAGGTAGAATAAATAAAATGGGGTAGGGGGACACCTGGTGAAACAGAGGGAAAGGAAGATTTCTCCAAGCAAGTGACATTTTATCTGAGATGAGTCAGAAATATCAATAGTATTGAAGACAGAATGTGTACAAATGCCCTAGAGTGGAAAAGAAATTGAGAGAAAAATAACAAAACAGACCTATGTAGCTGGAGTTAAGGAGCAAGAGCGTGGGCTAAGTGGTGTACAGTTGGAAGCAGGTCACAAATGTACTTGCCACTCTCAGGAGGAGGTTGATAATGGGAAGACTATGCGTGTGTGAGGGCAGGGGGTATATTAGTATATCTCTATACCTTCCTCCTGATTTTGCAGTGAGCCTAAACCCGCTCTAAAAAAAAAAAGTTCTTAAAAAAAACCTAGGAGGACAGACAAAAGCAGAAGGCAATGTCAAGTTGGAGCAGAGACTACAGTGATGAGACCACAAGCCAAGGCATGCCAGCTTCCTCTAGAAGAGTGATTCAGAGAGGAAAAAGATGGCAGCGAAGTAGAGGGACGTGGAATGCATCCCTCTCCACAGATGCATTGGGAATGCACCGAAGGATGCAATAATTCCCACAGAGAACCAGCTGAACACCAGCAGATGGCCTCGGACACCAGAAAGGACCACAAGGAGCCTGACATAACCAGTAGGGAGGCATCTACGAAGGCTCAAAGAGGGTGAAGTGGCGGAGCTGTGGCAGACGGGAGGGAGTGAGGAACATACTGAGGGTCCTCAGCGCAGCTTAGCGTTCCCGGACTGAGACGTCGATCCACAGCTGAACAGAGGGTCTGGGAGCAGGAGCGTGGGAACCGGAGAGCCAGTTCAGGGTGAGAAACATTGTTGCCAGTAAGGTGACGGACCGAGAGGACAGGAGGGAAGAGGTCCGCGGCAAGGAGTGCCCGTCCCTGAGAGCTGCCCGGCCATGATGGCGGCTTGAGGCTGCAGGCTCACAGGCGGGTGGGAGGAGCCTCATGCATAGCCTCTTTCTCTCTTTCGGGCCTCTGCAACAGGCAGTGGAGAGACGCCCCGCCCCGTGGGCCACCTAAGGCGCTCAGGGATAACAAGCACCCTCAGGCACTCGGGCAGGGCTAGATTAAAACCCCTTGGAATGCCAGCAGCAGGGAGGCTGCTGAGAAAAACAACAACAACAACAACAACAAAAAACCCAAGAGAGGCCCAACTCTAAGACTTTCTGTTTACACCTGAGCCACTGGTGCCCCTCTGCAACAGGCACCTCCAAGCCCGACTGAAACAACAGTGTGCCACTGCTCACTCACTCCCAGGGGAAGGAGCCACTATTGTACCCTCTCCCTCCCCACACACATACGCTTACAGACGAACAATAAAGGAACCTCTGCTGGTCACAGAATAATGCAAAAAAAACACAAGGCAAGTAGAAGGACACTTACAACTGAGACTCTAAGGAAACAGAAATATTATCTGAGGCTTGGACAGTCTTCTATAAACACCTCTATTGCCAGGACAAGCAACCCCAAAAGTTCGGACAACCATGAGGAAACAAAGAAACATCATGCAGGCAAAAGAGCAGGAAAAAAACCCACAAGACCAAATAAATGAGGAGGAAATAGGAAAAATGCCTGAAAAAGAATTTAGAGTAATGATAGTAAAAATGATACAAAATCTCGATAACAAATTAGAGAAAGTACAAGAAACAGTTCATAAGAACTCAGAAAAACAAACAGCAATGGATAACAAAATAACTGAAATTAAAAATACTCTAGATGCTATAACCAGCAGAATGACTGAGGCAGAAGAACAAATAAGTGAGTTGGAAGATAGAATGGGGGAAATAAACACCACAGAGCAGGAAAAAGAAAAAAGAATAAAAAGAATAGAAGACAGTCTCAGAGACCTCAGTGATAACATTAAGCATACCAACATTCGAATTATAGGCATCCCAGAAGAAGAAGAAAACAAGAAAGGGTCTGAGAAAATATTTGAAGAGGTTCTAGTGGAAAACTTCCCCAACATGGGAAAGGAAATAATGAACCAAGTCCAAGAAGCACAGAGAGTCCCATACAGAATAAACCCAAGGAGAAATACACCAAGGCACATATTAATCAAACTAATGACAATTAAACACAAAGAAAAAATATTAAAAGCAGCAAGAGAAAAGCAACAAACAACATATAAGGGAAAACCCATAAGGATAACAGCTGACCTTTCTACAGAAACTCTGCAGGCCAGAAGGGAATGGCAGGATATACTGAAAGTCCTGAAAGAGAGAAACCTACAGCCAAGAATACTCTACCCAGCAAGAATCTCATTCAGATTTGAGGGAGAAATCAAAAGCTTTCCAGACAAGCAAAAGTTCAGAGAATTCAGCACCACCAAACCAGCCTTACAACAAATGCTAAAGGAACGTCTCTAAGTAGGAAACACAAGAAAAGGACAACACCTACAAATACAAACCCAAAACAATTAAGAAAATGGTAATTGGAACACACATGTCAATAATCACCTTAAATGTAAATGGATTAAATGCTCCAACCAAAAGACACAGACTGGCTGAATGGATACAAAAACAAGACCCTTCTATATGCTGCCTACAAGAAACCCACTTCAGACCAAGGGATATGTATAGACTGAAAGTAAAGGGATGGAAAAAGATATTCCATGCAAATGGAAGTCAAAAGAAAGCTGGAGTAGCAATCCTTATATCAGACAAATTAGACTTGAAAGTAAAGACTATTACAAGAGACAAGGAAGGACACTACATAATGATCAAGGGATCCATTCAAGAAGAACATATCACAATGGTAAATATCTATGCCCCCAATATAGGAGCACCTCAATACATAAGGCAAATGCTAACAGCTATAAAAAGGGACATCGACAGTAACACAATAATAGTGGGAGACTTGAACACCCCACTTACATCAATGGACAGATCATCCAAACAGAAAATAAAGACACACAAGCTTTAAATGACACATTAGACCATCTCGACTTAATTGATATTTATAGGACATTCCATCCAAAAACGATAGACTACACTTTCTTCTCAAGTGCACATGGAACATTTTCCAGGATAGATCACATCTTGGGGCACAAATCAAACCTCGGCAAATTCAAGAAAATTGAAATCATATCAAGCATCTTCTCAGACCACAATGCCATGAGACTAGATATCAATTACAGGAAAAGAACTGCAAAAAATACAAACACATGGAGGCTAAACAATTCACTCTTAAACAACCAAGAAATCACTAAAGAAATCAAAGAGGAAATCAAAAGATATCTAGAAACAAATGACAATGAAAACACAACAACCCAAAACCTATGGGACGCAGCAAAAGCAGTTCTAAGAGGGAAGTTTATAGCAATACAGTCCTACCTTAAGAAACAAGAAAATGATCGAATAAACAACCTAACCTTACACCTCAAACAACTAGAGAAAGAAGAACAAAGAAACCCCAAAGTGAGCAGAAGGAAAGAAATCATAAAGATCAGAGCAGAAATAAATGAAAAAGAAAGGAAGGAAACCATAGCAAAAATAAATAAAACTAAAAGCTGGTTCTTTGAGAAGATTACCAAAATTGATAAACCATTAGCCAGACTCATCAAGAAAAAAAGGGAGAAGATGCAAATCAACAGAATTAGAAATGAAAAAGGAGAAGTCACAACGGACACCTCAGAAATACAAAACATCATGAGAGACTACTACAAGCAATATATGCCAATAAATTGGATAACCTGGAAGAAATGGATACATTCTTAGAAAAATACAATCTTCCAAGACTGAACCAGGAAGAAATAGAAACCATGAACAGACCAATCACAAGCGCGGAAATTGAGACAGTGATTAAAAATCTCCCAACACACAAAAGCCCAGGACCAGATGGAGTCATGGGCGAATTCTATCAAACATTTCAAGAAGAGCTAACACCTATCCTTCTCAAACTCTTCCAAAATATTGCAGAAGGCGGAGCACTCCCAAACTCATTCTACGAGGCTACCATCACCCTGATACCAAAACCAGGCAAAGATGTCACAAAAAAAGAAAACTACAGACCAATATCACTGATGAATATAGATGCAAAAATCCTCAACAAAATACTAGCTAACAGACTGCAACAGCACATTAAAAAAATCATACACCATGATCAAGTGGGGTTTATCCCTGGGATGCAAGGATTCTTCAATATACGCAAATCAATCAACGTGGTACATGATATCAACAACTTGAAGGATAAAGACCATATGATCATCTCAATAGATGCAGAAAAAGCTTTTGACAAAGTTCAACATCCATTTATGATAAAAGCTCTCCAGAAAATGGGCATAGAAGGAAATTACCTCAACATAATAAAAGCCAAAATAAATAAATAAATAAATAAACCTAGGAGGAAGTTGGGACTCTTTTTTAAAGGTAGGAAACTGGATGACTTAGATATAGTTTGTATTCTCTTGTGATAACAGTGTGATAAAGAACAGGTTTCCTGAGTCAGAAAGACATGGTCATCACTAGGGAGACGGACAGTGTGGCTAGACCAAAACCCTGACTGTCAGGTGCAATAGCCACAGGATTCTCCTGAAAAGGCAAAGCAGGATGATGAGTGTGGTCCCACTGGTGGAGCAACTTCCACAGGCAACAAGTCCCCCCTGGTTTTCAGAGGACAGTGTCTCCAGGGTGAAGGATCCATTGGTCCCTTAGTGAAAAACAGAGCATAGAAAAATATATCTGAAGGGAAGAAGGGGGCAGGGAGGAGGTAAAATAGCCCAAGACTAGGGATGGGGCTTCCAGCAGGTGACACCAGGAGAGGGGTTTCCGGTTGCCTAAGGCAAGTGGCACTCCCAACTGGGAGGCCTGGAGGAGCACACAGAGAGATGGGAGAGGCGTGCTTCCTTCCTTCCCCATGATTCCAATGAGAGAATGGCCACATTCAGAGCTCTGCTCTATGAATGGCAGACTTTTTAACAGAAAGGAACTGTTAGTTTTACCTCTTTCCCAGAAGGCATTTCCCCATGGAAAAACAAAAAGACCAATGGTGTGGCAGACACTTCTGCATGTAAATTCACTCCAAAGAAAGAGTTAAAGTGCTTTCTAATATAAATTGGTTTTCGGTATTTCAGTGCCAATATAATTAGATTGTAACAAGCAAAGCCCTGTAACATAACACAGCGAAAATTTGAAAATTTGATTCTGTCTGGCAAACAACCAAGTCCCTGCGTGTGCGCAAACCTGACATTAATAAGCTACAAGAGATTACATGATTTAGAAAAGAAGCACTTGGTGTTACCAAATCAAATAATAGATCTCTAGGCTATAATTAGGAGAATTGGGACTCAACAATGAAGTCATAATACTGTAATTTAGCTGTGAGTAACAGAGCCATAGAGACACATCAGGAGGTGGGTGGTGTCTCCGTGGCGTGCAGCTCCCAGGGGGGCGCCTGCTCCAGCACCCTGCGTACAGACACCTGTTGGCACCATGATGCCACAGGATGGACCCTGGTCCACCGTGGCTGTGTGGCAGGGAGCTATGGGGCCCTTGTACTTCAGATGCCTGACTTTAAAGATGGAGCTCCCCAGGGACAGCTGAGGAAGGCAGAGAGGCCGCCAGGGCGATGTGGGCAAATTGCTGCCCCGCAGTGCTTTCGGGGCTAACAAAGGACACATTAAAAAAGCAGAAATATAAACAAGGCAAAATAAACACTGTAAAAAATAAAAAGGGAGTGAGAGAGGCCAGCAGCCTCATTCATAGTCCCTGAGCTGCGGGGGATTGTCAGGTTGGGCAAATGCATTTTTCCTCTGAAATAGTTTCTGCAGAGACTGTGCAGAACTTAACCACCTCCTGGCAGAGTAACACAATCCATGCTCTTAGGTCATCAAACCATATAATTTCACATTGAAAAGAAACCTTAGCAGGGCTTCTTAATCTGGGGTCCCCCAAGGGGTCTGTGGATATAACTGAATTTCAATGTAATTGGTTTTCTTTGTAATCCTATGAATTTTATTTTATGCATTTCAAAACATTATTCTGAGAAGGGGGTCTGTAGCAGATGTTGGAAGTGCCCCTCTGCGTATCCCTGGACCTTTCTGGATGCTCCAGCTGGCTTCTAACTGCCAGTCTCTGGGCCTGAGAACTCTCTATCCCACCAACTATGCAAAGCAGCATTGCTTGGTGCCCCTGAGGTGGGCAGGCTGGAAGTGCCAGGGTGGTAATGCCCAGGAGCAGGTATGTAATTACCCCAGCTCCCTCCCCCTTCAGGTGTGAAAATGCTGAGAAGTGGTTTTGCCCTCCTTGTCCCAGAATAGCCTGCAGGATTAAGCTCCAATTGTCTACCTTTTTGGCTGCCTTTCCTTTCCCACCTCTCTGTGGTTATTTCCTATATCTCCCAAATAAATTACTTGCATTCAGGATCTGCTTCTGGAAGAGCCCAGTCAAGAAGTAGGTCAACCAGACCGCCAAAAAGTTCAAAAAAAAAAAAAAAAAGATTAAGAAGTCCTGTAAGGTGTGATTCAAGTCTTCTCCTGACCCACATCACCACTTCACAGATGAGGAAACTGGAGCACAAAAACTAAGTGTCTTGCCTACAAAAGGGAGTTATGAAGTATGACATTCGCTTCCTATGGCTGTTGTTGTAATGATGATTTTCCACACTCCATGCTTTCAGTTTGACTTTTCTTTTCTCCCCATTCCCTCTCAAATCCTCTCCAACAGCAGCCATTGGCCTAAGACTGCTTGAAAGCAGGGTCTGTGGCTGGATGCTCTTTTCCCTTCTCCCTGAATGCAGGCCTCTGGCAGGGACCCAGCACTGCTTGACCCTGTTCCTGTTCCTAGGCCTGAGCTGAGTTCTGGATGTAGGATGAGCTACAGCAAAGTGTGGGAGAAGAGTCTCCCCTGCCACATTCAATACAAATACCATTTCCATTCAGTTACCACTTAAGCCAGATGTGTCTAAGCTTTATCTGGTCCAGGATTCCACAATGGGATTTAACGCTGGCATGGCAAATAGTGTTCTTGCTTTATTTACACATATATTATTTACTTATAAAGGACATTGTACCAGTTATTATTCTCAACAGATTTTAGAAATACTACAATATAATAAAATGCCATAAGGATATCAAGTAGAAGGATACAATTATAGCAGGAAGCCAGTGGTGAGTTACACAGAAACACACAGTAGTAGTGGCAGTAGTAGTAGTAGTAGTACTCTTTAATATATTGATTATCTACTTTAATCCTCACAATAACCTCAGGAATTTTCTATTATCGTTCTTAGATGGGGGAATTTCCTTAGATGAGGAAACTTCCAGGAAGCAGTTTAGTATTTTGCCATTCATTCTTCACGCTTAAAACTTACCTCTTTTTTCTTTATTCTCCCTTCTCATAAAAAAGCCCCCTTCATCCTAGTCCCTCTAAGTTGAAGAATTAATCTTGGCTTGCTGTCAGGAAAACAATCTGATTAATTTTTTTTACCTTATTTAGTATGACATTGAATCTTACTATGATTGTTTCTTTATTAATGAATATGAATCTCTAAGTTGTATACATTTTGACACAGAAAATAAAGCAGCACAAAAACCATTTTAAGTATCGTGGGTAAATTGTCCTCAGGCGAGGTGACTTTCCCAGAATCCCACAAAGCCAGGCATTCTAGCCAGGTAGCAAGTATCAGAAAAGCAAACAAATGAACAAGAAAGAAAACCTAGGCCAGGAAGGCTTTGTAAGTGGATGGATCCCGGAAGGTGATTCCTTTGACACAACAGCCTTGCCCTCCATTGTCTATTCCTCAACACCTCAACATGATGATTGAAAGGAAGAAGTCCAGCTCTGTGATTTCCCTGCTCTAAAACTTTCAATACATCGCCATCAGAGAGGATTAACATTCAGTCTTCTGAAAATAGCTTTCATGGCCAGCGCCTGCCCATATAGCTTTACTTCCTTCTTCTCTCCTCCTTACTCTCTTCCAATCAAACTCTAACAAATGCCTCCAAATATACCATGTTTTCTTATACTTTTTCTCATGATGTTTCTTCTTTCTGAGGAACCACTTATACCTATTTCTGTTCTCACCCTTCTAAAGGTTTGCCTGCCCATCCTCTGAGTGCGTACAGTAATGATATATTCAAGTATCTGACCTCTCCCCATTTCACATGGGTAGCCCCCTGTTTCACTCTGCTCCAAGCAGATCCACAGTGGATGCCTCCTCCTATTCACAAAGGACTCAGCTCAGGTGTCACTTTCTCAGGCAAGCCTTCTCTAATCACTTTAAATGATGCTTTTCACTCTCTGGTTCTTAAAATGGGAAACTATTTTGAAAAATATTGATGTGGTTTTCTTTTTTGATTTTATGTCCATGACCCTCTCCTTCATGTGCCATCTTCTGAACATGTGGAGGTGGGATGGGAGGGGGTTAATTACAAGGAAAATTAATAATGTTGCAGATAGGAAAGAAAGGAAAAAGGAAGGAGGTAGGAAGGAAGGAAGGAAGGAAGGGAGGAAGGAAGTTGATTTACAATTTTGAGTTTTGCAAAAAATCAGGGCTGGCAAGTCAGACTTTTCAAGATTGTAGAGAAAGAGAGATTTCTAAATCCCTTCTGTGTAGCATGTCAGGTGCCAGGTCTTCTAGACTAGATCATATTCCTATATTCCCCACCCCCCCCCACATGTTTAAGGCATGAGGATTTTTTTCTTTTACTTTTTTTTTTAACACAAAAAAGCTTGTATTTTCTATGTTATTCCAAGTTTCTATAATTGGCATATATTCATTTTCATAATTATAATTATAAAAAACAAAGAAAAAGATCATGTCAAATGTCCATTGTGCAATGGTTCTTTAGAGGTAGAGAATTTCTGATTGTTTCGTTAGAGCTTTCTGCTCTTATTTTTGTTATTGTTTCCAATTTTTTAAATAAACTTTTTATTTTAGAAATTTTACATTTATAGAAAAACTGTGAAGACAAAACAGAGTTCTTACATGCCCCACATGAAATTGCCCCTATTATTGACACCTGACATTTGTATGGTACATTTGCCACAGTCTACCATAGAATGATAGATTATTAACTGAAGTTCGTACTTTATTCACATTTTCTTCATTTTTACCAACTACTCTTTTTCTGTTTCAGAATCTCATACAGAATATGATACATTACATGTACTCATCATGTCTTCTTAGGATCCTCTTGACTATCACAATTTCTCAGACTTTCCTTGTTTTTGGTGACCTGGACAGTTTTGAGAAGTACTGGCTAGGTATTTTGTAGAATGCACCTTGATTGGGATTTATCGAATGTTTTTCTCATTATTAGACTAGGTTATGTGTTTTTGCAGAGAAGACCACAAAGGTGAAGTGCCATTTTTATCACATGATATCAAGAATACATGCCATTGGGCTTCCTAGGTGGCACAGTGGTTAAGAATCCGCCTGCCAATGCAGAGGTCATGGGTTCGATCCCAGCTCCAGGAAGATCCCACATGCCACAGAGCAACTAAGCCTGTGTGCCAAAAAATTAAAAAAAATAAAAAAAAAAAAAAAAAAAAAAGAATACATGCCATTAACATGACTTATCATCGTTGATATTAACCATGATCACTTGGCTGAGGTAGATGATTGTCAGGTTTCCTCATTAAGTTACTCTTTTTTTCTCCCTTTGCATGCTGTGCTCTTTGGAAGCAAGTTACTATGCACAGCCCATATTTAAGGAGCAGGGGTTTATGCTCTAACTCTTTCAAAGCAGAGTATTTACATAAATAATCTAAAATTATTCTGCAAGGAGATTTGTCTTGCTTCTCCATTTATTGTTTATTCAATTATGTATTTACATCAGCATGGAATCATGGATATTTTTATTTTGGATTGTAATCAATACTATTTTATTTACTTGTTGCTCAAATTGCTCCAGCTTTGACCACTGGGGGGCAATCTTTCAGTTAGCTCTTGTGTCCCTTTGACATAACCTCTATCATTTAGTGTGTATGTGTGGGTGTGTGCGCACACAGGTGCATGTATGTATATGTGGTTTAAATTTCTTAGCAACTCCTTAATTTCTGTCACTACAAGATGTTTCAGGCTTATCTTGTATATTTATTGCTCCAATTCTAGAACCAACTATTTCTCCTTTTATTGGAGAATGGTATTAGAAACCAAGATCTGGGTTCTAGGGGTGCTCATTGCTACTGGAGTGTCTTTGCTTCTAGGCCTTCTCAGCTGACAGAGCTAGGAATTATACGTGTGTATACTAACCTACTTTTATACACATATCTATAAATATTTCTTTATGTAGCCATCTATATCTATATGAAGCTAAGCAAGAAATCACACTGATGTCTCCAACACTAATCAATTACCACATGGATCATTCTAGTCTCTTTCCTTTGCTTATCTCTAACCTCCTACTCCAACAGTGAGAAACATTGTTCCTACCATACACCATCCATTTATTTGTTCAATTCCAGATACACAGATAGTGGTATCAGAATCGTTAACACATACCAGCATGGGGAACAGTTTTATCAACTAGAATACGGCACTATGTACAGTGTCATTTGACTTTATTCTTCCAGAATCCTCTTATTTCCAAAATTACTTATGTCAGCAGCTTTTAATCCCAACCCTATCAGTGAAGTTATTTCATACATTTGAAAAACAGTAAGATTGTTTTGTCACATTCTATATTCCATCCTGGGATTCCCTCCTAAATGATTTTTTTAATGATTTTTTAATGTTTATAATTAAGGATTACTCCTTTGCTATAAAATCTATAAGGGGTCTTCACAAATGCATAGTGTAATGCATCAGCAACAGCATAACACAGAATAGATTCATTGCTCTATAAAAATCCCTTGCATATCATCTATTCAACCCTTCTTTTCTGCCCCCAAGCCTCTGCTCACCACTGATCTTTTCATTGTCTTTGCAGTTTTGCCTTTTCCAGAACATCTCATAATTGGAATAGCACTTTATATGGTTCCGTTTATCTCCTCTCTTAGCATAGCAATTATACTTCTTTAAAAAAAATAATTTTAGTAGTTTCCCTGGAGTTTCTGATATACATTTTTCAACTACTCTAATTGACCTTCAGATAACATTATATTGTTTCATGTGTCTGTATGAAGATGCAGACCATTTCCAATTTCTCCCTCCTTTCCCTTATGCATTGTCATCATTCATTTCATTATCCCTATGCTATAATCATCATTACTATAATATTGTTACATTAAACAGTTATCAATCAAAAGTAAGAGAAATTTAATTTTTTATTTACCTTTATTTATTCTTCTATGTAGATGCAAATTCTTATTTATAAAATTTTCCCTTTACCTGAAAAACTTCCTTTAACATTTCTTATGATGAAGTTTTATTGGTAATGAATTCTCTCAGTTTTTGTCTATCAGCAAATGTCTTTATTTTTCTTTCACTTTTGAGGGATAGTTTTACTGGATATAGAATCCTAGTTTGGTATTTTTTTTTCTTTAAGACTTAAATACTTCATTCTCTTCTTACTTGCATGGTTTCTGATGGAAGTCTGCTGGAATTCTTATCTTTTTCTTTAATAGGTAAGATTCTTCCCACCATCATCCCCTGCCCTCCCTGGTTTCTTTATTTTCTTTCTTTCTTTCTTTCTTTCTTTCTTTCTTTCTTTCTTTCTTTCTTTCTTTCTTTCTTTCTTTCTTTCTTTCTTTCTTTCCTTCTTTCTTTCTTTCCTTCTTTCTTTCTTTCTTTCTTTCTTTCTTTCTTTCTTTCTTTCTTTCCTTCTTTCTTTCTTTTCTTTATTTCTTTCTCTTTCTTCTTTCTTTCTTTTTCATCTTTCTTTCTTTCTTTCTTTCTCTCTCTCTTTCTTTCTCTTTTCTTTCTCTTTCTTTCTTTCTTTCTTTCTTTCTTTTTTCTTTCTTTCTTTCTTTTTCTTTCTTCTTTCTTTTTCTTCCTTCTTTCTTTCTTTCTTTCTTTTTCTTCTTTCTTTCTTTCTATCTTTCTTTCTTTCTTTCTTTCTCTTGAATATGATATGCCTAAGGTATAGATTTTTGGTATTTATTGACATTCTCTGAGCTTCCAGGGTCTGTGATTTGGTGTTTGTCATCAACTTTGGAAAATTCCCAGCCACTATTACTTCAAATATTTCCTCTGCTCCATTCTCTCTTTCTTCTCCTCTGGTGATTCAATACACAATTCAATATGATATACCTTTTGAAATTTCCCAACAGTTCTTGATTATTCTGTTGCTTTTTTTATTTTTCCATCCATTTTTCTCTTTGCATTTCACTTTCAGATGTTTCTGTTGACCTATTTGCAAGCTCACTGATATTTTCCTTGGCTGTGTCCAGTCTATCGATAAGCTCAATGGGGCATTCTTCATTTCTATTACTGAATTCGTAGCATTTCCCTTTGATTCTTTCAGAATTTCCAGAGCCATATTTATATTACCCATCCTTTCTTTCATGTTGTCTGTTTTTTCCATTAGGCTGTTAACATATTAATCACAGTTATTATAAATTCCCTGCCTGATAATTCCAACATCTATGTCATATCTGAATCCAGTTTTCATGTTCACTTTGTCTCTTTGGACCATGATTTTTCTTGACTTTCAGTATACCTTGTAATTTTTTGTTGTTGTTAGAAGCCAGATGTGTTGTATTGAGTAGTAGAAACTGAAGTAAATAGAACTTTATGTGAGAATTTATGTTAATTTGGATAGGATTTGACCACATTTAATGTTTTCTGTAGGTGCTAGAGGTTTTAAATTTCTGACATGGGTGGGGGGGACTCGAGGGTGGGGAGTCAAGGAAGGGAGGGAATACGGGGATATGTGTATAAAAACAGATGATTGAACCTGGTGTAACCCCCCAAAAAAAAAAAAATTTCTGACATGTCTTTAGTTTCGTCTCCCCTGTTGTCTTTGGGCTTCCCTAAGTATTCTTCCTCTGAGAATCTTACAGGTCTTCCAGCTAAAATCCACCATTACTTTGCTGGAGCCCTGTGGGTGTGGTGTCCAGATAGGCAGGAGGGGAAGCATGATATAGCTTTAAATCTTGGTCTCTTAATAGGCCTGTGTCTCTGGACTGTGACCTTTATAGTGTTTCTGTATTGGTATGGCTTTTTGCCCTCGTAGGTGGGACAGGAAAGCTAGAGAGGGCTGGGGCTGGCTACTTGCCTATTTCCTAGGTGGGATAAAATTCTGGGTCCTTCAGAACTGGCCTTTGTTATGGAGAATGCTCCGAATATGTTTCACAATGATTACCCTCCCCCCTTCCCTGCCAGAGCCACCAGGGAATTCTTGGATCTTCACTATGAGAACCTATTGAGGTTTCCAGAGGGAAAACCCATGAGAGTGTGGCTCCCCTAACACTGCAGCCCCCAGGAGTTCTCCACCCTCTTGCTAGCTCATAGTCAGCCTCAAACAAATCATCAACATTACCATTTTAGTGTTCCTACAAGTTTATGGCCCCAGGGCTCCAGCAGCTTTGGCTCCAGGTAAGTAGATCTCACCTGTGTCTCTCTGGATTCACCAGTCTCTCCAGATCTTGGGGTGTTGGTTTACCCTGTTACCGTAGGTCTCTGATGGGTCTAAGAAAAGTCATTGATTGTTGGTTTTCTGAGCTTTTCTAGTTGATAAGAATGGAAGTGATGACTTGTAAGCTCTTTACACATCAGAGCAGACACTGGGAATTCAGTCATGAGACTTTTAACCTTAGGGTAGAAGGAAGTTATGACAGAAGAAGGAGAATTCTATTCTCTTTTATCTGAGGGATTTTGAGAGAAAAAATAGAGACAGAAGGAGAGGAGGAGAAAGGCTGATGTCAAGATTTTCATTTGTTCCCCTCCCCATCTGAAGTCTGAATCTTAAAGAGAGAGGCTTAGAAACAGATTGGGATGCAGGGAGCATGGACAGGGGCTTTCTGCCCTGCTTTAGGCATAGGACTCTGGGGGAGGAGCACCCCCTGACAGCTCTGACAGTGCAAAAGGCTTATGGAAGGAGGTACTAGCTTATAGCTCTGCTGGGCTTCTCTCGGTTTCCATGGGGTATGCAAAAAACTCAGAATTTCCTGAAAAGTGTCTCAAAAGGCAGTTGATTTGGAAGCCAATGGACCTGCCATGGAGTCCACCATAACGATGGTAGTCATGCCTCCCAGCAAGAGGACACAGAATGGAGGCCAGGGCTGGCGGTGTCTTGGCAGAGGCAGAGCTGAGAGATGGGTCTACAGTGCCAAGGAGAGCTGAGATGAAGTTCAGTTAGCTGGGGAGAGCTAGTCAGTCCAAATTAGGCTGAGAGAGAGAAGCAAAGCTAAGAAAACACTTAGGCACAAATGGGATGAATGTAATCAGAGAGAAGAAGACATTGCTTCAAATACCAGCGAAGCTGGAGGACAGTACAAGAATCCTTCAAGGATCTAAGGACCCCGTCTCCTAGAACAGCACACGGTTCCAGATGAGACACATTCCTCTCAGTTTTCACCTTGATTTGCAGTCAAAGGTAGGGCAGCACAATCCTACAGACTTTTTAGATTTTTGCTTCAGATCAAAACTACAGATTGGACGAAGAAAGTTCATTATTCTCCATGCTAACCATCAGGAAACACAAGAAGAATGGCAAGGAAGTTTTAGATAAAATACGTTTCTCTCTGCCCGTCTGAATATAGTGGGCAATTTGTGGCTCCACTGCATTCTCCATTCCATTACTCTACTGTGTGTTCTTGATAACATTTTTTATTCTCTGAAGGCATCTTATTTATTTGTCTGATTAGTCTGTCTACCCTAGCAAAAAAAGAACTCAGAAAAAACAGTAGCCTGGCCTGTCTCAGTAACTACTGGGTCCCTAGCCCCTAGGACAGGGTCTGGCACATTGAAGGTGCTGAAATAATACTTAGCAAATAAATGGCGGTCTTTATCAGGTGAGACAAGTGGGTATAGGATGTTGAACCTTAAAGTATTATCTTAACTAATCATATTAATTATTATTTTAACTAATATTTATTAAGTGCTAAGTGTCTATTGATTCATTCAAATACTTACAACAACACCATGAAGTCAGTACTATTATTATCCACAGTTTCCAAACGAGGAAATAGAGGCACAGAGAAGTTAGGCAATCTGTCCAAGGCCACAGAGCTTAGAAGAGCAAACAAGGCAATCTGACTGTAAAGCCTGCGTGCTCTTCCACCACACCACACTGCCTCTCAGAATCTCCTGTGTGGCCTCAACTCACCGCCTCTTTCCCCTCCTCCCTCGCGCCAGATGAGCCACAGACGGCTAAGTAGGCAGCGAACACTTCTCAAGATGTTTTCATCGATTTTGCCAACACTCAGCTGCTTTATCGGCTCTGATGAAACATTTGTGACAACCACAGCAATTGCAATGATCATTTCCATGCTGAAAACATTTGCCTACAAAGCAGACATTTTCTCTTCAAAGTAAACATTGGTGCTGCTGAGAAGCTGCCACCCACACCCATACATGCTGCTTCCTTAGAATTTTGAGCGCCTCCGAGGCAAAATCCCCCCAAGCACCAGGACGACAGCAACACACAACAGAATGTGGACTTCTCCAGGTGGCCTCACCTGCCACTCGCAGGCCAGTCTTGAGGTGTCTCTCTTCATCCCCATCTCTGTCCCCCCAACCCAGCACTTACTTCACACACACTGGTAACAGCAGGCACAGGGATCAGCCCTTCCCTATAGTGGGTCTATTTCCTATCTTGGCTCTCCATGACATGGATGATGCTTTATTGATCTTAAGCTCAGCACTTAGTGCCTTTGCTTAATTAATTATTTAATAGTAAACAGATGAAGAACTTGAAAGCCCCTGAAGCTGGTCCTTTAGTGTCCAGAGGGAAGTAAGACAGAAGGCAATAGAACTGGATGGAAGGAGAGTTTCCCAAAGTATGTTTCCGTAAGTCCTACCCCAAAGGATACTAATAAGGCATTTGGTGTGGGGGTGGGGTGGGGAGGCTCTCATTGCCAAATCAGATTAATAAATGCAGAGTTAAGCTGAATTTAAAGTAAAAGGATTCCTCGTTTGCAGGACTTCTCAGAGCCTTTCACATGCCAAGCTGCATGGTGAGTTTCTAAAAGGGCTATGCCATGTGTAGCATTTTGCAAGTACATTTGCCTAGAGAGGTATTTCTTTCCCAGGCTCCTCAGGGTGCTAGTGAACATAAAACCAACTGAAGAAATGCCATCTGCTCAGGCCAGAGGAGAACCTCCACAGTCTAACAGTGTTTTGCATGGGTGTGAATGGGCAGACCACGGGGAGCCTACCATTGGCACAGATGAAGTCTTCCTGAGAATGGAAAGACTCTCTAGGCCCAGATGGCACCTCTGTAGGAACAGCCTCCCAGATACACAGAAGAATGTGCAGTAGACAGAATGCAATGGACAGTTACGTGCCAGGCATCATGCTGGGTCCTCTCAGGAAGCTAATTCAGCCCCTGACAGCCCTGTGAGATTGCTATTATCATCCTGTTGCACAGAAAAGGAACTCAAGGACCATGAAGGCTGGGCAGTGGGCTCATGCAGACAATATAAGAGTCTTCAGGACACCAATCCAGCCTTCTATACTTCTCCTAGCTGCTCAGATGAAAAGTAAAGCCCAAAAGGTTGGGCCAAAGTTGGGAACAGTTACCTCTCTTTCAAAGGTCTGGCATCTTGTAAGACCCACTGTCTCCTGCAGGACCTGACCAGAGACCACCTTTACCTGGGGCAGCCAGTGGGCAAGACAAGAACCCCCTCCCTAAGTCAGACAGAAACCTCTTCTCTCATCTCATCTACACACCAAATCACGAACTTTGCCAGCTCTCTTAAGTGATTGTGACTGTTTCGTGTTCCAAATATCAGTCGGCCTGTTCGAGTAATTTTATATTTAAATTATTTAAATGCAATCTATCCATTGAAGCAATTTCCCCTGCACAGGAGAAGTGTTTTCTTTTTTAGGGAACTGAAGCATGATAAATAAATGAATAAAGACTTGTAGCAGTGTCTCTCTCTCTCTCCTGAAGAAAGCACTTTGGCTGCAAGTCCCTTCTGTCAGAAATCTTGGAACTCATAATATTCCCTGTGGTTCTGCCGCTCAGCATTAAAAATAACCAAAGACTCAAGTCACAGTTTTTTTTTTTCCTAGACACGAAGCGCATTTTACGCCACAATGCCCCGGATGACACAGGGACTGCTCAGAGCTTGCTAATATTCTCCGCTGCCTCTCTCCCTAGGCCTGCAAGCAGTTAGAATGGCTTAGTGGTGATCACAAATGCCGTCCCATTTGGAAAGCACTTCTTTAAGGCAGCGCAGATTAAAATTCATGAAAGGAGGCTTGCTTGCATAAATAAATTAAAAGCTGCAAAACTAAAGTTTAAATACCCATACACAACTAGCATTTTGCAAACACCATATGCATCGTGGTTCTCAATTCTGGGCTGTCATGCAAGAAGTTGGGAAAGAGGCCTCATTGGGTTTGAATGCATAAAACTGGAAGCACCTTGATCACCTTCGGCACAAAGGAGGCTCAGCCACAAAGTGTGAACTAATTGATTTGAACCTTGTCTAAATGCATATGGATTTTAGGAGAGCATGCCAATATCTGGAGAGTATTGTAAAAAGGAACTGAGAGAGAAAATGAGTACAGGCTTTGTGATCAGACGATGCCAGGTTCAAAACCTAATTCTTGAAATGATTCTGTTGCCTTGGCGTAGATCAGGGGAAGTCTTAGATACTCAGTTTTCTCAACTGTGAAACAGATGTAAGAAAATTAACCTCTAACCTTAGACTGTTGTGTAGACAGTGAATGATACGCTATGCCTAAAGCAGCTGGCGGAGAGGAGGTGCTCACGAGCTGTGAATCCCTTTCTTCCTGCTTTTATCTTAGATTTATACAGTGGTGGCATTGTGGAAGGAAATGAGTTCTGGGGTTAGAAGCTTCAGATCTGAGCCCCAGCTCTGCCACTTACTGGCTGTGTGGCCTCAGAGAACTCATTTCTTCTTTCGGAGCCTCAGTTTCTTCATTTGTAAAGTTTGGATGGTAACATTACCTCTTGTAACATCTGCAAGGTATCTGGTCCTTGCAACACTATAAGGTGGGCATGGCCAGCAACTTTATCTCCATTTCCTTAGTAATGAAACTGATGCTATCTTAGAGGCTTGTCAGATGAGTGGCAGACCCAGGACCAAAGGGCAGATGAGCCTAACTCCCCTGCCAAGGCATCCTGGGTCCTACTCCCACTTCAAAACCTTCTTGCTGCCCTGTGGACACTTAGGGCCTGCTAGGGAAGTACCTGGTCCCAGCTATAGACATGTAGGGGTCTGCCCCACCCTGGTGGAATGAACATATTTTCATCCCTATGCTCCAAAACCTTGCTGCCAAGTTCTAATTATTCAGTGCAATTGGCAACAATGGGTTGAATTTCAGTCCCTCCTAGGGAACAAGTATGCTTCTTGATACGGTTTTCTGAATTCCACGCTGTTAGTCTCAGATAGGGAGAGTGCTAGAGGCAGAGTTCCACAACACTGGCATATGGGAGTAGTGAGTTCATGGGTAACTGCCTGAGTCAGCTTGGAATATGCTTCCCTTTGTGAGTTACTCTAGTAGGGGAACCATATCAGGAGCCTGAAAGTACCCATCTGTTATTCTCTAGCTGGAGCTCTCCAGCAAGATGTTAAACCTCAGGACTCAACAAGAATCAAGCCCAGGCCCAGTGGGAGCAGATTCTAAAATACAGATTGTATCCACCAGTAGTCTTGATGGCAAGCAACAGAAATAAAATTCTAGTTGTTATACTCAAATTTAAAGTGTGAAAGGGTAGACTGGTAATCTGAAATTCTCCTGCTACAAAATATTTAGAAATGCTGGAAAGAAATGATAAGTACAGAATATATGAGCTTGTAAGAATTTGTGAGAAAGAAAAAGAAATCCCAAAGAGGAATAAAATGAAGAAGAAACTATACCCCTATAACTGCCTTGGTAAATAGATGGGGAGGTGGGAAGGGGCCTGGGCAAGTCAGTCTCATCGACTTAAAGGCTTGGATTTAATACTTACATTGGAACAAAACCAAGCCTTGGGCCTGCACAACTTGCCACTTGAACAAAGTCCCTTACATAAAGCCAGGACCCTCAAAGGTATGAGTAAACGAAGTGACTTAAAAATCTACTCAATTAATTCTGTGTTCAAGTTTACTTATCTTGATTGAGCTCTAGGAGAGAAAATAAGATCTTCTCTAAGAGTATGTAACCATAAGGATATAAGTCAAACAAGTTTGGAGTTCTCCATGTTGCTTGGTGACCCTGCCCTCCCAACTCGAGTAACCAACAAAAAAAATTAGATCCCAAAGAAGATATACTTTGGGGCACCTAGTAGAAGCAAGACTCAAAATACTCTCTTAAAGGATGGGCCTTCAATCCAGGTAGTATAGAATTTATACAAATAAAACCCCACCAAAGGTGGACACACAATTCAATATTATAAAATAATTGAGTATAGGGGAGACTCTCTGTTGCCTATCCCAAGAATTTCCATCCTCACTTGCTTAGATCCCTGGCAACTGGGGGTAGCCATATGACTGAGTTCTAGCCAATAGGTAATAAGCAGAAGAATTATATAAGAGCATCCAGTAAATTTCCTCAAGAGACAGCTGCTGTGTGCCCTTTGCTCCTTCTTTTTGCCTATTCTGCTATTTGGAACATGGATATAAGGTTAGTGTTCCATCCTGGACCACGAGGACCACTGTGAAGTGGCACCATATCAACTTATATTATACAGGACTTATATATGAAAGAGAAATAGACCTCTATTGTATGTCATTATTTTCCTTATTTTTGTAATTCATAGTAAAACCACATCCTAACTTATGCAACGAGGAGAAAATCTACCACAACTCAAGTCAGCAGATAAAATAAACAACAAGGCTATTCTCAAAAAAATTAGATGATATAAATATTGGAAAGTGATTACAAAATAATTATCTACATAGTTAGAAGCATAAAATAAGAAATAAACTACATTAAAGAAAAAGTAAGACATTAAGGAAAACAGGCAGATTTTTTTTAAAGAATTGGTAATGGTAATATAAACTAAAAATGAAGTCATTGAAACAAACAAATAACCCAATGGATGAATTAAATAACCCATTATGCAGAAAGAAAGGAAAAATTAGTGAACTTGAAGGTGTAGCTGAGAAAATTACACAGAATGCAATACAAAGAGAAAAAGAAACGGAAAAAATATAAAGGAAAGTAGAAAGTTGTAAAGGTCAGAATGAAACTGTCCAACACACATCTCAGGAATTCCAAAATGAGACAGTATAGAGACTGGGGGAAAGGCAATACCTGAATAGCTAATGGCTGAGAATATTCTATAATTAACAAAAGCCATAAGAAAGAGATCAGATAGACAGATAGGATAGCTAGATATCCACAGAGATACACTATAATGAAACTGTGGAACTCCAAAAAAAAAAAAAATCTCAAAAGCAGCAAGAGAAGGAATAAATTAACTGACAGAAGGCTTCTCAATAGAAACAAAAGAAAACAGAATAAGTAGAATAACATCTTCAAAGTGCTGAGGGAAAATAATTGTCAACCTAAAATTCTATGTCCAGCTAAATATCATTTCTCAATCACAAGATTGAGGACAAAGACATTTCTGGACACACTAAAACTGAGAATTACCACTAATAGATTTGCATTAAAAAAATTACTAAACATTATATTTTGAGAACATTTAAGGAGTGAATGGTGACCAAGCTGCAAAAATGAATGGTGAGCAATTCATTCGGAAAACATGTGAGTAAATCTAAATAAACATTAAATTATTAAATTTTAAAAATTGATAATATTAGGAGGTATAAAAACAAGGTCAAACTAAAATACAGGACAAGAATGAAATGTGAAGTGAGAGAGGTATGATTGGTACTAAAGCACTCTAAGATCCCCTTTTTTTGCTGTTATGTTTATACTCTGGTGACATCAGGTAAGCATGTTAAAAATTAAGGGTAATAACTAAAAGGATAAATATAGGATAAAAAATTTCCAAACCAGTACTGGGGGTAGGAGGATTAAAAAAACAAAAAACAAACAAACAAAAACATTGTCAATTCATTAGAAGACAGGGATTAAGAAAACAAGAAACAACATAGAAAAATAAGAGGAAATAAAATGAGAAAAATGATAAAATAGAAATAGAATTTATATATATTGAATATAGATTATATACAGATTTATACATATTTACATACATATAAAGAATTATATATATATTCATTACATATTCAGCAATCCCCCATATATATATATATTGCTGAATATATATACATAATGAATATATATATCCCCAAATATAAACAGATAAAAAATATAAACATTCTCAAAAATATAAATATAAAACATAATAAATCCATAACCTAAAAGAGAATGTCAGGTTGGATTTAAGATAGAAGCTTATTGGGAAATTAAACTACCTCCAATAAAGTCAGATTCATAAACTCAGGCTTTGATGAGACTCTTCTCTAAACACATTGATAATATTAGACCTTTTGGGGGCAAATGCATAACCCCTGCCCCCATCCAAGTTCAGTACAAACTGAGAAACAGACATAGCAGTCAGACATATGGAAATCAAAGCATCACTTTTATTACTGATAATAGCTTTGTTGTGTTCTCAGGTGTGTGACAACATAGGCTTCCTTGTTCTGAACCCCCCGAAGTTAGACTGACTTGCCCACCCCGTGATAGAGAGTGCTAGGCTGCCGTAAGCCTTCCCCTAAGGGACAGAGTCTGCCATGTTAAAGATTATGACATTGAGAAGGAGACAAGAATCTATATTTCCTGCAAGAGATAAATAAAGAAAAGAGAGAGAGGGAGAAAGCATCTGAGCGGACCATGCTCAACTTCAGCACCCGAAGTCTTTGGAATGAAGGGTGGGGCAAGAGCACAGGCATGCTCCTGTAGTGGAGCACCAGCCATAGGGCAGCATGAAGCCTAGAGAGAGTAGATACCTATCCAATAGCCTTAAAAGACAAAAAAATAAAAATCAAGAATCAAAAACAGCATAGCTAGGCTAAAAAACAAACATAGGCATGTACCAGAAACAAAGCAGAAAGGTAAACCCCTAGTGGGTAGGTCACATGAGACTGTGGGGCTCCAGGTCAGAAAACAAGCAGTGATGTTCAGTTTAGTTCCAGCAGGGCAAGGGGGACTGAAAGTGCTCAGTAGAAGATGAATACATGTTCTGGGGTGTGGCTACTCAACTTGGAAAAGAAAACTGAAAATGTTTCCAACCACCGACTGAAGCTAGAGAGGTTAGTGGACACAGGTACAGCCTCCTAATAAGGAAACTGCTGCCTCAGTGACTTGCTCATCAATAAACCCAATATTCCCACGTGCCGGAAGCCCTGGAGTATTGCCATGTGACGGAAGACCTGATTCTTGACTGAGGATTTGAGGCCCAGTAAAAGTGACCAAGAAAACCCTCATGTAGGGAAAGGGAAGCACCAAGAAGGAGAAGGAAAATTATCCTAAAATAAAACCTCCAACTTAAAATGATCATATTGACCGAAAGTATAAAATACATTTTAAAAATCCAAACTAAAAAAGACCGATAACAAAATTAAAAATTAGTGCATGTACTCTCCCATATAAAATTGATTTTATTAAATTGGTCTGCCAAAGATATTAAAGCATGAGTATTTAATTTCTCAAAGAAAGCAACTAAGAAATAAATTCCTTTAAATAAAGAACAAGAAATGATGTAACCAAAAAAATCAAGAAGGAGACATATATGTGAAAAGGAGCCAACTCACATTCTTAGAAGTAAATAATGTCATTGAAATAAAATACTAAATAAAATAAATCCTGAGTCAGACACAGTTGAAATGAGAATTAACAAAGATAGCAACAAGGAATTCACCCAGACCTCAGCAGAAAGAGAAAAAAAATTGTTATTTTTTTTAATTGGTGGAAAGAACTGTTATGAGATATAGAGAGGCTTCAACATACATCTAATTGGAGGTTCTGATAAAAAAAATAAAGGAAATGAAAGTGAAATAATATTTGATAGAACAATAGACCTCTCCGGAATTGAAGAAAGATGTGAAGACTTTTGGTTAATGACAGAGGACTGGATGCATTCATTAAACTTCCATCATTTCCTAAATCTCACTAAAATGATAGTAAAGTGATGTATTAGCAAAGTCATATGCTAGCAAAGGGGAAAAAAATAAAAAGAACAGGAGAGAAGGCAATAGCAACAAAATTTTGGAAGCTAGAAATCAAAGAAAAATCTGACTTAATAAACTTGAAAAAGCTGAATCTTAAACCAGTAGTGGGAAAAGTCAAGACTCAATTAATATTACAGAACTCTCCAAAGGCTCAGGAATTCACAGCAGCTAAGAACTTCTTAATACTGGAGTGAAGATGGAGCTAAAAATAGGTGAATTTATTGAAAGTCTATCTAAAAATCAGTTAGACCCCATACCACTCTTCACAGCCAGGCAACTGCTCCTGCTTACCCAGAAGAAAATTGGAGGTTCCTTCTCTAAAACAGCAGTCCCCACAGTACAATCTCAGGACCAGCAGCTTTAGCATCACCTATGAATTTATTACACGTGCAAATTACTGCCCTCCCTGCACTTCCTGAAGCAGAAACTTAAAATCTGTGACTTAACAAGCCCTCCAGGTGAAGTTTGCTCTAAACAAAGGGGTTTTGAGGGTTTTGAACTGCAGGGCGTTATACGCAATTGAGATAGATGCACGTACTAATAATAGGGAGATTTAGTAAAACTTTATTACTGAATGTTGAGCCTCAGCTTTATGTCCTCCTTGAGTCCAGAATGTTGCCAGATAGAATGCATACAATCCCAGGAAAGAGATGGATCTTCTCTGGAGAATCTGACAAACACAAAGGGAGAGATCTTAAGATGCTGACATGGAGAGTTCTACAAGTTAAAGCTCACCCACATTACCCTACCTTAAAACTCATAGCTGACAAGTCTCATATGTGCTTACCCCCCTCTATTCAGCTTTGACCTCCCCTGTTCTGAAAAATGATCAGACAACTGAGGACTATCAGAAATCCAGACAATGAGTGAAAGCTTCTGACATCATAGATGTTAAAAGGAAAAAATGGTGAACATAGAGGAGATAGAGGCTGGGGAGAAGCAAACTTTGAAAAATACCCATCATTCATAGCTTTTGAAAATTAATATTGTAACCCTGCAGAGAAAAATGGAAACTGAGAATATTCAAGGAACAAAAGGGAGATCTCCAAAATTACAAACAGGATAACAGAAATGAAAAACACAACAGAAAATTTTAAAAATAAGATCTCCAAGAAAGCAGACAAAGATAAAGAGAGGAAAAATTAGAGAGTAAAATATAAAGTAAATTAGAACATAAGTCTAAGAGATCTCATAACCAAATAGAATTTCTAGGAAATTTTAGGAAATAAGGTAAACACAGTCAACAAAAATGTAATTCAAAAAAATTTCCCAGTATTAAAGAATGTGAGTTTCTTGATTAAAAGGGTGCACCAGAACAATGGATTTAATAAAAAAAAAAAAAAAAAAAAAAAAAAAAAAAAAAAAAACAACCTACAACAAAGCATATTATTGTGAAATTTCCAAATAATAGGGACCATTAAAAAATTCCCCAAGTTTTCAGAGGGAATAAAAAAGTTCACCCAGGCTTGAGAATTAGCATGGCTACCAGCCAAGATCAAACTGGGAGTCTGAAGACAATGAAGCAATGCCTTCAAAATTCCAAGGGAAAATAATTTCCAACCTCAAATTCCATTCCCAGACAAACTATAAATAGATTAAATAAATAAATAAGTAAAGTACAAGGGTAAAATAAAACATTTTAGATCAGCTCAATCTCAAAAAAATTACCTTCCATTTAACTTTCTCAGGAAGCCACTAGAGGATGCACTCCAACAAAATGAGAGAATAATGGGAATAAGGTGATAACATGGGGTAGAGCAAGGGAGAGGAGCACCCTAGGACGGAGGTGAAGGCAGCCCTTAAGATGTTGAGAAGGCAAGTCCCGGAACCGTTGCTGTGCCCAAGGCAAAGGTGATTAAAGATGGTCAGGAGGCTCCTGGAGAGAAAATGCTGGAAAACTTGATGTAAATGGAAGTCTTGAGGGGAGAGTTAGACATTTGGCAAAGAGTTTGGAACTTAATTACTGATTTGTACATACAATCCGGAGCAAATGAGGAATACGACAAACATTAACTCTAGGAAAAACCAAAGGTGCGGGATAGGAAAAATAATCAGTTTGCTAAATGAATCACCTGTAAAAATCATTACATGGAGATAAGAATATAAGCACTGAATATTTATCTCTCAGAATTCTAATATTACTGTATTGTAATTAGAAGGATGTGGCATATGGGAAGAGTGTGAGGTGGATTAGGGGGCGCAAAGATTGCTAAATTCTCCTTTTCCATTGTGGGAAGTCCTTAGATAATGCTTAAACTGAACACTTAAAAAGTAGCAATATGAGACTGTTGCTGAGAGGTATGGGGTAAACAACAAAACTGTCAGCTTTTAGGGTAAAGTGGTTGCCTCTGGGAAGGGCAGTTGACCACATGGGGACAGGATGCTTCTCTTTGATGTTACTGACTTTGCAAAGATGTTGAATTCTTTGAATTTTGTCCATAATTAATTTAAAAATAAAGACAAAAGAAAAATTTTAAAGGAGGAAACATAGCTCAGATAAAGGCCTGTGATTTGGGTTAGGACTTTACCTGAAGTATTATAATCTTCTGGAGACAATGTATCCCAAAAATGTGTGCTAATGTTTTTCCTACTTCAATCAGTTCATTTTAGTAAATATATTTTTAGAGGGGAGAAAAAGGTTGTTTTGCAGGTAAAGTGAAATGTTCCAAGGACAAGTTGGTCTTTTGACTGCTCTGGGAAGACAAAGCTGGGGAAGGGAACAGGAACACTTTCTTTTGGTTGCTGGGAGACCTTGTTGGAGTAACATGAGAACACCGAGGGCATTTGAGACATGCCTGACGATGTCAAAACAGCAAGCGGCCTCGTCTTCCACTTTATATTCTGAAATAGGAAAGAAAACAGATGAAATAGCTTTTTCATTATTTTCCACGTCCCAAAAGGAAGTTCACTTCAATTTTAATAACATCTCGATTTCTTATTTATCATCATACAAACCTTATAAAAATTGCAAACTCCAAATTTGGGGGGATAGGTTGCAAGATGAAAAGGAAAATGTTTCTGTCATCTAGTCTTTTTTTTTTATTAAACTAAAAATAAAACCTACCTTACTTCTGAAGGAGAAAACAGAGGGATAATAGCTAATTCAGCGAATAGCTGTGAAGTCTCAGGAACCTGGCTCAGGGTTACACGGCCAAGAACACCCAAGGTCACAGCACAGAGATAAGTCCTGCCTCACCTCGCCCTGACCTCACTGCTTACACTGATGACACAGCCAGCCCTGGCCACTCCCATGCAGCCACGCGTGATGCTCTACTCTTCCACCAGCAGGCCATAAGAAACACTTCCTTCTGGTCCCTGCCTCTGGCATCACTAGAAATGATTTGAAGGCCAGGTGGTACTTCTATACCTGGGGCGCTAGGAGAATTACAGAGAAAGCTAGGAGAAAGAGTATTTGGCATTTTCAACTACCCACTAGGGCTCCTAAATGGAAGAGGGGCTTGAAATGAACAGCAGAGACATATAATATACATGCAATGATACAAGAGCAATAATGACTGTCGTACTTTGAGCCCCATTAGATATATGGTAGTAAGGCATATAGACTCTGTGGTCAGACTAACTGGGTTTGAACCCTAGCCCTTCCTTTCCTTAGCTATTCAGCCAAGCAGATTCCTACCTCAAGGCCTTCATTTCCCACTGGTCCCTTTCTCTGGGATTCACTTCCCTCCACTATGGGGTTCTTCACCTACCTTATTATCTCGGTAAGGCATGCTATTCAAAGCCACATCCTCCCTCACATTCCCAAGCCCCCTTATGATTTATGTTTCTTCCTAGAACTCATCATCATGGGAAAACCTATATAGTTTACCTGTTGATCTTTTTCCTTATTCTTTCTTCCCTCCTCCCCCCACCCCACTTGGAGGTAAGCCCCATGAGAGCAGGGGCTTTTTCTGTATGAATTACTGCTGTATTCCCCAAAAGCCAGAAGGGTGCCTGGCACATAGTGGACATGCTATAAATATCTGGTGACTGAATGAATTGGGTCTGACACCCAAGTCGTTTCTTTGAACCTTAGCTCCTCAACTGTAAGATGGGGTTAATAACAGTAGCTAGAGGATAGGATTGTGTGAAAAATTAAATAAGATTGTCTGTGTGTGGGAGGGTGAGTGTCCCCTTACTTAGCCACCTTGCATTCCTTGCTTCCATCTCAAACCCACACCCCAAATTGAATCAGTTGGAGGGAAGCCCCCACCACTCTAGGAAAACTGTCTTGGTAGAACCAGAGAACAAAGACATCACATTCTGGGGTTTTAAGTTCAAAACTCTCAGTCCAGAAGTAAGACAGAAAATATTCAGGAACACCTGTTATCAAGTGTAACCAGTTTTTCCTATCTTACCACCCATCCCCATAAAATCTTCCAAGGTGGGGCGGAGGGGAGAGAGCATGTGAGAGGAAGCAATAGGACTCTTAGAAGTAGCCCTTCCATGACGCACCATGCCGCACCATCCCCTCGGCCCCCCAGTGTCAGCTGTAAAAGGGGAAGAGTGGTCAGCAGAGGCTGTGGGCACCCCTGAGTCTCTAGTGGCCCCAGCATAGCACTGGAAAACAGCCAGGATTTCCTGTACCCCATAGCATTGTGTTAGAATCAGGAGAGAAAGATGCCGCAGCAAAAAACAACAGAGACCACGCAGCCGGGGACCAGGTGGGACATAGCAGTGCCTGCATGTCTGGGGCAAGGATACGAGCAGCCAAAGACTAGGAGCTACACCTTGGCAGCTGCCATCATTGGAAAAAGAATGACCTGTGGCTAGAAGTCTCAGCCTTTCGCCCACCCACACTCATGCCAGGATACGACTCAGCACCAGAATTCAAACACCACACTAAGGGAAAGGAGAGAAAGAGATACATTCTGAATTTCTGAGCTCGAACCGAATGCAACTTAGAAAACACTGAGGTGACTGATTCCTCAGCCAGACTAGAATTGGGTGTCTGCCATCACACACAATGGAGGCTTGAAATAAAATTTTATGAACACAATAAGTAATTAATAAAAATAATAAAAATGAAGATTATAGCAAAATACAGAGAGTTATATTTATTTAATGCGTGGAATGTGTGGCCTATGAAAACCACCCCTACTCAAACACGTGAAGGGCGTATTACAGTGTCTGGCACTCAGTAGGCAACAAAGTAAATGGCCACTGCTATTAGCACTGACACGAGCGGCTAGACCCCAGGCCACTCACTTGACATGCATCATCTCTAACTCCTCCAACAATCCTGCAAGGAATCTTATAAGACAGGAAATTATTATAATTCTTAAAAGACAGATTGTTATTTCTATTTTGTATTTAGTAAAAATGGGACTTGGAAAGATTTGGCCAAAGTGCCATGCTTAGGAGAGGTCAGAGGTGGGGTTTGAACCTGGGTCGCTCTTTCCCTCCTAGAGATTCAGAGATCACACTGCCTCACAGGGGAGGGCAGTCCTACTATTTAGGTCGGTGTTTGTTGACAGGCTAAATGGGCCTGCCCTGAACTGGGGGGCTTGTGTCAGTTACGGCAGGGATCCCAGGCAGTGAGCAGAAGTTCAAATCCACTTGGCCTTTCCAGGGCTACTCAGGTAGACAGGCGTTGCTTTGTGATATAGAGAGAATCCAAGGGCCTGTGGACTTTGAACTGGGATACTGGCGGGTATTCCCTCAAGGGTCTTCTTTTTGCTGTTGTTTTTGTTTTTTGTTTTTGTTTTGAATTGTCTATTTACTTATTAATATTCAGCTTTAATCCAAAAATTTAGGAATAAGCTCTGATGATCTAATTATTTCAGAGCATTAATAAATTAGCTTTTTTTTTTTCGTTTCCATTATGGTTTATTACAGGGTATTGAATATAGTTCCCTGTACTATACAATAGGACCTTGTTGTTTATCCATTCTATATATAATCGTTTGCATCTGCTAGTCCCAAACTCCCAATCCATGCCTCCCCTCCCCTACCACCTGGCAGCCACAAGTCTGTTCTTTATGTCTGTGAGTCTGTTTCCGTTTCATAGATAAATTCATTTATGTCGTATTTTAGATCCCACATATAAATGATATTGTATATTTGTCTTTCTCTTTCTGATATTGCTTTGTATGATCATCTCTAGGTTCATCCATGTAGCTGCAAATGGCATTATTTCATTATTTTTTACAGCTGAGTAATATTCCATATATATATATACTATATATACACCACATCTTCTTTATCCCTTCAACTACCAATGGACATTTAGGTTGTTTCCATGTCTTGGTTATTGTAAGTAGTGCTGCTATGAACATAACGGTGCATGTATCTTTTCAAATTATAGTTGTGTCCAGATAGATGCCCAGGAGTGGGGTTGCTGGGTCATATGGCAACTCTATTTTTAGTTTTTTGAGGAACCTCCATGTTGTTCTTCATAGTGGCTGCACCAATTTACATTTCCACTGACAGTCTAGGAGGGTTCCCTTTTCTCCACATTCTCTCCATCATGTGTTATTTGTAGACTTTTTAATGATAGCCATTCTGACCAGTAGAAGGTGATACCTCATTGTAGTTTTGATGTGCATTTCTCTAATAATTAGCAGCATTGAGCATCTTTTCATGTGTCTATTGACCATCTGTATGTCTTCTTTGCAGAAATGTCTATTAAGGTATTCTGCCCATTTTTTTTTTTTTGATTGGTTTGTTTTTTTCTCATTGAGTTGTATGAACTGTTTGTATATTTTAGAAATTAAGCCCTTGTTGGTCACATCATTTGCAAATATTTTCTCCCAGTCCATAAGCTGTCTTTTCATTTTGTTTAAGATTTCCTTTGATGTACAAAAGCTTATAAATTTGATTAGGGTCCATTTGTTTATTTTTGCTTTTATTTCTGTTGCCTTGGTAAACTAACCTAAGAAAACATTGGTATGATTTATGTAAGAGAATGTTTTTCCTATGTTCTCTTCTAGGAGTTTTATGATGTCATTTCTTATATTTAAGTCTTTAAGCCATGTTGAGTTTATTTTTGTGTATGGTATGAGGGTGTGTTCTAACTTCATTGATGTACTTGCAACCATCCAACCTTCTCAACACCACTTGCTTAAGAAACTGTCTTTTCCCCATTCTATATTCTTGCCTCCTTTGTCAAAGATTAATTTACCATAGGTGTGTGGGTTTATTTCCAGGCTGTCTATTCTGTTCCATTGATTCATGTGTCTATTTTGGTGCCAATACCAGGCTGTTTTGATTATCATAGCTTTGTCATATTATCTGAAGTCTGGGAGGGTTATGCCTCCTGCTTTGTTCTTTTTCCTCAGGATTGTTTTAGCAATTCTGAGCCTTTTATGGTTCCATATAAATTTTAGGATTATTTGTTCTAGGTCTGTGAAAAATGTCATGGGTGATTTGATAGGGATTGCATTAAATCTGTAGATTGCTTTGAGTAGTATCCCTCAAGCATCTTCTAATCAATCACTCAGCCCCAAGATCCTTGAGTCAAAACAGTACATGTGAGAAGGGCAGAGTCCTCCACTGGGAAGCCTTAAAAAATGAATAGAAACACCAGTGGGAGGAAATCCTTTCCATCTCAGCTGGGGCAGTATCTGGGCAGGAGACTCTAACCTTAGCATCAATGATGGGTTGGGCTCACTTTGTGAGAGCAAGAGAGGCCCAAACAGGGGCTCAGCATCCAGGGCAGGAGCTGCAGAACCCAAAAGCCCACCAAGGAGTGCCAGCAAGTCACATGGATGTGTGCTGGAGCTATGAGGGAACCATCTAGGGAAGTCAGATGACTGCCCCTTGGGCATGAGGAGATGAGGATTTGGGAAAATGAAGCTGTAGACTATGGAAGAGTTTCTATTTTTCACAAGGACCAATTACCAAAGCCACAAAAGTGGGTACCAGAGTTGAGGTCAGCTAAAACTGCCTGATAAAGATCTACCCCTTCCTTGTCTTATAAGATCTCAATATCTGTGCATAGTGAAGGGTGGAGGCAGGATTCTTTGAATGGAAACTTTTTGGACAGAAGCCCAGGAGGGCAAAAGCGGACTCCTCGGCACTAGGAAACTTCAAGAGATTAAGTGAAAGACTGTGGCCAATGACATATGCTAACCACAAACAGCAAAAGGAAGGGGTCTGTGTGTCCAAAATTAGGCTGGAGGGTGTATGTGTTCTAAAAGGGGGAGGGGGTGTGTCTAGGGAGGGGGTGGCCAAACCTGCTTCAAAGTGCACCGCAAAAAGTCTTATGCCACCCCCGCCCAATGGTGAATTCTCTGAACCATGATGTCTTCATCCTCATAAAAGCTCACCACTCTGGCAGAGAAAAAAATCGTTCAAAGCCAAAGCATCAATTGGATCTCAAAGAGCTCCGAGATAATAACCAGCCTTTACTGAGCTCTTACAACATGCCAGACCCTATTCTAGGTATGATTTGGTTCTTAAGCCATGGAATCCATACAACCACTCTTTGAGGTAGGTACTGTTTACTATCCCCATTTTACAGTTAAGGAAACCAGAGAAGTTAACACAGATTATACAGCCTGAGGTCACACAGCTAGGAAGTGACCAAGCTGGGATTTGAGCCCAGGGAGACTGGCTCTAGCACTGAGAGATAAGCCACCTCACCACACTGCCTCACCTGCGCTCACCTCTATCAGAGCCCTTAAGCCTGTGTTTTGCCATTTTATCTTCTGCCCTTGATCATGAGCTCCTTGAAGGCAGACACTATGTCTTAAAAAATATGACTCTAGTAGGTGTTCGGTAAGTGCTGAGTTGAACGATGCATTTAAGCCATCCTAATAAGGCTTGCACTATTGCAGAGGAGAAAGGTGACTAGGAAAAAAAGAATAGTTGTTGAATTCTTGCCGTGTAAACAGCATCTTGCCAGAATATTGCATTTATTTCTCCCCTTAATTCCCTAGAATTCTCTGAGAGGTAAATACTCTTATTATCCCAGTGTTGCAGAAGAGAAACTGAGGCACAGAGAATTTAGGTGGCGTGTACAAGACCCCACAGCTAGGATTCTCATTTAGATATTTGACATTGCCCCTGCATTTAATTATAACCCAATGTACTGCTCTGGGCTAGAATGGGTCACAGAGGAAAGAGGCAGGACAACAAATGGTCTAAGGAGAAGGGTATGCCTTCCAACCAGAGGATCAAGGAAGTCGTTCTGGAGGAGGCAGCATGTGGCCTAGATCTTGAAGAATGGGTAGGATCTGGACATGCAGAGATGGCAGGATGGGGCATTTCATACAGAGGAAATTCTGTGAGCAAACACACAGGCAGAAAACTGCAGCATGTGCAAAAAAATCAGAATCCGTTTCACTTGGCTGCAGCTCAGGATAAGTGAAGAGGAATGCCTGAGATTCAGTCAGGAAGGAAGACAGGAGCCAAATTATGGAGAGTTTTGAATGATAAGCCTGGGGGCTTGGATGGAGTTACTAGGCAATAGGGAACCATTGAATGCTTTTGAGGAGGTAGTGATATATTAGAGCTGTGCTTAGGATGACTTAGCAATCAGAAAGAGGATAGTTGAATGCAGGGAGACAGGGCCAGGATAAAGAGCAATTAGGATTACTAGAAAAATGGGCTCAGGGTCTTATCCAGGCAGGGAGAAGAGAGAATGGAAGTCATAGATAATTTGAAGCCAGAAACCATTACTTAGCTATGGGCAAGTTGTGAGAGCTGTGATGGAGGAAAGAGTTAAAAGAGATGTTAAGGTTTTCCTCCATACTCAGAGGATGACAGTTTCCTTAGCAGGAAGCGTGTACAGGGGAGCGCAGACTTTGTCAGGGCTGGTGGGTTAGTGCAGCTAATGAGCCAGTCCCCTCACACTGAGAGCATCTTCTAAAGGGTCAAATCTAAGTTCCAGGCCATCTGCCCCCTCAGTCAGGAGAGCTCCAATTGGTAAGTCAGGGCTCCATTTCCATTGCTTAGACAAATTCTCTTTCTAGATTTGATATATGCGGGGCAATGTATACCCGATATTTGTGTCAGGCATCAATGGCTGCCAGACACACACACACGCACACACACACACACACACACACGCACACGCACACATGACCACAACCGCTAATGACCAGCAGCTTAATGAGACCCCCTCCTCTGTGTGAGCATTAGTGAGTTGATCCAGTAATAGAAGACAAGGCGTACAAATTGAAAACTAAAAACTTCCAGATTTCATCCTGCTTTTCCTTATGTCACTTATTTTATGCTGCATGAATTGGATATTAGTTTCCCCGTTTCGCTGAAATGTCGGATCACTGGGGTAGCTTGAGCAGACTCAATTTCGCTTCGAGTAATAGAGTGAGATTATTCAAAATTATTTCCAGTGGGCTGAGCCTGCCTGTTCCTTCTGTTATGAGAATAGAAGTAAACAACTCGCCACCCTCCTCGCAAGCTGACATCCTTGACACAGCGCCCCTTTGCCTAGCTTCTTAATCGCGAGAGCATTTTGGTTTTAGCCACGCTCAATTAATTCATCCAGGAAAGGGTCCAGTCAGAAAGAGTTGATTTAGAGTGAGATAAACTGGGCATCTGCTTGGAAAACCAGATGACCCCAAATACGTCTTTCATCGTGAGAAAATGAAAAGCTCTCTCCACATTGAGAGCAGTAACTTCTCAGCAGCATCTTTCTTTTTCCTTGTGAGTTTAAGCAGTAGCAGTAGCAGAAGTGATCGATGGACTACCTCTCCTGGAGTGTGACGGGGCTGTGCTCTTGAGGATGAAGAGACTCCCAGACCACCCACCACCCCCACTTGCCTCTGGGGCTGGTAGGATCAGGTGAGAAGGACTGGGAGTCAGAGTAGGGTTTTTATCCCCAACTAGATACACAGCTGGTCCCTCTCGCCATTGAACACAAAAGAGCTGAGCTAGCACTTGGGAAAGTGGGATGTCAACATTTTTTGCTCAAATTTGATAAGCAGCGGAAGATTAGCACCTTCCTCAAGTCTCTATTTCAAACAATGTTCCTTTCAAGGCGACCAAATTTGGCAGAAAATCCAGACCCTGCAGTCAGCCCTGAAGCTTGTGGGGAGAGGAGAGGGATGGGAGGAATCAAGCAGGGGAGGGAAGATATATGGTGACAAACCCCAAACCCACAGCTTTGAACGCAGCAACATTCATTTAGGGGACGAAGGAAGCTCTATCATGTGGATTTTCCACCGTGGGAGCCCTCCTCGGGCTGGTTTCAGGGGGGTCCCTGCTAAGAAAGGAGGCCAGACAACAAGGCATCTGTCCAGTGGGCAGGCAGACCCAGGCCCCCGGTGGCCTCGAGTCACCCTGGGCATCCTGCTTCACTGTGCCGAAAGCATTACATGGCACAAACGAGCTGGGGAAATCAGGGACCAATCGGAGCATTAAAAACAGGCTTTTCTGGCCTCCCAGGGAAGGCTAGGGTTTCGGCTCTGCTGCCATCTCCTCACATTTTCCACTGATGTCACCCCAGGCAAATAATTGGTGGAGAGGAGGCTTAAAGGGGAGGAGAGGGGCTGTGTGAACAGAGCAGCGGGATGGAGAGAAAAACAGGGCTGGGACTGGCCCCAGCTGTGACCATGGGGATCTCACCCTCACTTGGCAAGCAGGCGTGCGGACCAGCCATTTGCTGCAAAATAAAACCTTTCTCTTGTTCCTTGATCAAAAACACGATAGCAAGGACTGTTTCTCTCAGGAGTGGAGAGACTTCTGCTTCTTGCCAGCCCTGACCAGGGCTCCCACTGTCCCAGCCCATGCTCCCATGGCACAGCCAGCAAACACGAGGCTGCTGATGGGGGAAAGGGTTCTGGCCCTGCCTCTACTGCCCTGTGCAACACTGGGAGATCCTGGGCTCTCTCTGGCCTCAGCTGTAATGCCTGCTTGGCCTTCAAATTTCATTGTGTAATGGGCTGTTCAGTGAACTTCTTCAACCCAGCTGAAATTCCAAAAATATTAATTAAATGTCTCCTATGTGCCAGGCATTGTGCTCAGTACCTTCACATTAATTACTGACATATTTATTTGAAAAAAATTATGAGTGGCCTGTGTTGTGTGGTCACTTTGCTAAGCAATGGGCATAAAGCAGTAAGTAAGACAGATGCCTCTCTCACCTCTCGGAGCTTATGTTCAAGCTCCGCCATTTGTACCTGGCAATACCATGATATAGTACATTAGTTGCATTTTGCAAGTGAGATGATAGCAGCTCAGAGAGGTGGAATGACTTGCCCAAGTTCACACAGCACTCAAGAGCAGAGTCCGAAGAGGAAAATAGGTCTTCTGGCTTTAAACCCACATCTTTTCCCATCACACCATCCTGAATTCCCATGCACAGAGGAGCAGGAGATGCTGAAACAATCTCCCCAGCCATCCAGAAGAAAGGAGAGAGAGGGGGAAAGAGAGAGTGAGAGAGCAGGAAGGAGGGGAGAGAAAAGAGTCCGTTTCTGCTTTGAAATTCTCACAACAAAACATTTCTTTAAATGCCATCTCCAGCCATCACTCTTCAACAGGCCAAAGCTCCGACCTGCCCCAGTTCTATTCCTCTATTCCAAATATTTCCTATACCAACCAGGCAAGAAATGCTGAAGGGGCCGACCAAAAAAATAAGGCTCTAGTAATAATAATAGGCTTACATTAAACCAAATAAAGTCATTCTGAAATGACTGAAGAGAAATAGCAGTGGAGAAATGCCCCTGGGCTCCCACTCTGTTTATGCACTGCACATTATACCTTTTCATCACAATTACCTAAAGTGGTACATTTGTACTTCCATAATGTATGGAATCCATTACATAGTTTTGCAATGAAATTATCACACTGTGCCTGGGACATCTGCACCCTGTCATACATCATTCTATTCATTTCTAGTTAATTTAATCCCAATATCTGCCCACATGATAAGACAGATGTTCAGCTACACTGCAGCGTCAATGGTTTTCTGCCTTGAAGAAACTTGAAGCCGTTGAAAGAAATGACATCTTTCAGACAGAAAGCTTGCAGTATTACAAAGTTTGGGGGTTTTGCCACTTGACTATTATCAGCTTTATTATTTGTTGGTCTATCACAGTCACCTCTGCCGTGAGGATCAACATGTGAGATTAACAGAGGCATAAGTCTCATGGGAGTACTTCTACGAGTATTTCTATAGCCACTGAAGATGAATCCCCATCAAAACTGGGTTAAGAATATCTGCCTGTCACTCAAAAAGAAAAGCTCGACATTTCACATTGTATATTAGCAAATGTGACTACATTTGCTGCTTCACAGGGAGAGGGAACGAGGCCATTGTTGCCTGAGTCTTTGCCGTTTGCCGGCATCAGTCTGCACACCTGGCTCACATGATCTCTTCCACTCTGCCCTGCCACCCTGGGAGGTGACCACTGCAGTGATTTCCCCAGCAGAGTCTGTGACTTGTATCCATTCACGATTTCCACCACTTCTCTGATCAAGTTCCCCGTGTGAGTAAGTGCATGGGCCTTGGAGACAACTCTCCTTGGGGGTGAATTCTAGCTTTGCCACTCACTGTCTGGGTAACAGGGTGAGTTACTCAACCCTCTGGGAACCTCGATTGCAATATCTGCATAAGGTAAATAATGACAATTATTTCATAGTGATGTGACAATTAAATGAGATAGTACATGTAAAGTATCGAGCACAGTGCTTAGCTCAAAGACTATCAACAATACTTTTAACGATAAGAGTAGCACTTTTCATATAGGAAAAATATCTAGCGCAATTCCTACCTGGTGGTAGCCTCTAAGGATGCAACAGATATATTATTTCACAATGAACCCTGTTATACATAAAACAATTTTTACCCCCCAGAAGCCACAAGTTAAAATCATTTTTGATTTTTTGTGATGGTCAGCTACTGTCCTTATTAGATCGCACAACAATTGCCGTGCACCCTGGAATTCTGCATGCATTAAAGGAACTTTATATAAGGGAGTCACAGTGAAAAGAAAAAAAAAAGTCATCTGGAGCAGGGGCTGAAGAGCATAAATGCATCATTTTTACAACCTTCAATTAGGCTGCCCCTGAAGGCAGGAGGAATCATTGCACTATAGAAAAAGAAACACTGTTTCCAACTCCATTTATTTAAGAAACATTTAGTGAATAGTGAACCTGAACTAAATGCCAGAAACTGTGCTAGGCTATTTTGTGAGACAGGATTGATAAAGATACAGATTCTATATTAATATCATGATTATAGTTACATTGTATATATACATTATATATATATATATATATACACACATACACATATATATATATTTTATATAGGGATATATTTTAGCACAAAATCATGGACTAGCCCATGGATCTAGATGGACCTTTGCATATTTTGGGATCCCCTACTATCTTAGCAGGCACATTGCTCACCAAGTTGCAGGCATGATGTTTAGGAGGTAAAACGTAGCTCCAAAAGAACCTTGCAAATCCAACCTATTGAACTTTGTCAGCAGAAAACTGTCAATGTCTTTTTTCCACCATCTGGAGAAATGTAGTTCCATATAGACTCTCCATTCTCTGTTCTTCTTTTCTATTCTGGTCTGAACTCCTTTATTTATATACTCATGCAATTATGACTCTTACCTTCTTCATTGTACTTTAAACACATCTTTTAAATACCCACATGTATACACAGTGTTTTCCTTAATTTTCTTCCTTCTAACTTGGTCATAGGCACAGCAAGTAGCTTTTTGTTTATTTCACTGAAGGAATGCTTAAAGTCTGGCTCTATATCTGCCACCCTATCTCACCACTGAAAGTTACTCCTTCTTGAGTCAGTCTTTCTGGAATGACTTTGGGAGGAATGGTATACTCCACAGCTAACCTACAGAGGACCTGTATTCAGGGAAAGGACAAGGAAGGTGCATACACTCTCTCTGTTTTCTCTCATTTAATAAGAAGTCAAAAGGCATGTGACTCTGGATGGGCCACTAGGGGAAAATTGTTCAAAAACGGAGCCAAAATGGAGCAATTGTCTCAGTGCTTGAGATGCTGAGCAGTATTGTGGGAGATGGGGCATGAGAATGAGATTCACCTTCAAGCAAACAATCCTGACCACCAGGCCTTCCCAGGCAGCAGCATCAGTGAACAGAATGACCTGGTTCCTTGGCCAGCGTCAGGAGTCATATTCCCGAGATGGCTGCCCTACGTGGTATAGAGTATCAGAGATACTCTGATGTGCCCTTAGGGATAGCTAGTCCAATTCTTTTTTACAGAAGAGAAACATGAGACTGAAAAGTATCTGTTTCCTAATCTAACACGTCTTCTCACTGTGCACATCCTTTTGTCTTTGTGCCCCAAATGTCTAGCCCAGTGGTAAGCTTGTGGCAGAAGCTCAGTAACAGTTCAATGAACTAAAGTGAAGTGAGGCCCAGAGAGCTCCAAGGGCTTATCAAATAATGGCAGAGTCCTCAGTGGAACCCAGTTTCCCTAGCCCAGATGCCCTTATTCCTGGTTCTGGTCAACAAACAGATGTGTGTTCCCAGAGCCAGGAACCCAGAAGGCCTTGTGGTCAGGAATGACAGGCTGGAGAGCCAGTCCCATCCCTTCCATCACTCACAATACTGCCCATCAACCCAAGCCCTGTAACATGTACCTCATCTGGAATCCAAGGTCAAGTCTCTTTGCTCTCTGGGTGTGTTTTTCACCATCTGTAACTTGAGGCGATTGTTCTACATCACTTGAATATATGTTCCAAGACTATACATTTCTGTTCACTTCCGAATCCCCAGTACCATCACATAGTAGGTTCTTCACAAATATTTGTAAATATAAATGAACAAGTGAATGAATGACCCAGGCATTCAAGTAGGTTTCAGCTCATGGGCCAGCAACTATTAGAAGTAAATTCCTAGAGTTCTGTTTAGAAAGAAATCTAGAGCTGTTCCTGGGCTTTCTGCAAAATAATGTTGTAATTAATTAGTAAGACCTGACCTGGGCTCAGGGCACATGATGCGGCTTGGGTATTTGCTGTTGGCAGATGAGATAGTTTGGTGGTAGGAAGAAGAGAGTAAGGAGAGGGCGCATTGTGGTTTTTCAGAAGGAGACACAAAGAGTGAAAATAAGAACCAAATGTGGGATGAAAAATAAAAGCCACTATCTTCCATCTCCAAATGACTCTGCTGGTGATGCCCACATCATAAGAGAAGATGCACCCTTGAGTTCTAAGTGGCATTTCTCTTCTGCCCACATTCGGCTTTCACTTGCGGCCCAGCTAAGCACTCCCACCAGCCCCCTGGTATCTCTGATCTCTAAGTGGCAGAATCCGATCAAATGACAAGGAACCCTGCCTGGAGGTTGGTTCTGATTACAGGGAGAGACATAGTTCAGGGTCCAAACAGATCTGGCTTCAGCAACCAATTCTGCAAATTATGCCTTGCCTGACATAGGACGAACTATGTATCTTCTTTGTGTAAAGTGGAAAAAATAATAATACTGCCACCCTGTAGGACCGGACAAAATGAAATAATCCCTTTAAAGGGACCAGCACACTGTGTATCTTTGTGTCAGGATATCCTCTGCTCCCTGGCTCCCTTCTGCTTTAGGTCAGCCATTTATAAACAGCAGCGATATTGCTCCCAAAGAGCCACCATTGCTTAAGTGGATGGAAAAAAAGGGGCTTCTCCTCTGTGGTTTGCTGCAATGGTAGCTACTTTTCCTAGATCCTGGAAGCCAGCTTAATATTGAGTTCCCTGGCTAGGGGCCTCCAGATAAGCCCTGAGCATATTGAACTCCAGCTGTTGAGCTGAGGAACAGCTGGAAATTACACAATTGACACCTAAATGGAGGCGATGATCCCTGCACAATCACCTCTCGATTACCTGCACAGAACTTCTGCCTCAGCTGTGCTGATTTTCCTGTGGTTGTCCAGGCCCATGCTGACTTCCCAAGCTGGCCCAAGCTGGTAAAGTGTCTGAATGGTGGTGGTCATGGTGGGTCACGTGTGTGCGTGTGTGTGTGTACAGCGCTGATCATCATAGACAAATTCATATACAGCCTGGGGAATGCATATTGATTTCTATCATCTGTGCCTCTGCTTCCTTACATATCAAGAAACCCAGAGCATTCCTTCAAATAGTCATACACTGGGCAGAACAAAACCATTCTTGGCTGCTTTTCAGCCCTGGGGCCTGTAACATCGATTGCTCCTGAGAGACTCTATTGGGCGTGATAGGAAAAGCATAAACTTCTGCTATGGCAAAGTCCAATTCCCAGCTCTGTCACGTCCGTCCAGCTCTATGACCTTGGGCAAGCTATTTATTTTCTCTGTCTTACTGATACCTTGCCCTAGGTCACATTTGGGATTCCTGACTCTAAAGCCCTTCAGTCCAGCCCCTGGGTGATACTGCCTTTCTCCTTTCTGCACCAATCTAACCTCATCCCACACAGGTATCTGTACCTGTAGGCCTCGCCTACATGCCTCTATCCCACCTTGCTACCGCTCCCTCCAAAACAAACTGGGGATGTTTTTGTGGTCCAGACAGAGGTAGAAGCCAGTCTATTTTTTCCTTATAAAAGGCAAGGGAAAGAAAATAAGCTTTGATGGTGAAATTACTACCTGCCACGCTCCCTAGTTGCTGAGATATCCACCAAGCGTCATTCCTGATTTATAGATGAGGTTTTTGAGGATCACAGAGGTAGAATGACTTACCTGCTTCAATGGCCAGCAGGGGTAGAGAAGCAGCCAGATGGCAACATCACGAAACACTGGCCCGAAGCTCATGCCCTAATTCTGTAGCAGTGACCTGGGAGGGGGCCTGTGAGGTGACCACAGACGTAAGGTGATTGCAGGAGCAGGACTTCAGTTGGACGGGGAAGAAACCACATGGCAGAAACCAGAACGAGTGGGAAGGAATGGCTCTGAGTCTCCTCATAGCCCTGCCAAAAAGAGGAGAGATGGGACAGGGGACTGGGGAGCGAGAAAAGCTGGGATGAGATGGAGACACCCCTGGTGAGTTTTCATTGTGATTGAGATCTATCACCCGACATCCTTGGAGCACCAGGAAGAGCATCCCCAACTTCCTGTGCATTCAGAGAATATGTGTCGAGTGTGTCTCTGGCCAGGCATTGTTTGACTCAGTGGATACAGCAGCGAGCAAGACAGAAAAGGTCCCTGCCACAGGGACTCTCATTCCTGTGGAAGCAGACAGATGATAAACACATGGGTGGGTGGTTCTGACCTTGGGCTGGTATTGCCTACCAGGTGGGACTTCTCGTGTCCCTGGGAGATATGGGGCAGAGCAGTGGGGGGAGGTTGGTTGTCATAAAGACCCTCCTTCCCCACCTTATCCTCACTCTGGCGTTCAGGTTGGGCCAGGAATGTGAAATGCCAAGTGTGCTGCAATAAATGACTCGTTGCTGCATGGTGAAGATTTGCCCTGCTCCAAATGCCAAAAGCACGCTGGTTGGGAACAACCTTCTTGGGAACACATAAAGAAAAAGAAGACTCTGGACAGTGAAAAATGCTATATAGGAAAGAAACAGGGTAATGAGATAGAGGGACCCATGGGATCTACTCTGCATTGGATGATATAGCAGGTTGAATGATATGTCCATGTCCTAATGCCCAGAACCTGTGAATGTGACCTTCTTTGGAAAAAGGGTCTTTGCAGATGTGCTAAGTTGAGGATCTTGACATGAAAAGATCACCCTGCATGATCCAGGTGGGCCTTAAATCCAATGACGTGTCTGTATAATTGTCAAAGGATATTTGAGTCAGACAGCAGAGGAGACACAGACACACAGAGGTGACAGTCATGTGAAGATGGAGGCAGAGATTGGAGTAATGTGTGTACCAGCCAAGATGGCCCCAGCCACCAGAAGTGAGGAGAGAGGTATGGAACAGATTCTTACCCAGAGCCTCTGCAAGAGTGCGGCCTCCAGAACCATGAGAGAATAAATTGGTTACAGCCAATGAATCTGAGGAGGCCACAGTTATGCTGACACCTGGCTGCTAGGAGGGACCAGCCACACAGAGAGACACCAACACACTCTGCAAACTGATGTCTCTGGAAATGAGGAGAGACAAAGTCCCCAGGTCCAAAAGGTCCATGCAAGGGGCAGAATAGAGCAGCTTAACTGTGTAGGCCTGAACCTGACTCCTGGGGTTTAAATCCTGGCTCTAGTAATTAGTAGCTGGGTGACTGTGGGCAAGTTGTGATCTGAGCCTCTTTTCTCCATCTGAAAACAAGCTTAATAATGTGCTCCTCCCGAGTTGAAAGGAATGAGTTAACAACTATTAACTCCAGGCTTGGCACAGAGCATGAGCTCTCTATAAATGTCAGCATAATCACCACTATTAGTATTATTATTTCAATTTGAAGTCACAAATGGCCAGAATTCGCTTTCTTGATCACAAGGACTTAAGTGGGAAGGCGGAAGCTGTTTGTAAAACTATGGCAGAACCACCTTTGGCTGGCTGAGTCTTCGGGTGGAGCCTTCCCATTTCAAGCCAGCAGCCCTGATGGGGGTGAGAAGGTGGCAGCCAGCTCGCAGCTCACTGGAGGACAGGGCCGGAGGATGACAGCTAGGCTGGAGCTGCACGTGGCTTGCAGAATTCTGCCTTTCAGAGATCTGTGTGTGCGCCACCCAGCTCCCCCTTTAAAGGAATAAAGCTGCCTGATAAACAGATGACTGTCAGATCCTCTGATCTTGCACCTGAGGGCCAGAGGGAAGGGAGAGGCCCACTGCGGCTCCTTTTATAGGACCCAAGGAGCTGGCTTGGCAAGTGCAGTCCTGCACCACACCCACCCCTCTTCAAGCATTTGAGGGCTCTACAAAAATACCTCCTGGTGCAGATGAAGAGGTTTCAAGTGGAGGGGCTGCTGCCCTCTGTAAGTCACTCTCAGAGAGGCCCTACACTGATTCCCAGCCTGCAATCAGCAAGTCCATGCACTGTGCCCCTCTGCACTCCAATACCAGGCTAGACAAGGTCAAGTTGGGTCCCTGTGGAATCAGCGAAGAGAGGATGCCTGGTTCGGGCTGAGAAGGAGAGGCCACTGGAACATGTTGAGGGCTGAGCAAAGGCTGATGTAAGGACGTGGTTAGGAGACAGATTCATTTAGCACACAAGTAGTCATGGTGGACCAACTACATCCTGGATCTGTGCTAGGTTCTGAGATAGAAATATAAGCTGAATCAGACAGTTCCAGCAGCCTGGAGCTGACGGTCCGGTGGGGAATCTGAGTCTAACCTAATAACTGCACAAATAAGGGCACAATTACAGAGTCAGGTCGGCTTGCTCAAGCCACTCCGGTTTCCCCAGTGCTCCCCCTGGGACTTCTTGCCATGCTCCAGACCTCCCTAGACTCTACAGTTAGCCCTCAGACTCTAGCTCTGCTCTCCACCCACCGGACATGTGACTCCTCCCACTATGCCTGTCTGTCCCGGCCCCAGAGAGCCGTCTCCCCTCGTAAGTCTTTTTGGGCTAGTTCCCAGCCTTAGTCTCTAAATTAGTCTTTCCCTCCAAGATGTGCAAGTTGTTTTCCTATTTATGGGTTTTCCAAAAGAGAAAAGATAACAATTACTCAGACAAGAGGAGATTGATCACTTTTAACCAAAAATTCTGTACTTATCATGCACAGATAAGTTGCCAGGTGTGGGCTGAGTGTACCACCAAGATTCACACAAACATTCCACCCTTTTTTTTTCTCACAGTTATAAGGGTGTCAGGTACTGGCTACTGTTACCCAGAGCACAGCCAAAAAAGATAACTCAGATGCTTATTTCTGCTGATGAGGTGAAAAAAACACTCCCCAGTTCTAGACTCCCAACAATTCCAAAATTGCCTTTGCTAGAGTTAATTTTACTCTTTCTACAGAGTAGGAAGAGTTGCCATTTAAAAAAGTGTCTGGCCATTTATACACTGGTCAATCCAACCATGGAGGCAGGCATCCTTAATGGTGGCTGGCAAGCAAGGCTGGTTATGTGAATCCAGTAATTATCATGATTTGAGGCAACAGGATCACCTGGCAGTAGATGGCATTACCAACGGGCCAGAAAGCTAATATGGATCTAAGGTTAAAGTGTCACACACAGGGTTATGGGCAAAAGTGTACCCTATTCTCTATTGTTTGCCAAGACATCTCCCAGTATCTCTTAGGGATGAGAACTAAGATTAAGCTCTGGCATACAAAGGTCTACTGACAGGCATGCCATCCCAGATATTTCAAAGGCCAGACTTATGTGTACGAATGTGCAGATGGTATGTATAAGAGTGTGTGTGTGTGTGTGTGTGTGTGTGTGTGTGTGTGTATGCCGGTATACATAATAAGCATTAGAAATGGGCTTTGTAGACTGCTCCCCCCATCTACTTGGCAAAGATTATAAGGTCCAGTTCCATGCACCCAGACACACAGACGTAAATAAGACACAAAGAGTTCACACCTAGTCAGGGAGACTCAGCGGGTATGCAAATAGTGACAGCACACAACCTAACAGGAGTGCTGTGAACAAGGTCCAAACAGAACAACACAGAATTCTACAGGGAGAGAGAAACATTACCTCTGGTTGAATTCATGAGGCCTCAGAGACTTCACCTGTCCTTGAGGGTTTCGCTGTACAGGTGAGCTTCCTTCAGACAGACTGCATGGCATGAACAGAGGTATGGAGGGGTAAAGGAGGTGAAAGGTCAGAAAACAGTGAGCCAAGCCATCATGAAACCCTCCGCAGGTAACAGGTGCTCGTTTCAGGGGAGTCTCCTGGAGGCTTCATCCTAAAACATCCTTTGTATCCTTCAACCCATCACTTCCCACATCCTAAACCTTCTTCATTCTCCTTCTCAACTGTTATGACTATAACACCGTCTCCACTTGGGCTTCCTACAGAACCTTTAACTGCCCTACAAGTGATCAGGCCAGCCTTCAGGACTGGCTCCCTGAGGAGTTAACAAGACCCTAATCCCCATAAATATTTAAGCTGAGGGAGAATGTCTCCTTGTTTGAAATATTATAAATAACATATGTCTGAGCATTATAAACCAAAACAGGAAGCAAATATTAGTTGTTGATATGAGGGTGGTAGCGGTCACATTATAGATGACAACATAGGGGATGTGTCCATCACAGGAGGGGTTAGGGTAGAGACCTTGTCAAGCTGAGAAAGGGAAGCCGATTTCCAAGAGCGTAAGTGACTGGCTCAAGGTTATCCAGCTAGTGAATGATGGGACCCACGTCTTCTGAGTCCTTTTCACAGCCCGTGCTGCCTAAATAGTGTTGAACTTTGAAACCTAAGAACAATATCCATTTCCATCTGCCTAAATAAATGACAGGTTTCTAAAAGTGGCATTACTGGGTGTTAGCATTTATGTTAGAATCCCAAAGTTAAAAACAGTTTTCAAACATGATGGATTTCTCCTTCAAAATTATGTTCAGATGATTCTATAATTTTGGCAATTAAATGCACTCTCATTATGTGTCCATTGACACTGACTTCCTGTCCGTTTGGAGAAGTCTAGTGTAGAAATTAAGGACTCCGGAACCCGATATCCTGGTTTTGATTGACACACTAAGGGGAAGGGCCGTTAAGTAGGACTCTTAACCTTTCTGTACCTCAGTTTCCTCATCTAGAAAATAGATAAAAATTGTACCTGTCTTATAAGATTGTTGTGAGGATTAAAAGAGTTAATACATATTAAATGGTTAGAACAGTGCCTGGCATGTGCTAAGAGTATAATGAAAGCTTACTACTATTATTATCATCATGTAATATTGTTATTTTACATGGCAGACGCTCTCAGCCCTTATGTTAAGGACTCGGAGCTTGATCAGAATCAAGCATGCCACAAATGATCCTTGTCCATGCATCTCTACTCCTTGTGACTAGAGGTGGGTGACTCAAGGCCCTAAATCAATGAGGGTCCAGGCCAAAAAGGATGGCACCCTCAAACAGGTAACAAGGGAGAATTTAATGGAGGCACTATTTATAGAGATGCGAGAAGGTCCGAAAGAACAAGTGAGAGGCGAGTGGTAGGGGAAGCCAAAAGAGGGAGCTAGAGCTGTCAAAGGGTTACCTGATGGGAACTGCAGCCTTCAGAAAGGGATATAACCACCCACAGTACCCTAGTAGAGGAAGAGCCAAGCCCCATACTCCTTTCTCCTGCTGCGGCTTTCCATGGGCCAAACCCAACCACAGCCAGAGGGCAAGAGAGTCTGAGCAAAGCAATTCTGAGAGTTAGCCTCCTGGCGCACAGAGCTGGAAGGAGACTGGTGGAAGGTCCAGAGGGGCCAGTGGAGAAGATCCATCACAAGAGCCTCCCTCACTTTGCTGTGCTGGCCTATAGAAAATTTACCAATAATAGCAATACAAATCTAACCATAACTGGGGGATAAGAGTTGTTCCTCAAGCCTTCCCAAGTGGAACGTGGCTTGTGAAATCTTTTTGGTTCTGTATTTTCCATAAAATATTAAGTCCTACTAGAGTTTTGTTGCAATTAGACACACACCAGACTGTAAAAGATAAGATACTTGGCACCTCAATTCTGAGTTCAAGTATCAGTTCTACTGATACTTCTTATCACCTCAATGACCCTGGAGACTGAATGAACTAAATGCAGTGAGGACAGGTAAAGTCAGATATGAGAAACATTTAAACAGCACAGGCAGCAGGTTTTGATGAATGCTTAGGTGTTGGGGGTACGTACAGAAGAGTAAGGTGGAAGAAGCCAGGAAGATGGCAAAGCCATGGACTGAGTTATGGGATCCAGGGGAGGAGATGTTTTCTCTTTCCTTACAGAAGCACCTAATATTCCCATTCTTTCTTCAAAGCCCTAAAGCCCTTCACTTTCCTGGTTAAATGAACTCAGGAGGAAATATTCATGCCCGGGCCCTCTTGGCCGCTGAGGACTATACTGGCCCAGGTACGCAGTACAGAGCTGCCACCTTGGAAACTCAGTAAGTAGTTTGGACTGATTCCCCTATTAACTAGGAATTTGCAGTCTCAGGAGAGGGATAATTAGCACAAGTGGTGCAATTTGGCTCGTCCTCAACTGAAAGCTACAAGGAGACAATCAACATCAAAAAGGCTCTTGGTCTGGAAATCTGCAAGGAAGTGACTAAGGATGGACGGATTTTGATTTTGTGCTTTTAGTTGAACCAGCCCCTAAATGGAACAATATCATTAATTACACATTTGTCCCCATGTGATCTGCGGGCCCCTTAATCTGCTGCAGATAAGGATCCCTACCATGGGATAGTTTATTACCGTGTCCTCTGTCTCGTGTTGTAGTTGAAGGCAGTGTGGGATGGCATGTTTTACTGCTAGGACAGCAAATGCAGCTGGCAAATTTATTGGGTTTACCCCTCCCCATCCAAACAGATTGCTCTTCTCTTCCTCCCTCACTGATGGCATCCCCTGCAAAGAATTGCAATAATTAAGACGTCTGGTCACCAGTGCCCAAAAAGGAGGGAGGTGTACTTTAATAGCTAACTCCCAGTGGAAAAGCGTCCCAAGAATTTGCTTGGGTCAAAGACTTTTCAGGCTTTCCTGAAGCAAACGATAAACTTCTATTGAGCCTCTGCAGCGTACTGGCATTGTGGGGACACAGTGCACACTAAAACACAGCCTCTGCCATCAAATAGCTTGGATTTAAGTTAGGAAGATAGATGCATCCACATAAGCAGGTGACCAACAGTGTAAGCCAACCAGAGGGTCTAAGCTTCATCCCAGCTCAACTGAGGTTAGAATCATGGAATAACCTCTGAGCCACCATCTTCCCCTTTAAAACGGCATCATAGGACTCTTGTGAGAATTAAAATAGAGATTGCCTGTGAAAGTATCTTAAAAACAAATGTATTCATTAATACTATTACTTACTGTGATTTACAAAAGTAAATTGGGAATAACTTAATTTTCCAATGCTTCTGAATGCAAAAGTAATTTTTGCCATTAACCATTCATGGAAACTATTTAATCATCTACAAAATTGCTTGAAATAACCAGAAAATACTCATGTTATACTGTTATGAAAAATCAGGAATAAAAATTTCAGCATGGTTCAAGTTTGTAAAAACAATTTAGAGGAAAAAAACACAAAGAAGAACACCAAAACATTAAATTAAATATTAAATGTTAAAATGACATCTTCCTTGGTAGCAATAAGACCACCTAGCATCCAGATCTTGGTTTCTTAATACCATTCCCTACTAGAAGGGACCAGGAATCCTTAGAAAAAATGGCTGGCTCAAGGGCTTAAACTAGGAAAGCATAAGATGTGCTTGGGATATTGTCTTATCTCAAACAATATGAAAATGCTCAAAAAATGATAGGGGGGTTTCAAAAGGACAGAGGACCTCTCTTGAAGCAACTCCCACTGGCCAAATCTAGGACAGTTTGAGAATCTGAATAAATAATAGTAATGGATTATCCCCCATGGAATAAAATAAGAATCCATGAATTCATACTGAAATAAATTAAATAATCTCAGCACGGTACAATTTCAAGTTTGTAAAAATAATGTATAGGGGAAAATGTGTTAATTAATGACTTTAAATACAAAAATTGAAAAGAATGGAAAGTTCTTCCTCACAGTAGAATTTCAACTAATCAATGAATGAAAAAATCATAAAATTAGTAATCACTATTTGGTAAACATAGTAATAAGCTATTCAAGCAAGAATTATCAATATCTGCTAAAACTAACAGATGAAACTTTGATGAGAAACATGATATCTACTTTATCTGAAAGCATATTCTCACAAAATACTCCCTAATTTCAAAGGGAAAAAGAGTAATTTTATATGAAGCAGCCTGTAGATCTCACCTTAGCCAAGTGACCTAGGTTAACATCCATAGTAATGGGACAGATCTACATCTTGTGGCTGATAAAATGTAATGATAAGATCACTGTGTTTTATTTCTCTGATGTTCATGACAAAAATACATAATTTGAATCCGATTATGAAAAAAGTCACACCAAACTGAGGGATGGTGTACAAAACTGACCTGTACTCTTCAAGAATGTTGGATCATAAAAGAAAGAAAATAAAAAGACTGAGGAAATTAACTGTTCCAGTTTGAGAGACTAAAGAGACATGAAAGCTAAATACAATGCATGATCATAGATAACATCTTGGGGCAGATTTTCTTCTTTTGCTATAAAAGACATTACTGAGACAGAGACATTTGATTAGGGTTATATATTAGACAATAGCATTGCACCAATGTTAAGTTCCTAATTTTGCTAAATAAACATTTGTTATATGACATTATGCTTTTTTAAAAGAAATAAATACATCCTTAAGTATTTAAGAATAAAAGGCATCATGTCTCCAATTCATTCTAAATTGGTTCAGGAAAAATAATGATAGGCACACACACACACACATATATTTACGCATGTATATGGCAAGAGTGATGATACATATGTGATAAAATGTAAAAATTTAGGAAATCTGTGAATTATGTAGAATTATTTACACTACATGTTTCTGTAAATTTGAATTGTTTAAAACAGTAATTTTGGACAGTGGGGTCCCTTTTTCTTCTTTATACTTTTCTGTACTTCTCATATGTTCTATAGTGAATATGTGTCACAGATAGATGCATACATGCATACATACACGTATGTGAAATAAGGTGTTTATATCACTCCATTAACACTACTCTCATTACACTTTATATACTCATGTACTGTATACATTACACATTGCACATTAATACATTGTACTGTATACATATCCAATGTAATACAAATTATGACTGTTTCCTTCTGAAAAATGGCATCATTCACTTTCTTGAGTTTCTAAACAGTGGAAGGTAAGTTATGATTAATAATCAGGTAGAAACTATTTAGTGAAATTCTAAGGATGTAACCCAGGGGCCTGGGATAGGATCACCCTGGGCCCCAAAGAACTATTAGTCTAATATCCAGATGTATCAATCAGCTATGTGACTTCAGTAAGCCTACGAAAACAAAAATCCCAAAATTTCAGAGACTTCTTACAACAGAGACTTATTTCTCACTCATGTTACCTGTGGGCTATTAATTGGCTGCATTCTGGGGCTCAGTATTGCACATGACTTTCCAATCCTAGAAATCAGACTTGAAAAAGCATTCTCTATATTGGTATCATGGCAAAGAAAAAAGATTAAGGGAGCCACGGGAAAAATGCAATGGGCCTTAAAACTTCTGTTTACTCATGGCACATGACAATTTTGCTCACATTTCATTAATCAGAGAAATTACATGACCAAGTGGAAAATGGGACAAAGAACTATACTCATCCCACGGGGAAACTCCTCAAACCACATGACAAGAGAAAGGGATATATAATCTTCTTGGAAAGGAGGAAGCACAAGTTGGGAACAGTGATACAATATTCCACAATAAGTATCTTGATCAAAAATACTTGCTTCCCTCCCTTCTGCACACAACATATACCACTCCTCAAAGGAAAAGGCCAAAGTCTAATGGGATATGACAGTAAGTGGAAACCCCAGGTTCTTATAATAGTCTCTACATTAAAGTTGGTCAAAATGTGGCTCTTCTTGATCCAGAGACCCATGAACCAAAACCAAAACCAAAACAAAACAAAAGACAGTTATCTTTTCTTTCCCCCAATTCAACATGCATTTATGGAACAGGGCCAAGATAACCACAATGAACTCTCCTATTTGTAAAGGAGCAAAATAAAAAGGAAGCGTCAAGTGATCACTGGTCCATAGCAATTCTGAAATATGGCTGGGCAAATACTGTTAAACCCATACCCTGGAGTAAGGAGTATTCTTTGATTAGATACCAGGTCTGCTCCCTGGGTGCAATCATTGCTCTCCATGGCTCTTGGCTTCATTCTTTGATAATTTCTTCCTTTTCCATTATCCTCTTGATACATCTGTAGAGAACATTAAGGAATCTTCTGTCCTTGGGAGCTGAGTGGCAGAAATTTGAGGGCCTTAAAATTAGTTTGTGTCTTTAACAGTTACATTCTCTTAATTCATGCTGGTGGCTCTTTTGGAAATAAAAATCTTTCAAAACCATCATTGGCTGTTCATCAACCAACATTATGTGCCAATAGCTACACCCAGAATTCTTTTGAAGACCTGCCTCTCTTTCGAGAATTAATTAGAGGTGCTTCAAACTTATGTTTTCATGAAAGAGCAAACCCTTTGTTTCCTTTCCCTGAACAATTTTGTCCAATTTAAATTTACTCAGGATTACCTTAACTCATTTAAAGGTTTTAACAAAGGGTATGGAGTTTACACCCTTGATTTGGACTTTGCTTGGGGCAATAGTATAATTAGCTTTTGTTGCTCAACAAATTTTTCAGTTTAACTTTTATAGGTTGCATATGAGAATCACTTACATCCTACAAGTCCTGAAAGTTCTAGATTCTCTCTTCTCCCTTTCACTCCTGCTTGAAAACTGGACAATTACTTCTGAGCTCATCTCTTTCTTATAGTACCTTGTCACATGCAGCCAAGAACAAACAAGCACACAGGCCTCATTCTGTTTGCCAAACTCTTCACCTAAAGTCACACCTTCATTAGGTAAATTATTATCTTCCAAGTTATCTCAGGAAATAGTTTTACTAAATGTTTAGCCGCTGCCTAACATGAGTCACTTTGTTGTCAACTTCAATAATAGTTTCCTTCCTGCCCACTGCTTGACTGTAAAGCCAGTGCCACATAATTTGGTTGTTTTTGTTTCATTTTGTTTTGTTATGGTAACACCCCACTTCTGGTACCAATTTCTGTATTAGTCAGCTTTCACTGGGTAAGACCATGGTAACAGCCCAAAATCTCAGTGACTTCCAAAAACAGTGGTTTATTTTTGTTCATGTGTAATGTGAGCCTTACAACCAGTGAAGACTGACTTATACACTTCTATACTAGAAATGTGAGCTCAAAGGAAAAGCTCCAAATCTTCAGAGATGGTGTAATAATCAGAAGAAGTTCTATAAGAGGAGAAAAACTACCTCCTCCTGCTGTATTGCTTAATACAGTGAATGACTTCACCATCTATCTGGCTTCCTGAAGCTACAAATAGGTAGATGACTAATCCTCTACTTCTCCCTCTCCTTCACCCCCTGCATCTTCCAGCCTTCAAATAAAAATATTCTTGGCAACTAGAATATTACCTAACTTACTGTGCAGTCTCTCTGTTATTGTTTATGTTAATGTACAAAATTATCTAATTAAAAGAAAATCTAATGTTTATTAAGTCCCTACTCTGAAGCAGGGACTGTTGCTTCCATAGCTGTTAAGTGATAATACAAGGAACAAACCCAGGCCTTTCTCGCTGAAATGCCCCTGCTCTTATAATATACTTTATACCTCTAACCGTCATTGCTTTGGGGCTAACTGGAGGTCCATAAAAACAGGCACAGGCAGATCCTCGTTTGCCATTACCTCATCTCTGTCTGTGCATTTGAACATGCTGTGTACAAGGGGCAACATGGCCTGCTTACTCACTAAGGCTAACAGGGGGACACGCATCCAGGATCATCTTTATGTCATCTGAAGGATTTCAGAACATCTCTTTGATTTAAGGGAACCTTTCTGCGAAGTATTAGTATCTCCCTTGAAATCAGCAGTCCCCAACATTTTTGGCACCAGGGACCAGTTTCATGGAAGACAGTTTTTCCACAGACAGGCAGATGGGGGGGGGGGGGGGCGGGGGGGGGATGATGGTTCAGGCAGTAACGTGAGTGATGGTTCAGGGGATGGGGAGTGATGGGTAGCGGCAGATGAAGCTTTGCTCCTTAGCCCGCCGCTCACTTCCTGCTGTGCAGCCCAGTTCCTAACAAGCCTCAGACCGGTACCTTGTGCTGCTGCTTTAACTACCTGGGCATTCTTCATGCTAACTAGGAAATTACTAAAGAAACACAGCACTAAGAGCATTGTATCTAAGAAAATGATTACAGATATAGTAGCTAGTCTTCAAAGATAAGAAGACCCCCCGATAACTCCCAGTATTCCTGCCCTGATGTAGTCTCCTCCCACATTAAATCTGGCTTGGTCTGTAACTTGCTTTAGTGGATAGAATGCAGTATTATGCTGTACCAATTCTGAGCTTAAGCTTTCAGAATACCTGGTGACCACTTTTGCACTTTTAATAGCCCTGAGCTGCATGTAAGAAATCTTGCTACCTGCTGGAAGGCACACTTGCAGAAACCAAGTGGAGAGGTCATTTGGAGAGAAAGAGGTTGCAGATTACATAAAGACAGAAAGAAAGACCCAGCCATCTCAGCATCCCAGCTGAGTTCAGCCTTCTAGTCAACCTTTCCTGATTTCCACGGTCATTGTGAAAGGTCAGATGAAATAACAGTTGGGAAGGTGCTGTCTAATGTATGCACAAGCACACGTTTGTGTTATCACACAATCAACCATAAGTGTCTGTCGAGCGTTGAGTTCAGCCAGACTGTGGTGGATGGAACAGGCAAGGGGATGTCAAGCCTATCCTAGAGGACCTTCCATTGGAGAACAAAACAAACTTGTGTGCAGAGATGACACTGTGTGCTCAGACACTCTCCCTCTCAGCTCTTGTCAGAACCACAGGGATGGGAGGGAAGCAAAGAAGATCAGGGTGGGTGAGAGGGTGGAGGGCTATGTGCCTCTGAAGGTCAGAACACATAATGAAGCAGTCACACCACCTCTCCTCGGGGAAGCACATTTGTTATGGCACATTTTGGGGAAATCAACTAACTTGTCACGGGCTCTTCTAGTGAAACTTCATTTCAGACATAGGATCTTGAAGGAGAGAGAACAAGGTGACGTGACACTATCCCCAAGGTGCTAGAATTCTGGTAGACCCTTCTCCAGGGGACACAGGGAATTTTTTAAAGCCAGTTGTACTCTAAATTACCATGCAGCTCCTGGAAATGCCTTCTAGTTCTTGGAGAGAGATCAAAAGTTCCTGGAAAAGAGCCACGACAGGGGCAAGATGAGGGACAAACTAACAGGGAGAGGGCAGCATGGATTTACAATGTGTGGCATCCAAGAACTAAAAAGGAAATAGATAAGGGAAAGTTAAATTCACTCCCAGCTACAGTGGCCGCCGCAGCCCTCAGGGGTCAAGGCAGCTCCACAGGCTGCCAGAACCACTAAACTGGGTCCTGGACAACCTGCCAGGGCTGAACCTGTCCTGCATTCTCTGTAACCCCTCCACGTGGCTGATCCTGCCCCATGAAAGAGGCTAGACATACAGAATTCTAGGATAAGCAGAGCTTTAAAGTTCCAGCCAAAACCTTTCTGCTTTCTAAGCATCTCAGATGGTTCATGGGTATAAGATGGACAGACTTATCTCAAGATACGCTGGGATCTCAGCAGTACAGACTGATGGGAAGGGAAGAAAAACCCTGACTGCTCCAAGAGGAGCACCAAAGGACCTTTAGAGATGCCCAAATGAGTGTGGCGAGCCCAAACCTGAATTAGGCTGCAATTTCTGTCAAAGAAAATCTACTTAGTGGGTCAGTATAACAACAAGAAGCCCAGTTGGAATGGATCCATGAATCAGGAATAATGGTAAATCAGCAATGCAGAGAGCACGCGGGGCTGTGAATGACTTCCAGGCCCACTGACTAATGGGCTGAATGCAACAAGGCTAATTCGAGGCTCCACTCAATAGAGGGGCTGATTCTACAAATGCCCTGCCAAGTCTTGGTCAGAATTTCCTCAGGGGCGTGGGCCTGTTGGAAGACACCAGTGCCTACAACTTGGCAAGTCAAGGACTGATCATCTCAGTGACGAGTGCTCTCGGTTCCCTCCAGTTTTCTGGAAGTTTCCCTATTAGACCCATTCAATCCCTGCATACACATAACCATATCAAAGTTTGGCTCATACCGTGGAGGACCAGCTGTCTGTACATATATCTCTATATTTAATACACTTTAAATTCCACTTCAGTGGTGTGACTAATGACTCAACATCTCTCTCCTGCCAATGCTTAGAACCAAAACCCCTTCCCCGACTGAAACTTTCCCTTAACCACATTGACCCTGCCCTCGAGGGTCTATAAGTCAACCAATGATTCCCTCATTACTCTACCTCAGCAAGTTACTTGAAAAGATTTCTTATCCTATTCACCTTTTACATACATGCCTAGGCCTTTTTGCCACCCAGGTAAATCCCATCCCTCACAGGGATATTTCAACAAAGTGAGGTGGAAGTACAGATCAAACAGACACCAGAGAACCATAAAGCTATTTTAGTTGCCAAACTTTTTTTTTCCAAACTATGTTTTCCACAATGGAATGGCGTCTATACATAACAGATATGTGCCAAGCTGCTCCAGATGAAGCAAAGGCAGGAGAAGGACATACTTAGGACTCCAAAGGACTCAACAGCCATCAGGACAAAGGAGGAGAGCCACTGACCTAGACCAAGTCACTTAATTTACAAAGGAGAGCACTGAGCCCTGAGAGTGGAAGGAGTTTGCCCGGAGTAACAAAATAGATTGGTGCTAGAACCTAAACCAGAAACAATGTCTTCTCTGACTTTATACATGGAAATTTCTATGCTGTCTCTCTCTAAAATTTATCCAGGATATCCGTGGAATCAGATAATCAAGTTGTTCAAATATATCCATTTGACTTGATCCATCTTATTTGGGAAATGTGTAAAATAACAAATCTAACATAGTGTCAAACCATATTTTACCACATTTCATTGGGTCCCTGTGAGGATCATCATAAATCTTTTATTTTAGGAAAACCAGAAAATGCTCAAGTTGAATAAAAAGAACAAGTTGATTACATTAGAGAAGTAATTTAAGTGTGCTTTGAAAAATGCATTTTTCTAATGAGTCATTGAAATCATCTTTCTATGGAAAAGTAAGTTATTAGCTTAAATAGACTTGTTAATGTAACTGTTCATGATCAACGCAAAGAGCTGGACTCAGCACTTGTTTGAAGCACACATAGAAAATTTAGCAGAATATAGGATTTGGTAATACCTGCACAGAAGGGTGAAATTAGTCTAGGGACTCAAGTTTTATAACATGCATATGGTGACCATATTTTCTAAACGAAAAATCAGGACACGTGGTTGACAAGTAGGAATATCCTTATGGGGACAAAGAAATAGATATAGCAACCAGGTCCGTTCCAGAGAACCTGGAGCATATGGTCCAGAAAGACAGGCTGCAGAAGCAATTTTGTGAGGCTTGTCTCCTTCACGATTAATCGTCTTATTCATGGGTTAGGAAACTAATGTGTATTCCCAGTTTCTGGGTCCTTAACTTTCACTTTGTCCTCCTAAGGCAAACTTTATTAAGAAAAAGAAAAGTCTTTTAAAAGTTAGAGTGCTATAGAAACATGAAAGTCCATAATTATTAACAATGCTACAAAATATATAATTTATGGGTTGATATACTGGGCCAAATATTTCTTTATTCATCAATTCCATAAATACTTTATCTGCTCATTTTGCATTAGGTACTGTTCGGAGCACTGACGGTACAGTGATGCATCAACCCTGATCCTGGCCCTCATAAAGCTCACAGTCTTAAGTGCACTGTGTTAACATAATAATAATCATGGCTTTCTAGTGATACTCATAGTGATCAGTCCACTTGCCATCCTTTCAGCAAATTTTGTGTGATGTAACGGATCATGCATGCCTATTAATACCAGACCTGTGTTTATACACTTATTGTGCTAGCTGTGTAAGTTGGAACAAGTCACTTCATTGCTTTGAGCCTCAGTTCCCTAATCTACATGAGGATAATTAATAGCTTCTCTTCATAGGAAAAAAAGAGTAAATGGGATATGAATACAAAATGCTTTTACTGAGACAGTCCTACAGTTTTATTCTTTACAATAGAGGTAAGCAAGTAAAATGCAAAAATAATCGCAGTTTATTAAGGCATCCAGATAAACAATCTTTGCAGAATAGGTTATGAGCTCCCTGGAATACAAGCGCTTACACAGCCCTTAGTCCAATTCACTCAGACTCAGAAGTAACTTGCTTCAAGTAAAGAACTATCTTGACTTCACTACTGCCTGTGTTCATCTCTAATATGAATGTGCTCAAAGCTATCATACTGAAGTTTGAAAAGTCAGGCAGTGGGTATGGCCTAGCAGTCATCAGTGTTCCTGCAAAGAGCTAGGTCCTCATGCAGTAAACAGGAACCCTTCTGCAGGTAGGAGAGGGCTCCCCGTTTTCTTTAGGGGATCTAGATTTGAAGAATGACTGATGTCTCACCCTAGGAGTTAGATGGTGAAATGGCTTTTGTCACAAGGAGCCAGGTCTGGAGGTGGATGGTGTAGGTCTCTGAGCAAAATCTGTCAGCCAGATATGACCTGACCATTTTCCAGTTTATTCTTTAGATGCATTTCCCTTTCTCATCCAGCTTTAATAAAACCGTGAAAGTGGCCAAGCGTTTTTATAGCTTTGCAGAAGAGTATTAAGGCAACATCTAGCGGGACACTCTCAAGCCCTTACTATACACAAACACACTCAAAAATATTTGCTATACACCCTTCTGAATGCCCGGGATGGTATGTTGCCCACATTATGCCCTGGCAGGTTGGTCCTTAACCAGAGAAACGGCTGTGCTTGATCTTCAGACAAAAGAGATAAGGCAGAGGTCTTGATGGAACAAGATGCTACACCAACACCTCCTTCATGCTTATGACATCATCAGGTAGCCCAAGACTGTACCAGTTGCCTAAATTCAGCCAGTGATGATCTTCCTCCCCTTCTCCTACACACCATAAGTCAAAGGCGTGAGTGTAGTCTCACCCGAACCAGCCTGGATACAGCAGAGGAACACGAGTTATTCTGCATGCTACACTCAGTCCTGAAGAAGCCGTAACTGAGTGATGAAGAAAATGGTAGGTGTCACCAGAGGCAGGAAGCACGTGACTCGGCGAGCATCTCAGCTACAGCGCGTCAGTCTGTGGTTCTCGGCTGGCTGTGCTCCAGAGGGCCAGACTCCAGACATGTAGGCAGCGCAGACAGAAAAGGAATTTTCTGGAGGCCAGAAAAGCCAACCGGGCACCTGGGAACCTAGCCACCACTGACATGTACAGCATTCTTGCCATAACAACTGGTTAAAGGTAATAAACCCCCTCTTATTTAAATGCAAGTGACTAGGACTGTTGGTTTTTGCTTTCAACAAAAGTGTAAAAGAAAAGGATTCAAAGGGAAGAAAAATAACCCCGACTCATCCCCTGAGTGGTGAGGCAAGAATTAGAAGAGACAGCCTATGTTTAAATAGAACCCATCGATAGGTCCCCAAATGGGTCCCCTCAATTTCATAGTCCCTACACATTCCTCCTGTTGGAACTGTTAAGCAGGAGATTTTCTTTGGGGGAACGTGATAAAAATTATTATTGCTAAGCTATCCTGCTTTTTAAGTTTGTAGACTTGAACTCTCTCTACATACCCCTTCAGGGACCACATATATTTATTCTGACATCATATACACTCAAATGATAGACGTGCGCACTCAGATGTCACACCTGTTACCTGCTCGATGACACCTGAAGTACCCATAGATGGGTGACCAACTGCTGATGAGGGAAAGTTCTGCTCTTCCTGGAAAGTTCCTCTTCTCAGAAAACTCTTTTCTTCCTCTTCCTTCCTCACAAAAGTTTTATTGTTATCATTTTATGCTACAACGTTCCACTGTATAATAGACCTCCTCTGTCTTCACTGACTGCAGCCTCATCTAAAACTCCAAAACCAGCTACATAATTGAAATTTTAACTCTCTCAGGTAGATTGTTTTTTACCAGTAGACTTTTTTGTCATTGGTAGTTTCTAAGTAACTTCCAGCCATTTTCAGGAATTGTGTCTTCACTCTCTCTCTCTCTCTCTGTCTCTGTCTCTCTCTCGCTCTCTCTCTCACACACACACACAAATACAAATACATTCATGCCCCTGGTTGGTTGACTTACATCTTATAATTGTCTCAGAACAGAGGCCTGCATGTTAGCCTCAGCTGTCTTCTTAAAGAAATGCCAATCCCTCCTGCCTTTCAGCCTGGATAAGCCCACCTGCACTACTAAAATTTACCACATCATTTGCCCTGGAAAACTCCATGGGCCTCGAACAGATATTCAAAGTGTTTAGGGGGAAAACAAAATACCTTAACAGCATTGCCAAATAACTTGTGGGGAGGGAGCCTCAGAAGTCACCACAGGCCTGACTGGAAGCCTATGAATCTTTGCAAAGTAAAATCCTTTTAGCCCAGGATCTCTTCAGGCCACAGAAAGTGCCCTTGAGTACATAAAGATGGATGCGAGACTGCTGTCCACACCTCGGGCTGCAGGAGAACTTGTGCATTTTTTAAAACGATGTTTATCGGGTCTGCTCTGTTTTTCCAGCTCAAAACTGAGACATGAAAATGGAATTTTTAGCCAGTAAGTCATACATTTAGATTCCTGGTTTTTAGGTTTTGGAAAAAATGCACCTAGTTGTTTTCTTATTACAATACTGCTGGTTTTGTTCACCGGTCCATGTTTTTCTTGGACTGTGGTGAAGTGGAATGTTTTAAATTATGGGCTTTTGCTTTTTACCCTCCGATGTCTACTAAATAAGTCCATCGTCTAATTCTAAAATTGTGAGGCAGCAAACATGCACTTGTAGCCAACAAAGCTACATTTTTATTCCAGAAAGGGTATTTCTGTTCTAAATTTACAGCAAAATAGCTCTGGAGACAAAGGCAGGATTTCAGCCAAACCAGACATGTTTCTTTATAATGGCATGTGGCTTCCAGTGTGTTGCTAAGTAGTCTACCTTACTGAATGTTTCTTTTCATTATTAAAATCTATCGTAAGTGTTTTGAACCTTCAGCTGACATTAAAAAACAAACAAACAAAAAAACATTGGCTATGTTTTGATTTAGCCATTAAAACAAAGCTTAACAACAACAATAACAAAAATAAACCCACTCCTCTGAGGAATGAATAAATCTGATACTATTTGGAATCAAAGACTAAGTCATATTTTAGACTTTCGTTACCAACAACATTACCAATCCAAAGCAGTCGTAAATTAAATTTAAGTGAAATGGATTAAATCTCTCTTGGTAGAGCTACTGCAATTTGGCTAGACTCCTTGTCCCTCTCTTTTCTACTGTGATCCTTTCAGGCAAGGGGCTGGGGTAGATACTGCATGACCTTCAATGCCCTTCCTGATCTGAGATTTCAGGAATTTATAATTCTGAAACCACAAGCTACTCTGAATCAGCAAGTCTAAGCTTCTCTGATTCTCTGCCTACCTGCCTCTCAGACATCATGGCAGGTCACTGGGGTGAACTTCTAACCTTCGAAAGGAGCCACGGGTCATGATGAAGCCAAGAACCAGGGTAAATGCCACCTTGCCTTCTAAGCAGGCAACCAAGTATTGATCCTAATCCTGCCAACTCCTGGGGAAATCAAAGGTAAAATGAGAAGCACTTAGGACTTTTGACCCCAAGTTGCTTCTAAGTAAACAACAACAGTAAGAACAAAGTCCTGTCAAGGTTTAGACTCTAAGTTTCAAATGTAGACTAGAAAGAACCTTAGCAATCTTTCCCTTCTCCCAATGCCTTTCCTTTTGTTTTTCTTTTAGAGTTTGAACTAGTCAGCTTCACTGCTGTTTGAAAACCGTGAACTAGGACGAACATGATTGTGTTGCTGTTTGGATGTGGACGATGGTATGTCTTGGAGGAGGGAAAGGGTGTGCAGTGCCCACCACCTCCCAGCACCCGGATTAGCTTCAGTTAATCAAAGGCCAGACTCTTGCTTGACACCCAAGCTGACAGGGCAAGCGCATACTTTCCTCTGTCGTTAGACTGCCCTGTGAAACCAGGTCTACTTACAAGGACTCCTTTCTTCCATCCTTGCTCTAAGTCACATTCCCTCATTTCATATCTACCATTTACAGATTAATACTAGAATTTGGGATCCTGATTGAAAGTCCTGTTATTGGGAGAGAGGGGAGAAAAAAGACGTCTCATGTTAGTAAAACATATTCTGCAGGAATCTAACTGGTCTGCCCCGATGTCCTCCTCCAGCCCCTGTCTTCTGCTACTGCTTTAGCTTCTGCTAGTTTTCTACCTTGTCTCTGACTCAGATGCAGGCTCTTGTATGCACGGTCCAGGCTCTTAAGTTGTCTATCAGACATAGCTTCTCATGATGCCTCCCCACCCCGTCCTGAATGGCCATGATATGTGGCTGTGACTTCAGAATCCGCTTCTCCTGTTAAGCCATACTCAACTCCATTCAGGGTGGGACACCAAGGAGTTCTCAGTCCTTTGATGCAGAGAGAGGGGAGCAATTTTTGCTTATGCCAAAATGCTATAGGATTCTAAACTGGGGTTTTATATATTATAATCAGGTTAACAGATGGCAGCAATTGCCATGTGTGGTTTGAGAGACACAACATAGCCCTGTCTTCCTTCTTCCCCCCAATACTGGTCATGTCCTAGGGTCTGGAAACCTCAACACTTGCTCTAACCCTGGGTGACCCTGTAGAAGGTCCTTGTGAAAATGATGCAGGTAAGCTTTCTGGGAAGTGTGCATTAGCCTGAATTTGTCTTATATAGAATTGCAAAGAATAGAATCTCAGCGCTTAGAACAGGCCCTCAGAGTTTTTTATTCTATCTGCTCCAACTACCATAATCCCCAAGGAAAACTCACTCTGCTTTGCACAGTTCTACTTCTTACAAAGTCAGTCCTAGTATTAACAATGATCATCTCTAGATGCTAGGGTCATGGCTGATTTTTAAATTCTCTTTATACTTTTATTTTTGCATGTTATAAAAATTCTGTAATGAGCAAATACTATTTAATTTCAGTAAAAAAACAAGCTTCATTGTTTTAAAAACAGGAAAAAGAAAGTTATTTCCTATATGAGCCAAATTTTGCATCCCTGACATTTTACCTCATAGGTTTTGTTCTGACATCTGATCAAGGAGCCTAATTCCTCTTCCCTTGATAACCATTCGTATACCTTAAAGTATCAAGCACATTCTTGATTCTACTCTCTCTAAATATCTGCCCCTAATATCATATAGTTTGTGGTGCCTTCTCCAGCCTGGTAAAACACTAAATGATCTCTAGCCTACCAGCAGTATTTAATAGTGGTTTAGGTCTGAATACAATATAGCTTGTGTGCATTTGCTCAATGCAGGTAACAGCACAGTATCATTTCCTTTAATCTGAGCAATCTACTCTATAAATATAGTCTTTAGCTATCACAACTATTGACTTTTTAATTAATCTAAAATGTTTAGGACATCCCCTAACACATACATAAACAAGTTTCTTTCAATCTTAAAATTGAACAATTGATTTTTCAAAGCTAAATAAAAGACACTGTGTCCCTCTTGTCACATTACCTTTTGTACTTTGGGCTTATTATTTTAGCCCTTTAATGTTATTCTGGTTCCTGGTCCTCCCAGCTAAGCCTCAGTGATCATTCTGAGCTTTGTGTCACCTGTGAATGTGGTGCTCATGAAGAGACAAGACTGAGATGGGCTGGGAGACTCACCACCTGGAGGGACCAGCCTTTAAGTCAACATGCTGGGGAAAACACTGGAGAGAAGATGCTAATTAGCATATCCAAGTCCCCATTTCCTCATCTGTGATTTTTAATTTCTTCTTTTCAGGATTGTTGTGAGGATTAAATAATTTTAATATAATGCCTTGAAAGATGTCTGTCACACAGAGGGTGCTCTTTACTATTAGCTTCACGTCCCACATTAGTAAAATTGTTCAAATAGTTGGAAACCAATGTAACCATATAATAATATAGCCCACACTTGGCTAAAAGTCTCTGTCCTGCCTGCCTATGGTAGCCCTGCTCAGAGTTTCCCAAAATACTGAATAACAGGATGCTCTTCAGAGATGCACTTGAAACATCACTTTGAGCTGTCTTGCACTTTTTCACAATGGCCCTGTATCAATTGTCAAATGGCATGAAGTTTAAAATGTAATTATTTGTAATAATAATGGCATCTTATATTTATGCAGATTTGGGGGGTTTCTAAGACACTTTTGCATGCATGATCAAGGTATTTGTTACTCACAGCAATTTGGTCCATTAGGATCCCCAACCCCCACATTACAGATTGGCAACCTGATAGCTGAAGGGTCCCGATGACTTGCTCAAAGCCATGTAAACAATGACTGAGCTGGTACAAAACCCAGGTCTTGTGATGATTGGTTTTGTCCTCTTACTGTCACTGCACTCACGTTTATTTTGGTTCTCAGAATCACCAAACGTCCAAGGGTTACCTCCGAGTAGATCCCTATAAGAGGGCTTAGTTTGATACAAATGGGACCCATTTCTTTCTGACGTACACAGATTCGCTTATCAGATTAGCCTAAGCAAAGAAACAAAATTCTAAGGACTGATAAGTTTTCATTACGGAAGCAGTAGGAGGGACAAGTCAAAGGACAAGGAGTCAATTTAGACTGAGATATGCCAGCAAGAAACCCAGAAAATGAAGAGGGGCAAAGCGCTAATGAAGAGCCAAGGAGCACTGAGGACGGTCTTTGTTAGCATCACACCTGTTTCCAAAGCCACTTCTACGTGTCGTTTGTAGATCTATGTTCTTCTGCCCCAGATCTTAAATAGCACCTTTCAGCTCTCCAATATTCTCCACGAGCCTTGGCTCACTCCTCCAAGGAACTGTATCGCTCACCTGCATGCATTTGCAAAGTTATTGCTCTTGACGCTGCCAAGGAAAATACACCCACAGTGTGGCTGTAGTCAGGGTCTGGAAGACGTGTTTTAACACCATGGTTCTCAAGCTTTTCATTGCCAAAGACCGCTTTTCATGTTTTTCCCCAAGGACCTCAGTCTTACAATGGCAGCGGCAGACAATCAGAACTTCTGATCCACGTGAGATACTCAGGGTTGCCAGACACACTCAAAGAAATTCCATTCCAAAGCACAGAAATTTAACATCGTTGTAGGCTGTTTGACTTTACTGGGGGCGAGTGTACATTTTCCATTAGCTTTATTTATTTATCTGAATATTTGTTTGTATGTATTCATGCCCCATTTATTCCCACTAAGTGTTTGAATTGTCCACACAGCAAAAATACAAACATTTGAAATAAAAACAAAATGAAATGAAAAAGTTGGGAAATGCAAGTATACATGGAAAAATCAAGAGCAAGAAAAAGAAAACTGGAAATATGCAGCCATTAGGATCAACATGAGTGCTGTGAAAGGGCATTTTATTTCACTGACTGTCCTGCAACCCAGGGCAAAAATGGCAACGAAACCAGTTCTTTGGTTTTCACTATTCAAAAGGGAGACTCTTGTGGGGCTTTTTGCAACATTGGATATAGGCCTAAGACTTCTGTTTTAACCTAATATTTTCAAATGTCAGGGCTTCTACACAATAAAGCCAAAGATTCATTCTTGTCTGGGCACCTGCTCCCCAACCTAACAAGTCCTTAATGAGTCCACCAGTAGTAACAGCAAAGGAAACAGACCCCTGGACCACACAGCTCTCATGTTTTCTCCCCCCGAATGAGAATTTGTAGGGAGAGAGCAGGATACCACCCCTCCCCCACAGCCACAGGCAAACCTTATAAAAAGGGTGTGAAACCCAAGAAATTATTCCATCACTGTGGTGTATATACATAGGGGCTCACATGTGCTAGAAACTGTGCCAGAATATTTACGTCTACAAATAACCAACTTGCCAAAAGTTTAAAAAACCAGCCATGGAATTAATATTCATTCCTGGGCTTTGGGAAAGTGAGAAATTTCAATAAAAAGTGCTGAAGTGAGCTGAAAAATGCAATAAACCAGGGTCAGCAAATGTTTTTTATAAAGTCTTATAGATAGTAAATATTATTGATAGTAAATATTTTAGGCTTTGCAAACCATACATTTCCATCACAAATATTAAACTCTATCACTGTGGCACAAAAGCAGACAGACAATATGCAAATGAACGGATGTGGCTACATTCCAATAAAATTTTTATTTACAGAAATAAGCCAAGGGCTGGATTTGGCCCACAGGCCATGGTTTGGGGGCCCCTGCTATAAATGGAAACAGAAATGACATGCTATACCTTTGAACAATGACCCTAAAAAAACAACTTTACAAGCTGCCATGCATTAAAGACTCCATTTGCTGTTTCTAAGACTCTTGAAATTTCCGGCACTTCCAACCAAAGACTTTGCATCTCTACTTTTACGTCTTTTCAAGCTTCTTCCAAAGGTGCTGAGTCTTATATTTGTTTTGCTGTACATGAATGGAGAATTATGAAACATACATTCTAGTGAACACACTGATGACACACTGCCTGACACACAGTAGGTGCTTTATCTGTTGACTTCTCACAGTCCTTTTCAAAAATGCTGATTGCATTTGGGGAAGGGAGAATACGATTATCTTCTTCAGGTTGTCAGCTCAGCATGAGATCTTGGGCAAGTCGCTTGATTTGCCCAGCCCCATATTTTTCTTTAATTAAAAACATTCTATTATACAATACAGTGTTATCAACTATAGCCATCGTGTTTTACATTAGATCCTCAAACCTTATATACCTTATAACTGAAAGTTTGTACCCTTTTACCAAACTCTCCCTATTTTTGCCACCTCAGCCCCCATGGCAACCACTCTTCTACTCTCTGTTTCTACAATGTTGACGTTTTTTAATTTTGTTTTTGTTTTTAGATTTTACACATCAGTGTTGCCATGCAGTGTTTGTCTTTCACTGTCTGGCTTATTTCACTAGGCATAATGCCCTCATGGTTCACCCATGTTGTCATAAATGGCAGGATTTCCTTATTTCCCATAACCGTATAGTATCCCATTGCATGTGTGTACCACATCTTCTTTATCCATTCATCCCTAGACAGCCACATTGTTTCTATATCTTGGCTATTGTGAATAACACTGCAACAAATTTGGGAGTGCAGATATTTCTTCCAGGTCCTGTTCTTACTTCCTTTGAATATATACTCAGAAGTGGAATTGCTGGATCATATGGTAGATCTATTTTTAATTTGGGGGGAGACCTCCATATGGTAGTCCATGGTGTGCTTGAGAAAAAAATATATATTCTGCTGCTGTTGGAGAGACTTGTTCTGTCAATGTCTGTTAAGTTCATCTGGCCTAATATTAAGTTCATCTAGTTAAGTTCATCTAGTTTGATATTTCCTTATTGATTTTTTTTGTCTGGATGACATGGTCTAAAGTGTGGTATTGAAATCCCCTAATATTATTGTACCGTTGTCTATTTCACACTTCAGGTCTGTTAATATTTACTTTATATATTTAGGTACTCCCTTGATAACCTTTGATTCCAGATAAAAAAAATCAAACAAACCAGGGTTCAAGCTCTGCCACTTAACTGTTTGTGTTTACTGGGGAATTTCACTTCATTTTGCTGATTCTCAATTTCTTTTTGTGTCAAATGAGGATAAGAATATAAGAAGTTAAATGAGATAACACATCTAGCATAGTACCTGACATATAATCAAAGTTCAAAGAATTTAAATTCTGCCTCCCACATCTCTATCTTCACTGATCTGTGAACTGGAGGTAGTGGCTGCTTTTCTTAGGAGCAATTTTCAAGAAGCCTGAAGATGTCTTTTGTAAGAAGTGGGGACTTGAGAAGCTGGCCTGCAGCCACCCTGACTGCCACAGCCCCATCATCTCTCTCCAACTCTCCCCCTGGCTTCTTAGATGATCTGTCTTTCTTCTCTTCATATTTTGCTCCATAACTGCACTACAAGCCTGGCGTCTTATTAACAAACAAGGGGCTTGGCTATGAGTCTACCCACCAAGAAACAGCTTGTAAAGTCCTTGAAAGTCTCCTTTGGATCAATCCAGTGTCCTTGGTTACAGTATCTTATGAACAATTTTCCTATTGGTTCTTTGTTAGGAGCAAGATGGAAGAGCATCTATCATATACTGAGGAAGAATTCACTGTGCATAATGGACTAGAAAGCAATAGCTGGGGAGAATGCTAGAGGTAGAGGTCTGAGAATTCCACTGCATCCCTCACAAATGACAAATAGCCACTGATTTAACATTTCCAGCAGCGGGGACTTTCCTACCTTTAAAAGCAGCAATTTGGAACAATATTGATAATTATGTAGTTCATTTCCATTGCCCATGCTGTTTAAGTCCTTTAAGTTCCTGATTCTTATTAAACCAAGTGATTTACTATTACTTCCAACTCTAATTATCCACAAATTGAGTAGCATGACATCTGTGACTGTATCAATGACCGCTACAAAAATGTGGGCTTGAACAGTAACCATGGACAGGATCTGCTGCCTGCCCTCATTCTCCTTCTACCACTTTGAGTAGAATCATTCACCTAGGTATGAAACTCACGTACAGCCACAGGGCATGCTTCCTAAAGATCTGTGAACTATACTATACTCAGAGGGAGAATCTCCCCGAATAACTCAAAAAGACTAAGAAAAAGATGAGATTTAATAAGTTGGCCCTGGCCAACCAGCCTAAGACTTTAGGCTGGATTTCAAGGAAATCAGGCTGTGGACAAATGATAGCGATAAGTCTCAGTCTGAAAGTGCTCTGGGCTGGATCACTGGTGGGGTTAGTTTATATTCACAGGGCAAATTGCTGTGGAAGAATAGTGTGACCTAGTAGATTGATTTTCAAACTTGGCTGGAAGCCTGATATATAAAATAGACTAAAGCAGAGCTGCTCTGATTGAATTCCTTCTACATGGACCCCTCATGGACCCATGAGGCCCCTCAAGTAACTCAGAGACGCTCTAGGAGAAACACACCAGAAAGCAACTTGCAAATCATGGCTGCCAGACAAGCCCAGGGCTGCCATTGACTCGCTGTCTGCCTCTGCTTACGTCACTTTACTTTTTTTTTTTTTTAATTTTTTTACTTTATATTGGAGTATAGTTAATTTGCAATGCTGTGTTAGTTTCAGGTGTACAGAAAAGTGATTCAGTTAATACACCTATTCAATTGCAGATTCTTTTCCCATTTAATTTATTATATAATTTTGAGTAGATTTCCCTGTGCTATACAGTAGGTCCTTGTTGATTACCTATTTCGTATATAGTAGTGTGTATATGTTAATCCCAAACTCCTAATTTATTCCTTCCCCTACCACCTTTCCCCTTTGGTAACCATAAGTTTGTTTTCTAAGTCTGTGAGTCTGTTTCTGTTTTGTGAATAAGTTCATTAGTATCATTTTTTTTAATTCCACATAAAAGTGATGTCATTTGTTACTTCTCTTTCTATGTCTGACTGACTTCACTTAAAATTATAATCTTTAGTTTCATCCATGTAGCTGCAAATGGCATTATTTCATTATTTTTTAAGGCTGAATAGTATTTCATTGTATATATGTACCACATCTTCTTTATCCATTCATCTGTCAAAGGACATTTAGGTTGCTTACATGTCTTGGCTATTATAAATAGTGCTGCAATGAACATTAGGGTACATACATCTTTCCGAAGTATGGTTTTCTCCGAATATATGCCCAGGAGTGGGATTGCTGGATCATATGGTAGCTATATTTTTAATTTTTAAAGGACCCTTCACACTATTCTCCATAGTGGCTATACCAATTTACATTCCCACCAAGTGTGGGAAGGCTCACTTTCCTCAACATCCTCTCCAGCATTTATTATTTGTAGACTTTTTGATGATGGCCATTCTGACTGGTGTGAAGTGATACTTCATTGTAGTTTCAATTTGCATTTCTCTAATAATTAGCCAGGCTGAGCATCTTTTCATGTGCTTTTTGGCTATCTGTATGTCTTCTTTGGAGAAATGTCTGTTTAGATCTTCTACCCATTTTGTAATTGGGTTGTTTGTTGGTTGGTTGGTTGGTTGGTTTTATATTGAGCTGCATGAGCTATCTGTATACTTCTGAGCATGATTTTCCTGAAGTATAAAGTGAAGTTAATAGAAACATGTTTTGTTTTATCTCAGTAATACTATGGCTCCTTATATCACGACATCTACGAAACCATTTTGTGATTACATTTGGGCCACGAGAGAGTGACCTCTCCACTATAATAACAATGGGAATATTTGGGAAGAAAAAAAGAAGATGGTTCTAATTTATATAACAGTCTTACCAATCCAAAGTACAATTATTTATACAATTCCACTTGAAGCAATTGTTTCTACTTTAAAATCTTTGCATAACAGGAAATCTGTCAGGAGAAAATTAAGCATTTTTTTCCTGTTAAGATAGTTCCAAGTAAATGAAACATTTTGTTCACAAAATAATTTTAACAGAATCATTACTTTGCAATGAGGCCTCTGAAGACTTTATTTTTAAATGTTCACCAACTTTATTAAACTTGGTGTGGTTTTTTGGTTTTCTGTTTTATTTTGCTTTTTGTTTTGTCTACACAGACATGTGCACCTTTATTGTAGAAAATCCAACATTACATAAAGGTATACAAAAGACAACAAAAATCTGACAAACCAACAAAGCAACAAAACCATCACTATCCAGAGAAACCACCATCAAGCTTTCGATATATATTTTACTAGATCCTAATATATCTAATCTTTATTTTTCACTCAACAATAATACATAGACATTTACATGTTTTAAGAGTAAGATAGGTTTTAATGGAATTTGAGAAACCATTAAATAGATATAAATCCGTATAAGCATCTTTTATCTAGACTTCATAGCACAGATGAACCAAATTTTATTTATGCACTCCACTTTCTGTGACTATTTCTACTATTTTACTGTAATACACAACTCTTTAATGAACATGCCTGTGTGAGTTAATTCATTTTCAATTATCTCCATAGTATAAAGTCGTATTAGAAGGGTCTCAGGACATGTATATTTTAAATCTTTATGCATCCTGTCATCCAGGAAGACTGTACTAACTTTTACACCTATCAACTTGTACTTAGTGTTCCTGTTTCCCTACATCCTTGCAACCCTGGATATTATCTCTATTCTCCCTCTTTACCAATCTGATACAGTACAACAAAAACAAAACATAGGTTTTACACGCGTTTATTTTATTGGAAGCTAAGTTGAATATCTCTTCTGATATTTATGGGCTATTCATTTTTATTATTTCCTCAATGGCTGCCTGTAATTTTTACCCAATCTACCATTGGATTGTATGGTATTCTTCTTCAGAATGTTTCACAGCTTGATTATAGAACTTTGACTTTCTATATTTTTCTCTACATAGAAATATAGAGTCAGTCTTTAACACAGTTAGTCTTTTCCTTTTTGGTTTGAGTTATGGCCTTCATATCCCTGAGAAAATAAAAATATTACTCACTGTTTTTAAATAATCATGATTTTAATTTTTACCTTTAAATATAATAGGTATCTGAAATCAATTTTTAGTTAATAAGACAAAATATCAATTCATCTTCATTTTCACTGTTTATTATTTCCACTGTTAACACTATTTATTAAACAGTCTATATTTCCTATCACAGATCTGAAATACCATTTTGTCATATAATGCAGTCCCATATTTATTTAAATCTACTTCTTAAGTAATCAGTCAGTTGAATTATCTTTCTAGCCTAAAATAATATCACAATGTTTTATTAATAGAGCTTATAGTTTTAAAAAACAAGTCTTTTGTATGGTATTGTTCCTCTTAATCTTGCATATTTGGTTTCCAAAGATAAATTTTAGAGTAATTTTAACAAGTTTCCATTACCAAGACAGTGTATAAATTGTTTTGGATTTTGTTAAATTTAAGAGACTACAATATTAAGACTGTTAATATCAGAACAAGGAAGTAACTTCATTTTTTCATTTCTTAAAATATTGTTCAGTATTGTGTATCAGTTTTCTTCTTGCACACTTCTTGATGAATTTACTATGTATTTCATGGCCTACAATAAATGGAATCTTTACTGGATTATACGTGCTGTTTATTGTTGAAATATAAGAAAGGTATTGGCTTTTTTACACTCATCTTTAACTGATCTTCTTGAATGAACACTGGATATTTTCTAACGGTTTGTGGATTACTTCGAGTTTGCACCTATACAACCATATGACCTGCAAGCAATGACTGCTGTTTCCTTTCATGTTGCCAGTGTTCCATAATCATTGTGGAAATGGTAGGTGTGTTATATTTTTGTGGCTGCCATAACCATCTACCACAAACTTAGTGACTTAAACTATACACAATTATTATATTACAGGTCTATAGGTAAGAAGTCCAAAACAGGTATCACTGGGAAAAAAATCAAGGTTTTGGCCCAACAAAGGCATTCTTCTTTTTTGTTACAGTGTTTTGAATCTCTGACATTTCTTCTTGGTTCTTTCTTAGGATTTCCATCTCTCTGCTTATATTGCCCATCTATTCTTGCATGCTATCTACTTTATCTATTACATCCCTTATCATATTTACCACAGTTGCTGTCAATTCCCAGTCTGATAACTCCAACATCCCTGCCATGTCTGCCTCTGATGCTTGCTCTGTATATTCACATTGTGTTTTCTGCCTTCTAGTATGCCTTGTAAGTTTTTCGTGATAGGTGGACTTGATGTACCAGATCAAAAAATCTACTGTAAGTAGACCTTTAGTAATGTGTTGGTGAGGTGTGGGGAGAAGGGAAACATTCTAGAGTCCTATGATTTTGGTTAGTCTTTTAGTGAGTCCCTAAACTGTGGGTTTCACAAGTGTTTCTAGTTCTTTTTTGCCTCCTCCCTGCGGTGGGAGATGATTGCTAGAATGTCCTGGAGTTGTATATTTTCCTTCTCCCTCATCAGGCTCTGATAATACCTCTGCAGATTAGGCTCTGATTAACTAGTTTCTTCTGAGGACAGGTCTTGTTCAGAAGAATAGAGTGCTCTGGTTCCTTTTCCCATTCCCCAGCCAGAAGCATGAGGGGATTTTTCTCTGATAGTTACTGTGGGAACTTGGTTGAACTCCTGGAGGTAAAACTCATAAAATTGTGGGGCCCCCCGTGATTGATTCCCCTGGAGTTTCTAACTCTCGGAGTCATCCACACTGAGCCTCCAGCAATTCATGAATTACAATTCAAGTTTTCCTCCCTGGCACTGGTTCCTGGCCCTGATTCCCACTGAGGTTTCCCCTTGTGAGTCTCTGCTCCAGTAAGCCATTAGTCCTTGTATTTGCTTGTCTCTCTCCAATCTTAGGGGCAGTGGGGGCCCTGTGTCCTTACTTCTCTTCAAATCTAGGAGATTTTTTTGATTTTTTGGTCTGTTCAGCTTTTTCCTTATTTTTAGGGCAGAGTGGTGACTTCCAAGATCCTTGCATGTAGAACTGGAAGGCTTTCCAAGATTCTGAATTATATTCATAGACGCCATAGTGCTCACTCATATTTGCTTTCCTGGCATAAATCATTCTTGATAATGGTATAGAACATAAGCTCCAGGAGACACAGGAATTTTATGTTATAGACGTTGTTATATCTCTAAAAGAAGAACATACTAGAAGCTCAATAAATATTTAATAAATTAATCTGAGTTGCTAATATTCCATTTGTTTTGGATTTTTATATCAATATTTATAAATGAGTTCAAACTACATTCTTCAAAACCAGATCTATTGACAGTCATCAATCCTACCCCTATCCTCATGGTAAAATAAGATATGAAATATAATTACTCTGGGATACTCTGGGATTCCCCCCACCAATCTATTATAAAGTTACTTTCAAGATCTTGTTATTATCACTTTGTTTTTAATTTAACTTTTTTTAATTATGACATTTACAAACCATTTTTTTAATTTATTTTTTTGAGGTACACCAAGTTCAATCATCTGTATTTATAGACAAACCATTTTTAACTACAATATCTTTAAGTATAATTGTACATTCATCATACTTAAGTCTCAATATTCTTTCATACTCAGATTTTTCCATTCTTCAGCTCTTTTACTATTCTTAATAATTTCCTCGCTAAGTTGTATTTTTCATTTACTTTACATTACATATACTTCTCAGGAGTAGTACATGGATAAAATATTTCCCAAGACCTTTTATATTTGAGAACAACTTTCTGTTGGTTTTACTTATACATTTAACTAGTTATATGAGTTGGCCAAAAGGTTCATTCAGCTTTTTCAATAAGATGGCTCTAGTAGTGCTTAATTGTCTTTAATGTTATTTGAAACAATTTTGTTAGATTGAATGTGACAACTGTCATACCAGCATGCATTTAGAAAAAGACATCAAAATTGGTGAATTTTTGTGTAGCCATTTTAATATTGAAGATGGAAGAAAAAAGCAACATTTTCAGTATACTGTACTTTATTATTTCAAGAAAGGTAAAAACATAAAAAAAAATGCAAAAATAGATTTGTGCAGTATATGGAGAAGGTCCTGTGACTGACTGAATGTGTCAGAGGTGGTTTGCCAAGTTTGTGCTGGAGGTTTCTCAATGGACAATGTTCCACAGTCAGGTAGACCAGTTGAAGTTGATAGCAATCAAATCGAAACAATAATTGAGAACGATCAACATTATGCAATGTTTGAGTAAAGCCAACATACTCAAAATATCCAAATCAAGCATTGAAAATCATTTGCACCAGCTTGGTTATGTTCATCGATTTGATGTTTGGGTTCCACATAAGATAACTGAAAAAAACCTTCTTGACTGTTTTTCTACATGCAATTCTCTACTTAAAAGTAGTGAAAACATTCCATTTTTAAAACAAATTATGTTGGGTGATGAAAATGGATACTGTACAATAATGTGGAATGGAAGAGATCATGGCGCAAGCAAAATGAACCACCAACAACCATACCAAAGGCCGGTCTTCGTCCAAAGAAGGTGATGTTGTGTGTATGGTGGGATTGGAAGGGAGTCCTCTATTATGAGCTCCTTCCGGAAAACCAAAAGATTAATTTCAACAAGTACTGCTCCTAATTAGACCAACTGAAAGCAACACTCAATGAAAAGTGTCCGGAATTAGTCAACATAAAACACATAATCTTCCATCAGGATAATGCAAGACTGCATGTTTCTTTGATGACCAGGCAAAAACTGTTACAGCTTGGCTGGGAAGTTCTGATTCATCTGCCACTTTCACCAGAAATTACACCTTCAAATTTCCACTTATTTTGGTCTTTACAAAATTCTCTTAATGGAAAAAATTTTAATTCCCTGGAAGACTGTAAAAGGCACCTGGAACAGTTCTTTGCTCAAAAAGGTAAGTTTTCAGAAGATGGAATTATGAAGTTGCCTGAAAAATGGCAGAAGGTAGTAGAACAAAAAGGTGAATATGTTGTTCAGCAAAGTTCTTGGTGAAATGAAAAATTTACTTAAAAACCGAAGGCAGTTTTTGGCTACCCCGTAGAATTCCGATTTCTTGTGCAATTGCTTTCTAGCATTCTGAACTCAGCTTAATTTATTTTCCCTTTTAGGTAACCTGTCCTGAAGTTTAATAGCTTTTTTTTTTTTTTAATTTTCTTTGAAATCTAGTCCCTTTACTAGACTATATTTGAGGAATTTTTTCTATCTGCTAAGTTTCCTTCCTCTAATTTTTCAAATTAGAAAATCAGTCATGCCTTCAAATCTGAAAGGTTTTCTTCTCTTAAGTCTTAGAGCACATTTCTATTCTATTTACAGTGCTTCCTCTCCTCAAATGTCATGTGTTGCTGTCCAGTGTCTGTTCTTCCTATCACGTTATTATGCTGGTGAATATTTTCATCTTTTCCTATTTGTTCTGCATCCCATTTTTTTTCCTAAGTGCTCACACACCATTGACAATATTTTCAGATATTAGTTTTGGTCTTTGAAAATATATTTTAAAGTTTCCAGTATATTGTTTTTCACTTTAATCCATTTCCTTATTTTTACCAGCTTCCTTTCTATTTTAATCAGTTGCATAACTATCAATATGTCTCTCATTCCATAAAGTCGGTGCATGCCTTGAGACCATAAAGTAATTGTAACTAACATGTTCTTCTATTTCTTTGAATACATTTTTCAAAATTTTACTCTATCTGTATTTTTCATGTTATGTTCCATTTATTCATGTATTTGTTTATTTTTGCTAATTATTATTGTGGTTTCCTATTGCAGGGATTTCTCTTTACTCATCTTTGAACAGAGCCATTGTATCTCAAGCTGCTCTTTTTCCAAGTTGTTGTGGATTTGCTGTTGCCGTGAGCACTGCGTAAATCTTTTCCTTGGAATATGAGCTGAAGCACTGGATATTTTTGGATTTTTTTCTCCAGTCACACAAGTGCCCAAAGGGTGTGGACAAGGAGCTTGGGTTTTCTGTAACCACAATTAGAGAATTTTGTCTTTGCTCTCTTTCTCTGTACTTTTTGGAAATAACTGAGAATTGCTCCACCATATCAGTGACGCAGTTCCCCTGTCTCAAAGAGGAGTGGGAGGTAAGCTTTGGACTTGGTCTTGCACCCCTCTCTGGATGACTGGCTGTAAGAAGGTGTTGTCCTTATTTCTCACATGATTTTGATTTGAGTTTGTCATATGTTGATTTTCACACCCTACTGAGCATATGTTTGCTGCTGTTGGGTCAGCTCAAACAGGGAATCTTAAGAAGTGATTCCTCCATGTCTCTCATACCATCTGCCCTTCCAAAAGCCAAAGGAAAAGCTGGCAGAAATTCAGCAATCCTATAGTGCTTTTGAAAATCAACAGTGAGAAAAAGCCTTTTCAACAGAAGATAGTCCCCATTTTCCCCCTGGAACAACCTGCACCTTAATCCTAATCTCTCCAACTCTGAATATCAACAAAGTTCAGCTTTACCTTCCTTTACTTCCTGTTCTGTTGCAGTGTTGTTTCTTTCTTTTTCTTTCTTTTTAAGTCTGAACAACACAGTAACATCTATTTATTTGTTTATTTAATTTATTTTTTTGGCTGCGTGCAGGCTTTCTCTAGTTGTGGTGAGCAGGAGCCACTCTTCGCTGTGGTGCGCAGGCCACTTATTGCGGTGGCTTCTCTTGTTGCAGAGCACAGGCTCTAGGCACATGGGCTTCAGCAGTTGCAGCACGTGGGCTCAGTAGTTGTGCCTCTTGGGCTCTAGAGCTCAGACTCAGTAGTTGTGGCGCATGGGCTTAGTTGCTCCGCGGCATGTGGGATCTTCCTGGAGCAGGGATCGAACCCATGTCCCCTGCATTGGCAGGCAGATTCTTAACCACTGCAACACTAGGGAAGTCCCTGCAATGTTGTTTCTAAGGGGAGTCATGCATACATACAGCCAGGCATCTTCTCTCAATTCTGTCCAAATTGTTCTAAATCTGAAAACTCTTTTCATGATGCTCAGAGTATGAGATTGGGATACTTCCCTAGTTTTGCGTTAATGATTTAGCTTTGCTTCAATTTTTTTATTCCTGTTATTTTGGGAAGAAGGAAGTTTTATGAATCTTCTTCTGGGGATATCTATCTTTGATTTCTTTTTCATACTGTAATTCCAAAACCTTTATTTTTTTTTCTTCTTTTCTATTCTTCAGTTCAACCTGTACTATTTTACAGTGTACTTTAATAAAATTACAGCATACTCAAAAACATACTATCATTTTTTGCTTTCTGTTTATGACTCAGACTCACTGTATAATCTTCTCTATATACTTCACCACTCTGGACATTATTTTGCTCAGCTACTAAGTAACCCATTTGCATTAGGTGGTCTCTCAGCACGCTGGCAGTGCTAGAAGTCCACGAAATGGTAAATACTAAACGTGGATTTCTGAGAATTGCCATCATCCTTGGTTTCTGGGCTGCCCAGGGAGGGGCTGGAAGGGCAGGAAGGTGCTGGGTTCTTGTGTGTAACTAAGTCATCCTGGATCTTAGAGCACACAAACTGTGAACAGTATAGGGGATACATTTTGAATCCCCAGTTGTGAGACTTCGGGACTCTGACAAACAATCCCAAAGGGAAACAATGGTTCTGATTTCAGCCATTGGCCTAGAACGTTAACACATCCACTTGGCAAGACTTCCTAAATTGTAACAAAAGGAGAAGACTCTGAATCTGAAATTCATATCTAAAAATATGTATTATTTGAGAGCTGTGGAGAAACTTGATCCAAGGAAAATCATTCCACTGTCCATTGGCACTGGTTCATGAAGAGCTAATCACAGCCAATCCAACCTTATCTAAATATAGTTTAAGAAAATAGACAAATATCTATCCCAGGAAATTGCATAGTAGCCAATCCTGTTTCGAAAGCAGATCCACTTCCAAGGATGAAGAATAGGCTGCCCTGCTCCACAAAGACCTCATCTATTTCACTTACCCAAAGTTTGAAGCCAGACACTAACCCTGTCACTAATCAATGTCAGGCCTTCGGATTTCTTGACAGACAAGATTCTCTAGAGCTTGGCATTCTTGTGGTCTGAGTGGTCATGAAAGAGTAGAAAGGAAGGTGACAAAACAAGAGCCAGGCTGGGAGTCCAGCAGGACCTGGAGGGAGACCTGTGCTTCATGGTTGGCTAGATTGCTGGATTGTTTTGAGCTGTAAGTCCTGGTAACCCCAAGGTCAGCTGGAGTCTCCCTGCACATTACAGTCTAGACAAAAATGAGTCAAAAATCTCATTTCATGTCTTGTGTGAGTCTATTGCAAATTCCCAGGGGACATATGTACTTTGGTCATATTTGCCTTGAGGTTCCTGCTTTTGTGGGTGTGTTCTCTTTTGCAGCAGCTCAGGTATGACATTCATCTTTTTTATGAAATTTCACCGAAAACAGATTCTCACAAAACACTTGAGATTTAGGGGTGGGGTTGAGATGAATGAGGGTTTCCATCATGGCTAAATGAATGACTTCAAATTAGGTATTGGGCATTTCCTTACCAAATATCACCCCTACCATTTACCTTTAGGAGTATCGCCTGGCCACTCCCCACATAGTTTCCTGCTTCCCACAATCTGTATTAGTCAGGGTAGACTAAATGCTGTAACCATCAACCCCAATATCTCAGTGGCTATTAAAAAATGTGTTTCTTACATATCACAGTCCAGATGGGTATTTAGACAGAAGCTGTATGCAGTGATCCAAGAACTGAATCTCCTTTTCTCTAGTAGTTCCATCTCAGAGACTTCCTCTGATCTTCTGCATCTAATTGGGAGACAAGGAAGTGAGTGTGAAGAATGGAAGAGAGAGAACATCACAGAATGTCTCGGGGGGCCAAGCCAGGAAACGGCATACATTATCCAGCCAACATTCCATTGGGCAGAACTTAGTCACCTGGCCCCATGCAACGATAGAGGAAGCTGGGAAATACAGTAATAAGTGATCCCAGAGGGAAAACGACAAGTTGGTGAAAATATAGCATATTTATTGCCATACCATCTTTTTGGTTCCTCCCTCATACTTCTCCTTTTCCCTTCTCCTTACCTCTCGATCTCTCATTAATTCATACAGCATAGTTTAAGCATTCTTTTGTTCTGTTGCAATGCTCTTTTCCACCACGTATGGATGCGACCTCAGACACTTACTCAATACAGTAGGCACTACCACCAGAGTTGGCCTAAGAATTCAGATTCATTTGCCATATAATCCAATTATCTCATTTCACAGAAAAGCGACTTGAGACCCTTAGGTTTTGTAAGTAGAGGAGCTTAAATTTGGATCAATATCTTGAGCTCAGCACTCTTTCCACTACATTGTAAACTGTCATCTCTTCAGTGAGATTGTGAGCTCAACATCAGATGAAAACTCCTTCTATATCTACCCCCAACCAGCCCAGAACCTAGCACAGAGAAAAATATATGTCAGGGTGACAGGATACTCAAAAACTGTTGAAAGGAACAACATTCTCAATAGGACAACAGAGGGGCTGTTCTACTTTGGTGGCCCTGAAATGCCTCCCAAGGCAATACAATTTCGTTTACCTTGGTTTAATTGAGGCCAGTTGGAAATGATAGAGCATCTTTTGATCCAATTAAAAATGTTGCCCATAAACTGTGAAAGTTTTCATGGCATTCTTCAGAACAGAGCACTGTTTTACAGCCAAGTTTCTCAACACATTTTTTTCCAAAGGAGATTTTTATCCTGGAAAATGTGACAACGGAACTCCAGGGGCGTGAACATGCTGTTGTAATTACTCCTCCAGACACAATGAAACCAACCCAAGTTAATTATTTATCAAAACCAACTCACTCTCTGGAAACATCTTTGTTTTGGCAGAATTTTTTTCTTTCTCCAGGAAATAGGTCAATAGTTTTTCCTCCCATGTTTCTTTATCATAGTGTCTAACCTTCAGAATTAGCTATGCCAAATCTTGAGGCATTTGCCAAGCACCCAGGTGGGCTGGCAAGGGTGCAACAAGAGTCCTGGGGTTTCTGTTTCTTAGGTTCTTCCTATGTCAGCATTCTTCGTCAATAAGAGTGAACCTGAAGAAAAGAGAAGGAGACCAAGGATTGTTTAAGTTATCCTCTATATGTCAGGCCCTACAGAAGGCACAATATTACATTACTTTGCTTAATCCTATGAGACAGTTGTGAGTATGCCCACTTTACAGATAATGGTTTTAGGCTCAGAGAGGTTAAATAATTTTCATACACAATTCTCTATATCTAATTCCATGTACCTGGTTTTCCACGTCTGATAAGGAAGAGTTTGAACTGTGTAAGCAAAGTTGCTGTTGAACTAAGACTTGACTCTGGTGATGTAAGGAAGCTGATGGGACCAGATTTGAGTGATGGCATCAGATACACCAAATGAGTTTATCTGTATTAATCTGGTATCTCTGATGTCATTGCTCCAATTTTGCCCTACAGATGCCCCTAAGCTCTTAAGATAAGTTCTTTACCTTTGAGCTGCCCATGTCTATGCTCACCTGTTTGAATCAGATACAACAGAAAAGATCAGTTCAAAAGAAATATGAGAAAAGTAGGTAAAGAAACAAGAAGAAAGTGATACTAGAGAAGAAAAGAAGAGAAAGGACTTGTACCTTGAGACTTTCTAGACTTTTAAGATCTTGCCATGAGCAGCATGGTCCCATAGCTAAAGCACTGAGCTGAGGGTAAGAAGATTTGGGGATGAAGCGAGCTCTGCCACACTTCGCTGTTTTAGTTCAGGTCAGCCTTCTGTCTGGACCCCAGCTTTCCCATCTGGATATAATCAGCATGAATTTCTCTACAACTCTCAGGGCCAGATATCCAAACTCAATTTCAGGTGTTAGAGCATCTAAACACCAGATAGACAATACATTCGGTATCACACTGTTGAGTACTTTGCCCTCCAATTGTCCAAGGACCTGGAGGGCTCGCATAACCTAAAAGGGGTCTACAGAACATCCACTTCTGAGCAAGTGCTCTTTGCCTACTTTAGCTGCCATCCTTGCCGGCAAAGCTTCTCCCTGCCACACGGTGCCGCTGTAGAGCCCTGGCCCACTCCCCTATTGCTGGCACTGCTGGTACATGCAGAACAATGTCTGACTTGTCTTAGCTCTGGCACAAGCCAATATAATTCTCCAAGGAACGGTGGACCCTGGGTGACTCCACTCCCACAGGGCCACACTTACCAGGGGCTGCTCCCCACTGAATCCTGTAGGTGGCATCTCTTCAAGTCCAGTCTTAACAATCACACGCAGCCATTCCACCATCATCCTGACCAGCCTCAGAGATGCTGTGCCCATGATGAACTATTATACGCCAACAAATCAAGTTTTCCTGGGCTTAATCTCAAAGCAAGGCTAAACATTTACCAAGATTCCTGAGCCCTTTTTCATAAATTTAGTATATCTAGGCTAGAACTTAGCCACCATAGATGATTCTAGTACAGCATGTACTGAGTCCCCAAATTAGAGACATAATGATTTAGAAACACAAATTGTTCTATTTACCTTCTGAGTTTGTGTGGGAAGGGGAGGAATATCTTCCATGAGCTGGCCATCTAGATTCTAACCCACCCCATGCCAAGCACTGATAGAAGCTGTCTTGTCACTCTCCTGTTAAAGAAGCAAGGGTCAAGACAAAAACTGATGCTTTAGTGGGTCACTTAGCAATTTGGAACACCTGATTTCCATGCAAAAGTTGACATGGACGTTGCCTCTCAGATTCCTCCAGCTCTGTTATTTGAAGTCATACGGTGTAAAGAGTGGGAGATGTTTTCACAACAAGTTACTCTGAAGCAAAGCACTAACACAAGGAAGAATTACTCCATTTGTCAAAGATAACTGAGATTTTAACCAGAAGAAAATACACTTTTTTAAAAGAATTTTTATATAGCTATCACTATTGTAGCAGAGCAATTAGTGCCACCAAATATCCATGTCCTTGCTTTCATTTTTCAGCTCCTTTGGCAGTTAGGCTTGGGCATATAGCTAGTTCAGAACAGGAGACCATGAGTAGAAGTGGCATGTGTCATTTCTGAGTCAAAGCAGTTAAAAGCCTGTGTACCTCCTCCATCTCTCTCTCCCATTGCCTCAGGACCCTTGGAGATCTTGCATTGCAGATTGTGAGGTCACAAGACTGCAGAGCCTTTGTCAGCTTAGGTCCCTGAGTAACTACATGGAGCAAAGTCCCTTGATTACTGGTCTTGATCACATCAAATGAGTGAAAAATTAAACTTTTATGTTATGAAGTCAGTGAGACGCAAACCAACTTCCTGCATTATAAGTTCACTTAATAGAAAAGCTTTGAGGTCAGGGAGCGGCAACTGCTCCTCTGCCGTCCTCCACGTTCTGCCCTCCTCTTGGTCTTGGTTTTGCCTGTAGGTTGGCTTTCCTCAAGTTTGCAGGATGGCCACCAGCAGCAGCTGGGGCTGTGCGCTTCCTGGAGAGAGGCAAATCCCACACACATCAATGCAAATGGCTTCACTTCACACCGGGGTCCCAGGATAACCACCAAAGGCTCCTTGACTTGAGCCTGGGTGGGAAGGAGAGTTCATCCCCAGAGCTGAGCATGGCATCTGTGCCTCCCAAATTGCAAGGCTGATATAGGATGTGGAACCCAGCACACTGCCCCACATGTTTCTTCCCTCACTCTCTCAATCCCTTTTATTTGCTGAGCTCAAGTTCAAATGAATTCCCACACTCATTTTTTTTTCTGCTTTATTTTGTTTATGAAAATAATGCATGCTTATTTTGATTGAAGAGAAAATTTAAAAAATAAAATAAAAATAGAATGATCCAGAATGTCCACCTAGCAGAGGAAACACAAACATTTTGGTAGGTGTGCTTTTCTGCTGTGTCTTTTTTGTACATGGTCATATTCATACTACATGCACACAGGTTTGAATTAACACCGTGATGTTAGCATCTTCACAGGTTGTTGGAAATATTCTAAGGGCTACATATTCTCGCATATAGAGGAACAATGGTTTACTTTAATGTTCCCCTACGGTGGTACAACAGGTTTTTCTAATTATTCATTATGAGAACCAGTACTTTAACAAATATCTTTAGATTCCAAATTATTTCCTTATGACAAATTCCCAGCTACCTATTCCCAAGTTATTTTCCCAAATGAGTGCCTCGTAGTAAACCCCTCTCCGCAGCACAGGAAGGTGGCTGTTTCACTGTCTTCCCACCTGCACCAGGGATTGTTTGTAATCTTTACTAATTCGGGTAGAAAAAAGGGGAGCGGAACATCCTATTGCTGTTTTCATTTTCATTGCTCTGAATAGTATCAAAGATACTTTTTTCAAAATTTGATTAATCATATATTTCCTCTTTTTATGCATGTTCATATACTTTCCCCATTATCCATTGAGACCTTAGTGTTTCACTTATCAATTTTCATAAAATCTCCATATTCCAGCAAAGATATTAATCCTTTGACATTTGTGCCAATTTTCCATTTTCCACTTTAATTTGTTTATGTTAATTTTCACATACAGAAGTATTATATTTTTATGTAGTCAAATATATCAATCTTTCCTTTTGGTATTTGTGTTGGTTTTAAGATTATAAAGCCATTCCTAATTCAGATATTTAATCAAAATTTAATTTAAATTTTCCTTTCATTTCTGAGGTTTGATCTTAACTCCTAATCCTACATACTTCAAGTGTCCTTCCTTGACAAGGTCTTTACTTAAGCATAGCTCAGTTAATCCCAGTTTAATACAGGACAGATCTGTCCTCTATATATAAAGAGGTTGGCTGACCCATTAAAGCATCTGCTCTGAGAAATCTCTTCTCCCGTGTAGGTGGCTTGAAGGAGAGAAGACAGCCAGCAATGAAGGAAGAAGCCATGTAGGGTCCTAATGTTTGTTTCCTTCTCTGATGCTGTTTCCTCATTTGTAACACAGGGGCATTTGACCAGGTTTCTTTTAAGGTGTGTCTCAGGTCTGACTTTTGTGGTTCCAGAAAATACTTTTTTGTTTCTATACATGTCCTTATGGTTTCCTCTTTCCCTAATTCCTTCTCTTACACCTAGGATAACTTGCATGGAGATCAAAATCAGATGCACCGCTGCTTACAATGTGTACTTTATGGTGCTTGACCCCCAGCTGCCACTCGCTCTGCTATCCAAAACCATCCCATCTGAATCTCTGCTGAGGGAAGTAGCCATAAGCTGTTCTTAGCACCAGGTGACCAGCAATTGGCTGAGGGGTGGATGCCACACCCAAGGTGGCTTGTCCATTGGCCAAAGTCCATTGGCCAGACTCTACCCCTCATGAGGCTGTCATGAAGGACATTCTCCTGTGTGACCAACAGTAATTAGCTAAGCCAGTCACTCGGACTCCCTCCACAACTTGGGCTGCAGCATACGGACATGACTGTCCACTGATTTGGGGATCCGATTGGAGCAGGTGGAAGTAGAGATGCTATGAACATATGACCTCTCGCAGCTCATGGGAGATAGACGGGGAGAGAAGTGGGTCCATAGGCTGTCTTGGTTTGAAGCGTACGCAAGTTCAGTTCTGGTCTACACTCATTCTAACAATAAACCTCTCTTGTCTTAAGACGGTTTTTGTTTTCTGCCAACAATAATCTGAGTAACATTCCCCAAACAGTTCCCTTCCCACTCTTATTCACATCCTTTCATTAGTCTGTCTGGGGCGGGGCTCTGCTGCTTCTGCATTACTCCATCAGCCAGGAGACAGTGAGCATTTGGGGAAGTGGGATGACCAATTGGACATAGGGAAGACGTGACACTGAGAATGTGCACACAGACACGCACTCCCAGCTTTCACTCCCACTAATGGTCTCGTGCTTCACATATACTCGGAACATGCTTCCAACCTCAGCTGGTCCCAAAGAGCTCTTAACTTGGCAGGATGTACTTAACTGTGGGAAGGTACACTTTGCCTTCTCTTACCAGCCTTCCTGAGAATTGTTTTATAGAAACGTTATCATTGTGCCCAGGGCTGGCCCCAGGCAAGACTGGGAAGTGGGAGAAGTTAGCATTTGGCTCTCCACACACCTCTCTGGGCCTGCTCCCTCCTGCTGACTGCCACCTGTGCCCGTGCCCTGCATCTTGACATTAAAAACTACCCTGTCTGTCTCCAGCCTCCTCAGGGCTATGCTCTTGGCTTGAAATATACGAGAGGGTTTTCCTTAATGGGAATCTCCTAAGAGTCAATGCCTTAACCCCAAATACTTTCAAGTCTGAAAGATGACTTTGAGCAATAAGGAACTTGTCTATTGAAAGAAACCAACAAACGGTTGTCATTTTAAAGACCCCTTAGTTTTGTTCTGACACAGATTTTCTTTCAATAAATTGCTAAAATAGTTCTTCCCCCCCCAAAAAAAATAAATAAGTAAATAAAGAAACCAACAAACACACAAAGCCAGCCCCAAACCCACATGCCAGTCACAGCTAGGAGCCTGAAGCCTTGCTCAGGTGCTCCCCAGGCTCCTTTTTGGATTTTTCTGTTTGTCTCCAAGGTGCGAGGCCTCCATTTCTCATGTAAAGCTCTGTTCTCCCTGTGACCCCAGTTCTCAGCGATAGGGTCCTGGACATGACCACTCTCTCCCCTCCCCTCATTCCTCATGCCCTCTCTAGGCTGGTCACCTCTCTAAAATAGCCACACCCTCGTTTCACCCCATGGGCAGGTCTCCCCACTGGGGCTCTGACCAGGTCCTCCTGCAAGATCTGGACAGAAGTGACTCTAACACAGGAGCCCCAGACTGTCGGGTAGGCTCCTGGCAAAACTCTGACATCTTACCATCCAGGCGATAGAGCAGATCCAAGACTCAGTCTCCTTACTTGTGAAATGAAGGTAATAATAGTAGCCACTTCCTAGCATTTCTATGGGAGGTGAGCATTTAGTAATGTAATAGACATGAACAGTGCCTGGCACAGAGTAGGTGCTCTGAATCTTGGCTAGTAATAGTAGCAGTTATATTATTCATAGTGATATTAACCTGTGTTAGATCCTCTGGGCCAGGCCCTGCAAGTGAACTGTGTAGGGGCTCTGGGCCAGGTGGGGGCAGCAGAGAGCTATCTGAGGGCAAGCTGGGACCAGTGGGCCACCTGGGAGTCCCAGGTGGAGGGTTGGGACCCAAGGCCCGTCACCAGGATGAGCATGGCAAGATAAGACATGGAGCTGTGTGAGCCAATAACCATCCTTCTGGCCTCCTTCTGCCTCCACTTTCCCTTTCACCCTTTGCTAGAATGGTCTTTCAAACTTGCAATTCCAAAAATGTAGTCACTCCCTTGATTAAAACCATTGGATGATTCCTCTGCCTGTGGGAAATGACCAACACCATGAGGCTGATATTCAAGCCCCTCCAAAAACAGACCATCACATCCTTAAACCTTGCCCTTACCTTCACTTCTTCATCTTCCCCCATTGGCCAAGCCAGTAATTCCCAAACACACTTGCAGTTTCCTTATCTTTACTAAGGGCATTCTCTGGCCTTTTCTCTGCATGTCAAAATTCTGCTCAATTAGCTCCAATGCCCTCTTTGCCATGAAGACTTCCTGGTTTACCCCAGCACGGATTGTAATAAAAGATGTCTCTCTTCAGATCTACTCAGTCCTTCACATCTGCCTTTCTAGTGGTATTTGTCATGGCCAACATTATTCTAGAATGATAAAGGATGACATCTCACCTTCCCTGATGCAATGATTATTCAGAATCTGTCTCCTCTTCTGTAAGAGGGAGCAAAAACCATTTCCCCATAATGTGTTGGAGAATATAGGAGACAATGAGTGAAAAATACCTAGAACTGGACCTGGCACATGGGACGGGCTCAGTTAGCGAGGTCTCATCAGCATCACTGTATCACCACCATCCTCATCACCATCGTTATCACTTGAGGGACCTGTCCCTGAGTGGTCAAGGATTTATGGGCTTAAGTCCTCAGCCTTCCCCTAAGACAAACTCATTTACAGAAGAAAGGGAAAAAAAAAAAAAAAGAAACCTACTAAAAACCTTTTGTTTGGAGCAGAAATGGCAAATTCTGATCACAGGGCTGGAGGGAGGCTTCTGGGAGCCACAGAGCCACAGAGAGGCAGGAAAACCTCCTGTGGAGAAGAAGTGAGAGTAGGTAAAAGAACAAACTAGTACAGTGACAAGAGAAGAAACTTTTTTTTGTTGTTTAGAAAGATAGTGATGTTTCCAATAAAAATTTCAACCCGGAAATTAAAATTTAAACAACGTAAGTGCCTCCGAGAATCAAGCGGCAGCAAGCAGTCCCTTAATGGTACTATGCACAGCCTTTATTTTTTAATGCGGAGAAGGAAAGGATTTGTCATTAAAGTTTAAAAATAATCAGAATCAAAATCCCTTTTGTTCCTGCGGGCTGGCAGAGCTGAGGGGCCGATTGTGTGCGCTGAGTGGGTGTCCAGGAAACAGTAGTCATTTGTGTGCGTGTGACAGGAGTCAAGCCCAAATCTAAATTTAAGCAAGTGTTGGCCTTCTTGGAACCCATAATTTTTGGATCAATTATCCTGGACTAAGTGTCTGAGTTTCTTGCTCTCTCTCTCTCTCTTTCTCTCTCTCTCTGCTGCATTTAATAATTACAGCATTTGAGCCAATAATTTGCCGACCAGCTGCGGTGGCCTAAGTGTCTGGTTCACTCATAATTTCTGGAACTTGATACGATCATGGCCTTTGAGCCAATTAGGGCAATATTTGGTTTGTTGGAAGTCTGTTCCCCACCCTCCCACCATCTTACCCAGATGAGAAACAAACAGCCCATGTCTATCCTGCAAGAGAAATCATGTGTTCTCAGATCTCACCCTGCCATCGCATCCATGGATTCTGCCTATCTCATTCCTCCCCACAGCTTGGGAAACAAAGGCAGACTGGTGGGCTGGAAAGAACCTGATCTAAGACTCCGATAGCCCAACCCTCCCTTTAAGCCAGCTGTGTGACCTTAGCTTAATGGCCTACCCTCTCTGAATCTCAGTTTTCTGTCTATAAGACTACTTGAGTTCAAATCCTGTCTCCATCACATTCTAGCCGTGCAACATTGGGCAAATTACTTTATCTCTCTAAGCCTTAATTTTCTTACTGGCAAAATGGGGATGATGGTAATCTTAACACTCACATATAGTTTGTGAAAATTTACTGAATTAATACAAGTAAAACCAAACACATGTACACACTCCTAGAATTTAAACTCCATAAGGGCATGGTTTTTGTCTGGTTTGTATGCTACTGTATCCCTAGGACATAGAATAGTGTCAATAGTCTTCCATGGATGAATGAATGTATAAAATTAAGTTTTATTTGTTCACTATTGACTCTCAGCTTATGTCCAAAAATAATTCGTCATGGTTCATATTTACACAGAACAATCACAATGAAACCAGAACATCAAAGACCAGGATAAGGAAGAACAATCAAAAGTGTAATGTCCTATCACTTACAGCTTCCTGGCCACCAAAGCTAAACCAAGCAGCCTAAGAGACTCCTTCCGAATCTAACATTCCAGGAGTCTGACTTTTAGAGTCAGAACCAATATTTCTGACTTTCATTGTGATCTTTGGCAACTCTTTCACCCTCTCCTAAGTCTCAGTTTTCCCATCTGTAAAATGTGAGGATTTGACCAAAGGAGCTAAGATTCATTCTTGGATTTTAGCTTTTCTCTTAGCAACTGGTCATGGGGACATAAAAATAAAAGAGATTTGATTTCTATCATCAAAGAGTTTATGAACCTGCGGGAGAAATAAGATGCATACATACATAACTCTCTAGTTCAAGCTAGAAAATGGTACTTTAAGAGTATCACCAAAGGCTAAAGGAATGAAGAAGAAAGATAAATATGTCTGCTTACAAGGACTTGATAACAGCTCTAGAAAAAAGCTACAGATAGTGATAAGCCATGAAGAATATTAGCAGATATTCACAAGGAAAGAATTCCTAACAAATGAGAAGAAGATGGGGAAAAACAAGTAGGTATAAAATTGCTGCTTAGCTAATAAAGTGAATGTAGTGTACTGAGCAGAGATATAGGGTGGCAGATGTGTGTGCTACTAACTCTCCACCCTCACCTGTGGCAGACCTCACCAATCAATTACAGAGCTTCATCCTGCTGAGGCAGGACGTAGCCTCAGAATCCTTCTCAACACAGTGTTCCAGGCAGCCACTCCTAAGTGATCACAGTGGGTACATAGAATGAAACCTCTTTGCCCTCTTGATTTAAGGTATTTATAAGCCAGTAGTGGAAATGAAGACTGGACCAAAGTGCAAAGGGCCTTGAATGTCAAGATCAAGAACACAAATATTGAAAACATTCTGCTGGATGTGGATTCAGCTGCTCCTTACATTGGTATGATAACCACGGAGTTTGTGGGCAACACACAGTATTGTAAAATATATACACTGAGCCTGGAGGAAACGAATCCCTCCCCGCCGAGGCTTTCCGCCATCATCTGGGACGTAATCCACCTCCCAGGCGGCACAGTGCCTGGCTTGTGCTTAAACAAGGATTGTACTGTAGCAGTGTTCTCACATCACACTGCGGGAAGGAAAGCAGCGCTGGGGACCTTTGCCAAAGTTGTCAAAGGGGCTGCCCTAAAACGTAAATGTGGCCTCTGCACATTCTTAAAGCAACGCTAGTGATGATCTCTGTAGTACCAGAGTTGGCACAATTATCCTGTTACCATCCAATGGCTGCTCTGGATGAATGCGTCCCTGTGATGGTTCCATTTAACCTTATTCCAGGAAAAGGAAAATCTATCGAAAGGAACGTGAAACAGAATTCCATGAGCTCATGTCTGGTGGGGAAAGAAAAAGGCATCTGAGGATGATAGGAAGTGAATCATATTGTTTCTCGGCTCCAAGTGTAATCCTACCCTCCTGCCCTCCTCCAGGGGACCTCCGCTCTCAGCCCCCGTGTGTGGGGACATTCTGGCAGCAGGCGGTCGAGGAAACCCAGGCCATGGAGCGGCCAAGACCTCAGCTCCAGGCCCTGTGTTTTTGGGTGAGTTACTCTTTATTAAAGCATTTGTTCATACCCTACCTCCTTACAAAATAGTTTCCAGGTGGCTCACCTAAACACTTTTAACATAATATAAGGAAATAAAATTAAAAGATGCACACATATTAAGAAGACAAGGTGAGGGGAATATAAGAGGCAGGATTATAAAAATGAGGCCTGGATTAAGGCAGGCCTTTGCATCTTTCTAAGCCTCAGTTTCTACAACATAAAATAGAAGAATAACATCTTTTTTTATAAGATTGTTGTAAGGACAAACAAATATTCAAAAAAAAGAGAAAAGGAAAATGGGTCGGAATGGGAAGATTATTGAACAAATTGTCAGGAGACTCAGGTCCTGTCCAGCACTACGTCTGAATCGGGTGCTCCCTGGGGCCTCTCCCTGCTTGAAGAGTCTCTAATTCCATGAAGTGGGGATGCCTGAGAGGAGATAGAGGAGCAGGAAAGGCAGCAGGGAGAGATGAAGAATAGTGAAGTATCTTACTTCAACTCATTACTAAAGTATCATTATTGATTGTATCTTTGGATGATGTTTTTCTCATGACTATATCAGGGACAATCATTAATTTTGTGAATATCGTGTGACTATTCCATCTATGCCTGGTCTATGAGGACAAACTTCCATGTGAGTGTTCTAGGCCCTTCTCAGGCCATGCCCAGACCCAGACAATGGGTCAGTAATGTAATGCAAAGTTTCTCAAGCTGAAGAAAGACATGGATAGAGGGGTAGGGGGTAGAGTAAAAGAGAGGTAGCCCATCCTTGAGATAAAGGAAGTTTTCCTGGGAAGAAGAAATTGAGTTTGGTCCAAGTAAAGTGTTAAGATAGGAGGTTTTGAGTGGAAGGGATTAGGTAGGTCAAGGTGGAAAAACTGAACAGCACATGGGATTTGTGAAAAGAGTGGACATTTATTGGATTTTCATGAGCCCATCATCAATTTCCTTTTTTGGATAATAGCATTTAATTTACATTTTGAGAGTACCCACTCCCCTACTCTCAGTCCACTTGGTATGGATAAGATCAATCCCACCTGACCTAGCTCCAGGGGAAATAAATTCTAACCCAGCCAATTAGGGTATTTCATTCCCCTTGCCACAGTGATTGGTTTAAGGATGGGTATATGACTCAAGTAGATACAATGAGACTCACACTAAAACTTTTGCTGTATTCCATTTTCCCACTGGACTTGGATGGAATGTTAGCCAGAAGCTGTAAGAGTTAGTGGATATCTTATTATGAAATGAATCACCCTGAGAAGGAAGTCAATACAAATGAAAGTAGTGCTGAGAAATAAAACATGGTGAATCCTCAGCATCATTTGAACACCTAGATCCAGCCATACCTGAAGACAGACCCTCCTGGCTTTTTTTAGTTTTATGAGTTTAAAAATTCCCTTTTATTCTTAAGACAGTTTGATTTAAATTTTTATCATTAGCATCTGAAAAAATCTATTGTAATATAAGGGCCCTGGTCCAGAAAAGCTAAGGATATTAGCCATGGTTGACAGGACTGCCACTGTAACCTTCAAGGGAGTGGACTTTCAGGAAAAAGACCAAGCTGTCAAGGACCAAGAGAACCTAACCTGAAGGGACAAGGTGGATAGTGAACCTGGGAGTAGAGTGGGAGATTCATTAGCTGGAAATGCTGGTTTATTATAGTTGGAGAAACATTTCTCTGTGAATATGGAAGAAACTGAGCTAGAGAAAAGACAAAGAAAGTAAAAGCTTCTCTCATATAGGGTCTACCATCAGGTCCTTAAGCAACCACTCCTGATGTATCCAGGAAGCAGCAAGTCTTTCATTCATGTTACCATGCCTATGGCAGCCATTAAGTGCTGTAAAAAGCACAGACTTTGAAATCAAACTCACTTGATTTCAAATCTTACTGGTTATTAACTCCCACTTTTTGTTAATTCAGTGTCCTTAACAAGTGAAGGCTCAAACTAGCTTAAGGCCACTAAAATGAGTAGCTTTATCCCTCTGAGCCTCAGATTCCTCCTCAGTAAATGTGAATGGTAATGCCCACTATCATCTCTCACTGGAGATACATACCTAATAAGTTGATCTCAAGTTATTTTCAACCATGCAGCCAAAATGAGCTTTTTAAAGACAAATCAGCTATGTCACTCATTCCCATTAAAACACTTTCATGATTCCTGTCATCATTAGGATGATGATCCAAATTCATGCAATGGCTTTCAAGCCTCTGCATCATCTAACATGAAATCCTGCTTACCATTCTAATCACCTAGACACTCTCCTCTTTGTTTCTCTCAGTTTCTTGAAAACTTGTTAACAATAAAATTATAATAATTAATAATAAATGTGATACAGCACATTAACAACATTAAGGATAAAAATCATATGATCATCTCAATAGATTCAGAAAAAAAGCACTTGACAAAACTCAACATCCTTTCAAGAAAAACTCTCAACAAAGTAGTTATAGAAGGAGCCTACCCCAACAAAATAAGCACCATATATGAGAAGTCCACAGCTAACATAATAGCTTTCCACTCAAGTGTGGAAAGATAAAAACTTTTCCTCTAACATCAGGAAAAAGACAAGGATGCTCATTCTTGCTACTTTTATTTAACATAGTACTGGAAATCCTAGTCAGAGCAATTAGGCACGAAAAAGAAACAAGACACACTCAAATCAGGAAGGAAAAAAGTAAAATTGTGTCTATTTGCAGACAGTATGATATTATATATAGAAAACCCTAAAGACTCCACAGGAATACTGTTAGAACTGATAAAGGAATCCTGTAAAGTTGCAGGATACAAAATCACTATACAAAAATCAGTTGCATTTCTAAATACTAAAAACAAGCTATCAAAAAGGGAATTAAGAAAATAATCTTATTCACATTAGCATCAAAAAGAATAAAACACTTAGGAATAAATTTAACCAAGGGGGTGAAAAATCTTCCCACTAAAAAGTATAAGACAATGATGAAAGAAATTGAAGAAGATGCAAAAAAATGGAATGATATTCCACACTCATGGATTAAAAGAATGAGTATTATTAAAATGCCCATACCACCTAAAGCAATCTTCAGATTCAATGCAATCCCTATCAAAATTCCAATGGCATTTTTCATAGAAATAAAGGCAATCCTAAAATTTGTATGGGACCACAAAAGATCTTAAATAGCAAAAGCAATCTTGAGAAAGAAGGAAAAAGCTGGAGCCAACACACATCCTGATTTCAAACTATACTGCAAAGTTATAGTAATCAAAACAGCACAGTATTGGCACAAAAACAGACACATAGATCAATGGAACAGAATAGAGTTCAAAATAAACCCATACATATATGGTCAATTAATTTACAACAACATGGTTAGAACTTGAGGGCATTAAACTAATTGAAATAAGTCAGACAGAGAAAGACAAATAGTGTATAAAATCACTTTTAAGTGGAAACTAAAAAAACCAAACTTGTAGAAACAGACTAGAATAGTGATTACAAGGGCGGGGGTGGGGGGTGGGGGATGGGGAGCTATTGGCCAAAGAGTACAAACTTTCAGTTATAAGATGAGTAAGTTTTTAGGATCTAATGTATAGTATGTTGATTATATTTACTAATACTGTATAATGTACTTGGAAGTTACTAAGAGAGTAAATCTTAAATGTTTTAACCAGAAAAAGACATGGTAATTATGTGATGTGATAGATGTGTTAGCTAACCTATGGTGATAATTATTTGTAATATATAAGCGTAGCAAACTCTTCCAGAAGGAACCAGCCCTGCCAACACCTTGACTTTCACCCAGTAAAACTGATTTTGGACTTCTGACCTCCAGAATTTGTAAGATAATGTTTGTTTTGTTTTAAGCCAAGCTTGTAGTAATTTGTTATAGCAGTAATAGGAAACTAATACAGTGGCACTAGCACAGCCTGTGTTTTCTGGCACACCCTTTGCCTTCCTTAACCCCCACTTACTCTTCAGCTCATAGCTTCAATTTCACCTTCTCAAGGCAGCCTCCCTTGACACCTAAACCTTATATTTGCCCATTATATCCTCACACAGCACCCCAGACTTCTTAATACTCACTGCATTTGCAGTTGTTAATGACTATGGCTCATGTAACCAAATCCAAGGGACAGAGTACAGGGTGTGTCTGTCTTATTCCTCATTGTATGCCAAGAGTCTAGCTCAAGGCCTAGCATGTTACAATTTCTTGATAAATATTTGGTGACATGAATACATACAAATATACATACGTAGTTGTTCATAAGACTATTAGATGCTTTCAAAATGTGTAGAACTTGGTATAGGACCTGGCATTTAATAATTTCCTGGGAAGTAGAGACCTATGTGGTATCTGGGACTTCTCTGTGGGTCTTTTGAACAAAATCACAGACTTGATCTTAGGTAAGTCCCAGGACGAGGACTCTGTTGTATCTCCTTTTCCCTAACACTATGAACACTACTCTTTACTGCAAATTCTGGTAGTCACCCAGGTTTTATGACCACACTGAGCATTTTAGAAAGGAAAGGATCAGGGCATCCAGAATACAATGAGACATGGAGGACTCCAGGAAAGCTGCCTTCTGCTTTAAGACTATGGCAAGCCCTTTGGGCCAATCAGCATGGCAATCAGAATGGGCAATTCCAGCCCTTCCTCATCTTTCTAGTGTGTGTGTGAGCCTCCAGCTGGGCCAGGGACTGACTTTCCAGGCCCAGAGGAATTCTCATCATTTCTCAGGGATCCGTTAGCTTGAGTTCGGTCCTCGTGCCAAGGCTCTGACAGCTTTATTAGCACCTATAATTCAATGTAAGCATCAACGTGTTGGGAAACACTTTGAGGCTATCTTTTAAAGTCAACTTAATTCCCTCTCAAATGCCTCTTTGTTTGCCAAAGTGCCAGCCAGAAGACTTCCAGGTAGGCAGGAGATGAGCTCCAGACAGGGGATCAGCAGGACGTGTCTGCCGGGCGCCCAAGTCACTTTGCTGGTAGCTGATGTCATTTCCAGTTAGTGGGCTCCTGGCAGAGGTGCCTGTAGATGCTCAGATGACATCACTGGGGACCAGCCTGTCACCAAGGGAGATAACAAATGGAGCCCAGCCCTGAGTTCCCACTGCCCTAAGGAAGTCACAATTCATTTTGTGGCTTTGCTGTGGGCTTAGAGAATAGACACCCTGTGCTCCCACCCTGGCGAAGCCCCAGAGAGCCAGTGCACACCCTCCTGCTGGCTGCTTTGCTTAGACAAAACAGAGTGAGACATGCTGAGCTCACCCAAAAGTGCTCAGCGACTCTGTAACAATAGAAACTGGACAAGCTCAGTATAGCAGAGTCTACTGGCCATCTACTCAACATCCATTTACCCTTCCACCTGAACTGGTAGAACACAATTTTGCTCACATCTGTACCCTCCTCTAGGAGAGACTAGCCCATCCCCATCTTCAAGAGGTAGATCCTCATGGGTCTAAGCCAATCATTCATTCATTCATTCAACAAACATTATGGAGCACCTATTTTGTGTTTGGCACTGAGGGTAAAATCATGAAAATATCAGACAAAGTCTTTGGCTTCATGAGGCCTCAATTCTAGTTGGGGTGATAGGAAATAAACATGCAAATATATGTTATATAATAAATATACAGTGTCAAGCCAAGCAATGGTAGATTTTACAAAGAAAATAAATCCAGATAAAGGGGTAGAGAGAAACAGGCTTGCTGTTTTAGATAAGGGGACAAAGGGAGGTGACTATTTCAGCAGAGACATGAATGAAGGGAGGGCACCAGCTGGGTCTGGGGTGCCCAGTAGACACCCAGGTGCAGATGTTAAGTAGGCAGCAGGTGGATACAGGAGTGTGGTGATCAGGAGAATGGTTGGTCCTAGTTCCCTGACCAGTGCACTGGTTAGACTTCAGCATGGGATGCAATTCTAGCCAATGAGACATGGCTGGAGGAGGCCTCTGGGCAAAGCTTCCTCATTTCTAATGAGGAATGAAGGTTGGTTGGTTGGATAGATGAATGAATGGATGAATCTCTAAGTTTCCATTACTCTCTGATGGTCACTTGAAAATTTTAGATGCACTGGAACTGGAGTTAGGAGACCTGTGTTCTATCCCTGGCTCTTTTATGAACTAATTGTAATTCTGGCCATGGGTATATCCTCTCTGAGCCTCAGTTTCTCTATCTGCACAGTGAGGAAGTTGGGCCAGATAGTCTCTGCAGGCCCACCTGGCCCTGCCACTCTCCCAAACTGTAAGAACACGGGCTTTGAAACCAAAAGCTCTGGGAGAAATTATTTTCCCTATTTGTGTGACCTCCAGCACCTCAGAGCTCTTCCCTGTCACCATTTCCTCATCTCTGAAATGAAGATTTCTGGTCCTGTCCAACGTGAATTTCCGTTAAGTCACAGCATAGTTGCCTGGTGACTTGTGTTGATGGAAATAGTAAAAACCTCGAGGCGAGAAATACTTATAAGGAATCCAACTCCTCCGTGAAAACACACACATACACACAACCTGGGAGGGGACACCAAGCCTTTCCTTTCAGAGCAGCTGCACCCTGGCTCCTTCTGAGTACTGCATCTGCTCAAGGTGGGCACTGTGTTCTTCTTGAGGTCAATAGGGCTGTCTTGGGGGCTCTTTGCTTCCCTGGCCCCTCATCCCCAGGAGCTAAGAGCTACCCTAAGAATGCCAAAGCTTAGCCCTGCTGGAACACTCCTGTGGTTCTGCCACAGGGCTTGGGGGTGAATAAAAGGAATTAAGACTCTAAAGCCCCTGGTCTAGGCCTGGTCCACTGTGAGTGTGCAGACTGCCTTGTGTTTTGGCCCCCATGTCCCACAGGCATTAATGGCAGGGTATAAGGCCGTCTTAGATCTCATACTTTTAAGGTGTTCAAAGGTAATGATTTCTGGGCTATTTCTTTCATTTGAAAGGTCTAACAATAATTTCTCAGTTTTGAAAGTAAATTAAAAATAAAATAAAAGACCTACTAGAAACCCTTCTCTTACTATAGTTAAGCCCACCTAGCCACGCTAAAATTTCTTTGGTCTGAAATTATATCAATTCCATGTTGTTAGTGTTATCTGATCAGTACTGTATATGAAAGTGGATTAATAGGGAATGGGCAAATGCGTATATTATGACTTAATCAGTGCTTCACGTTTGAAGACTTGGTCTTTCAAAACTCAGAGGGAGGGGTTACTAAACGAGGACTTCAGTATCAGAAAGGTTGGGAGGCAACAAGTAAAATGTTGAATGTTTTGACAGAGGGCTGCTCATGGCTATATCCCTCCCTTCGGTGTCTGGGCCCTAAGAACCTCTGAGCTGTGCCGGAGTGTCCCCAAGGCACAGAGCCAAGGGAGAAAGGGGAAGAGACACTGTGCTAACAGTGACTAATGTCATTTCCAGTTAACTGACTCTTGGCAGATACGCTACAGATGTTCAAATGACCTCATTAGGGACCAGGGTGTCAACAACAAGACAGATACAAACAGAGCCCTGCTTAAGATTCCTGCACATTCCATGGCTTTGGAATCCCTTAACTCATTTCCCAAGCTTTCCGAAGGGTAGGAATTTCAGGCCGTGGTATGCGACATCATATAGAGCTTTAGGGAAGAGGGAGCTTGTATTAGCTGAGTAGGCTGGCTCTGCTGCAATAACAAAAAAGCCCCGAAGCTCTCCCTCACTCCCTACCCCATTTCACCTCGTGAGTTGTGTTTATCCCTTGCTACCTCAGATGGCTTCCCTCCAAGCAACATGCAAAGACTAAGTATGGCCTCCAGACACGTCCAGGCTTGCATTTAACCAGTCTTTGACCGCAAAGGAAAGAGAGAGCTTGCACCTCTCAGTCACCATATGTAAAATCCTGAGGAAGGACTTTGGCCCAGATTGGATCAGGTGTTGATTTAGTACCGTGGCCAGGGGCATAGGATACTATGCATGGCCAGGCCAGGATTCATACATCTGCCTTCCCTACTAGACTATGAGATGGGAAATGGGTCTCACTCTGCTTCCTGTCTGCAGCCTTTCCCAGCCTGGGGTCGCCCTGTAAGGCACATTCAGTCAACATCAGTTGAGTTGAATATGTTAGCAGACCTGAGGGTTTTCTCTGGCAGACTCACTTAGCACAAACCAGGAAGAAAATAACTAAACATAGAGAAGACTGATAACAGAGGTGATTCATAAACCAACTAGTCGAATGACCAAAATTGTGTTACATTCAACAGCAGCAGCAGCAGTTCAGAGAGTGCCCTGGAGATATTTCATCTAATAAACTCTTTCCAGAGCTAATAATAAAAAATTTCTTGCATGGTGGTTTACAAAGCATTTTTTTCACTTTGATACAGTTCAGCAAATAACAATGAGAGTCTTCCAAGTGCCAGGCACTGTGCTCAACGGTGGCCTATGGCAGTAGAAGCAGACATGGTCCTTGTCCTCAGAGAACTCTCAGTGTAGTTCTAAAGAAAGAGTAAATAATTGAAGAGAAAATAATAGCTGATGTTCTAATACCTAGCCTTCACTGTGTGTCAGGCACCAGGCTACGTGCCCAACACATATTAACTCAATTAATCCTTACAATAGTCCTTTGAGAGAGATACTATTATTAGCCTTGGAAGTTGGGTAACTCATCCAGGGTGATCAGCCAACAAGTAACAAAGCCAGAAATCAAACCCATGTAGCTTGGCTCCCGAGTCTACACTCTTCTCCACAGCACTGAAGCCACCGGCCAATGGCAGCGTTATGAGAATTAAAATGGAAAGTGGATGGATCAAGAAGGCTCCGGCGTTGAACCCAGTCAGGAGGCCGGGAAAAGCTGTTCTAACTGAAGCCTGCAGGATGAACACATGTTAATGTCGCAAAGACAGGACACTGAGAGCCTCACAGGACCCACACTGACCTCCCCATTTTATACTGATCGAAAAAGGCTGGATGAGACTGTGGGACTTGTCCAAGGTCACACAGCAAATAAGGGGTGATTCAGGTCTTAGAGTCAGGCCTGGCGGGCTTTAGAATCCAGTGTCTTTCTCCCCAGGCTTAGCACAAAGACCGGAGCGGTGGCTTCTACAAACTGAGTTCATGAGTCTCCAGGGATCTCCAGATATAACAGCGCCTGGCCTTCTCCCAGTTGCCTCAGCATAAATAACCAACAGGTTGACAGACGCACATCTTATAAACCACATCCTATAAAGAACTTAGAAGCAAATTGCCCTTCTGGTAATTGCATTAAGGGAACATATTTGTTTGTTTATCTTAGAAGTGAAAACAGAATGACCTTGTCTTGAAAATTGTGAAATAACAATCAGAAGTTATTTGCTTATGTTTATATTTGGAATTAGGTATTCACATGAGCAAATGCAAAGTAAGGGGGGGGCTTACAATACTGGTTACTGATGAAGAGCCTTCAGAGAGGTGGATTATTATTCAGTCCGCTGTAATGATTAACAGTTAAAAATCCACTCTTGCCATTCTCTACGTCTGGGGGAAGAATAGAAGCTTTTGTTTTGGGGTGTTTTTTTTTTTCTGACATAAAAAGCTACATCTTTCTTTCCAGGGAATGCATTAGAATGAGCGGTTTCCACAGAGCTGGAAAAAAGCCAGGATATTTTGAAGTCAAGGTCCCCTGCCCCTCCCCCTCAGCACTACCCTTGCAGGGGAGGGTAAGGTACACACTCAGGCCAAGAGCTCAGCTGGGAGGGAAGGAGGGCTGACTCCACCTGGAAGCACAGCTGAAGGGGAGCAGTGTAGGTGGGGGGAGAGGGCAAGAGCAGGGCCACAAAGCAGTACCAGTAACAGCTTATCGTTACTCTTTATCGAGGACTCACTGTGGCCAGACACTGGTCTGCGTGCTTTACACCATTAGCTCATTTAATTAGGTTGATATAATTAGTACCCTCACGTTGCAGGTAAGGAAACTGAGACACGGGGGTTCAGTTGCTCAAGACCACATTCCTAGAAGGTAGAGGAGCCAGAATTCTAACAGGGTGACTCCAGCGTCAGCACCCTTCGCCTGGCTGCCACAGCAGACCGGTCATCCTGAAGTCATCTTCCTGCTGATGTGGCCTCTGAGACCCTCTCAGGGTCCTCCAGAGAGCACCTCTGTTATGAGTTCTGCTGGCCCTGAACTTGATGCTCTGCAGTCATTTTTGGTTTAGAGCCATCTCCGTACAAACCGTCAGCTTAATTCTGGCCCCAGAGCTTCCTTCCCTGGGGAACCCCGGGTAGGCTGCGGGGAGGAGAGAGAAAGAGAAAGACAGAGAGAGACTAGTTAATTACTTCTGAAGAAGTCAGACCGCATTATAACCAGCCTCTTACCCAAGTGATGAAAAAGCTATTGTTGGGGCGTTTTGGCACCAGAAAGGGAGAGAGAGGTTTTCCTGAATCATTCCTCATTTTTTATTTAGCCTTCGCACTTTTCCTGGGGCCTCTGGGCAGCCTTCCAGACCCCATCCCCAGGACTGACTGAGTTCCCGAGGTAAATGATCTGTCCCTCCCAGGCTGGGGAAGGGGCGGGCTGAGACCCGGACAGGCCGTGCTTGGCTCGGCCCCCTGACACTGTACACGCTAATGCAATGTGAAGGAGCACGTCTAAATAACCTGTCCAGCTTTTTTGATGTTCTTGAACCCACAGATGGGATTCATTTCCACACTGTTCGCAAAACGTAAACGATACAAGGACATTAAAGAGCATTAAACTACTTGATGACATTTTGGTCACATTAATGAAAAGTGGCATTTTTTAAACTACCAGAAAGAAAGAGAAAGAGGGTGGGGGCAGAGAGGGGAGGGCTGAGGAGGAAGAAAGACGACACAGGGAGGGGAAGGAGGAATAGGAAAGCGATTGACTCCATCTAAAGTGTAGAAGAAATGTGGCAGTCCCAGCTCTTACCGGCCCAGTTGGGACTTCACTGAGTAGGACATAAAGAAGCAGACATTTTCAGTGACTAGACATATCTGCTGAATATCTCAACACCTATGGGGTAAGCAGTGCAGACATACTAATACATTAAAATTTCCTTCCAGATTGATTAGTGTGGCCAAGACACCACTGAGACACAAGAGAGGACAGGAGGAATGTCAGACTCACCTCCTCCAGGCAGCCTTCCCTGAGTGCCCCCCCACTCCGGCTAGATTAGGTGTCTCTTCTCTGGACTCCCAGAGACCCTAAGCTTACCCTCATCATAGCCCGTATCACCTTGTCATTTCATCATTGATTGACTTGCTGGAACACCGCCCAGACTGTGGGCTTCCTGAAGGCATAAAATATGGATTGGAAGCATAGGTTTGAAGAGACAAATTTGCCGGGGCTCAAATTCCAGCTGGGCTCCTGTATTGGCTTTATGACTTGGAGCAAGTTAATTAACCTCCTCGAGCCTCCGCTATGTCATCTGTAAAATGGGGTAAGAAGAAACCTAGCTCATAGAGTTGTAGTGATGCCTAAATGAGGTAATAAATGGAAAATACATAGCACCAGGCCTGGTACTCATACACTCAACATATGTTATAGATTAGCACCAGCCTCTTGCCCAGCACCCCAAGAGCCTGGCACACGGAAAGCACTCAGTAAATACTGCTGAAGAAATGAGTCTCAACAGACTCACTTAGGCAGAAAAAATTCACTTATTGAGGGGACTAAGGAATTGGACATGGAGCCACAAGGAGTGAAACGGGTGACAGAGACATTTTATAACTTATCAAGTCCTGGGCACCTTGCTTTAAAATAAAGCACATACAGTACCGTGGAGTCTCTCGGGAGTGTCTGGGGAGATGTCCTGCTCAGTCCTCCATCCGAGCACCGGCTGGGGAATGGGGCTGAGCAGCCCCCTCCCCCTGGCAGCCCCTTCCCCCTTCTCCACGGCCGCCACCTTGGCAGGGCTTTCTCCTTCCAGCCCTGGTGGTTACATTAATTGCTAATGACAATGGCAACCTTCACTCTGTGTGGTTTCCTGCCCAGATTCTGGATCCTTTACAAGGCTCCCTTTTCTTTCTTTCCCAGATAGGAAATGCAACCCGAGACGTGTGAAGAAAAAAACACTGTGCTTATTGTCATAGCCTCCACTCCTCCCCGGGCTCCCAGGCCGTCTGTGTGTGCTCTGGGGTGTCTGCCCCGCCACAGGGAAGAATAAACCCAGACTCAAATCATAGGAAATTCATCAAATGTGCTTCTCAGAGCTCTGTCTTTCAAGGTCCGTTTCCCTGCCATATGATCTCTATAAACCAAATCACTGTTAGCCAGGGCACAGGACCACAGGCGCCGGAGGCTCATGGATAATGAATGCCAAATGCATGTGACAATAGACTGATCAGGGAGCAGAATGAAAATTTCTGAGTCGTGCTTTTATGCATGTATACACGCATACATACTTACATGTTTGCACCTCTGTGCATGCACGCACACGCACGTGCACACACACACACGTCACGCACACAGTACATCCTAACAGTGATCCTTGGTGCCAGACTCAGTTAACTCACCTCTGTTAAATTATCAAGACAAAGGAGAATAAAATGAAAGAGAAAAAGGTAGATCTGGGGTCCCCAGTTTAGCTGGGGATACTTGACAGGGAAGAATCTCAGATTTGACTTAGGAATTCAGATTACCTTTAGCTCAGGGACTAGCATGAGGGGCTTCAACTGAAAAATGAGAAACAAGGACTTATTCTGGGCACCAAAGGTAAATGGGAGCAATTGCCCTCCATTGAATGAAATATTGCATGATCTTTCCCAGTAATGGTTTTGACTCCTGGCTCTGACCAAATCCTACCCTGGATAACCAGTTACCCATATGGCAGGGTAAGAGAAGAGAACCTGGGACAGAAACTAGCAGGCTACCAGCTAAAAGCAAAAAGGTAATTAATGTTATAGCCTTTTAGATTCTAGAAAATACTGCACTTAAAACTGCAAGTCAACGAAGCGTCTGTCGGCAACCAATAAATGCTTCCATATTCACAGGCATCAGCAGTCTTCCCTTTACAAAAAAAAGTAATAATACACATATATTAATGGATCACATTTTGTCCTTTGGGGAGCATAATTTTTAAAAGGGCCAAGGCAGCAATAATAGTTCCTTTAAAAATTCTAAATGCTGTAATTGTTTTCTCTGAATTATGGTGCTAGGATTTAATTAGTGATGAACGTTCAGTATGGGGTTTGGACATTTTTGATGAATTCAGCCAAACAGAAAAGTAGTCTTGTCCTCACTTCTCTCTCCCCATCTCCCCCCACCCCCTTTCACCTCCCCAGGACCGTGAAGTGTGCTTGTGCACGAGATCGTGTCCACGTAGGAATTTCCTTTTCTGCAGTTGGGCTGAGGTTAAGGAGGCGATTGCTTTAACCACAGTTCAACAAGGAACATGAAACAGGGTCACTGAGGTCGTGCAATTCAGCACAAGTTTTGAGGTTTTCTAGTTATAAGGCGGGAAAATAATAAAATGCAAATGGTAGAAATTTCTTCTGGGTGATGCTCTTATCACTAGAAAGATGTTGCCCATGTCTTGGGTCTGGGCTTTTGGGCTTAAATGGCTCATGGGCAACAGGGCTAAAGGTCTGTGTGTGTGATATGGGGGATGGGGAGGTGGTTCCTCAATCATTTAATGAATTACCATTAAGCAAAGCCTACTGGGTCCAGATTCTCTGAGCTGGGCACCGAGCACACAGCCCTGGCAATGGAACACTCGTAGGGGAATAAACACAATCGCTTTGTTCTTCTCCAAACCATTTCTTTGTAAAAGCAGCTGGAGGGAAGCCCAGACCAGCCGCCATCCACACAGGCTGACTCAACGTGGCCTACACAGCAGGGCCCCTGGGGGCCAGGCCACCCCTCTCCTCCACCTTCAGGACTTCTTTCATTTGAGACCTGGAGGCTGTTCCTGGGTTCCCGGTATCCTCTATTAACATGCAAATGCCCCTGGGAAAGGTCACACCTTGAGACCCCATCAGCTAACCTCTTGCTTACCAGTTACTTCTTAGTAAGGATTAGCAGAAATAGAACACCGAAAAGGCTTGTGGGGTGGTGGGAAGGTCAGGGCTGTGGGGACGGGAGGTAAAAGACCCCTTCCTCCTGCCAAGATTTTCCTGGACAGTCCATTTGCTTTAATTCAATACAACAAATCAATATATTTATTTCAATAAATGTTGATTTTTTTTAATTGTAAGACTAAACGAAATCCTTTTACATACCTTTCATCTCTGCCTTAATTATGCACTAAGTATCACCTGCTTCACAATTTTGCCCAAATAATAAGATGCTGCCTCCCAGCAAGGCAGGCCACAGCCATCAATGGAGTTCTTTTCCAATCAATTTGAAGTCCTGTCTGGTTTCTCCTTGTAATCTTCTGCCTCCTCCCTGCCATCATTCTTGCCTCCTATCTCTTCTTAGCATAACCCTTTTCCTCTTCTTCATTTTCCACCCCTGTAGGCATCTCCAGAGTGCTGTTGAGGCCCACTGGGCCAGCCTCTACAGAACCTTCATCATTCTTCTCAGTGAAGCCATTTAAATGTCATCTGGAGAGAGTTATGGGTGAGAACATAGGATCCTGAATCAGCCAGAAAGGTCCTGGTTCTGCCACTTCTAGATACTGGAGGCAAGTGACTTATACTCTCTAGTCATCAGTTTCCTCATTGTGTATCGTTTGAAAGTAACAAATGAACTAATATACATACATCCATATATAATACATACTATATAAGTTGTATATATTATATAAATATTATATATACTATATAAATATTATATACATATATAGTGCCTAGCATATTGTCAGGTACACAGTTAAGTGTACCTTAAGTGTATTTAAGTTAAATAAATATTTGCAATCACTAGTTATATCTTACATATTATACCTTTCATCTATTACATACTCCCATTTCTTTATGAAATCTTATAATCAAATTTCTTTATGTAATGAGATTCCAAAATAATATCCATGTAGTTTTTTTAAAAATGTACCATAATATGCATACCAGTGAGTGAGTGTAGGCCTCCAAAGTTATTCCTTTAGAGAAATGTTTACTTATAGCTTTGCTGCCATTGATCATAATTGTTATTCATTCATTCTTTTATCCATTCAACAACTATTTCACGTGGCTCCACTATGTGCTAAGCACTGACGTAGGTACTTAGGACCCAGAGGTAAGTTCACTTGGTAACTAGCTTCCAGGAGCTCACATCTAATGGGTCAAAGCAGAATGAGCGATAGCAGGTGTTCATAAAGATCTATTGATATAAGAAAACACTCGGTAAAGAATGAACTTTCTGGGATAGCTGGTGAAGACATCCAGAGAGGCACTGGAGCTGAGCCTTAAAGGCAGATAATATTTGTTGCAATCTTTTAAGACTCTTTTATGTGCCAGTCACTGAGCTAGAAGTTTTATCATTTTAATGTATTCCACAAATAATCATGTAAAGTAAATGTTACTCTCATTTTGTGAGTGAGAACACTGAGTCTCAGGGAGGTTAAGAGGTGCGCCTATAATCTTGCAACTGGTATGTGATAACTGAGATTTCAACCCAAGTCAGTGGAGTTTCCAAGCCTGTGCTTTTCCTTGCAAGCTAATGGGCCAATTCCAAAGTCACTCAGCCCAGAAAAAGGGAAAAATGATCTTGTTACTTACAGGTGCATCTTCAGTTTTTGTTTGCTTTTTATCATGTAATTTTTGATACATACAAAAATAATTTGCTAATGTATTTAAATTTATTACATAGAAATGTGTATTTTAGAAAATATTAGAAAACAGAAATACACATGTACACACTCACACACACACACAACAAATATATTTACTTTTAGATGAATAGCCTGCCAGGCATTTTTACACTTAGAGGAAGAGGGTTACATCTATATACAAATATGATCATATTTTTAAAAAATTTTGTTTTGTATTGGAGTATAGTTGATTTACAATGTTATGTTAGTTTCAGGTGTACAGAAAAAGTGATTCAGTTATACATATACATATATCAATTCTTTTTAAGATTATTTTCCCATATAGGTTATTACAGACTATTGAGTAGAGTTCCCTGTGCTATACAGCAGGTCTTTGTTGATTATCTATTTTGCATACAGTAGTGTGTATGTGTTAATCCCAGCCTCCTAATTTATCCCTCTCTCCCTCTGACCTTTTCTCTTTGGTAACCATACATTGGTTTTCTAAGTAAATATGATCATATTTTGATACATACTTATAACTTCCTTTTTCCACTTAATGACAGATCAAGAACATGTTTTGATGTCAGCAAATATATATCTATACTATCTTTATTAATCACTATTAAATGTTCTTTGAATGCAGAGATACTTTATTTAATCTATTCTCTCTTCAGACAGCTAGTTTAATTGCACTTTTTTTAAATCATCAGGAATTACATTGGGATGATTGTCCTTTGCATAAATGCCTTTGCATATTTGTCCAGTCTTTCTCTTAAGATAAATTTCTGGAAGGGGAGTTGCTGAGTCAAATGTTTAAGGTCTTTGATGTATTTTGTCACATTGTGTTTCATCACATGTAAATTTATACTTCCATTAACAATTAATGAAAGTGGCCTGACATTTTTTTATATTGCTACATTCACCATTTTAAAACTGATTTTATAAGAGTTCTTTATATACTAAGGCTATGAACTTTTGTCTTTCATATATTCTATGGTATATTTACTATATAGAAATATTTGTTTCATATTGTGAAATCTATAAACTTATTTATGGTTTCTGCTGTTGATGCAATATTTAGGAAAGCCTTCCCTAATCATACCCTAAAATTTCCCTTAGACATTTTGTGGCCTTAGTTTTTATATTTTATTTTTTAACCTATCCAGAACTTTGTATGGTATATGGTGGGAAGAAAGAGCCCAAATTAATATGTTTCTAGGTACCATATTTTGCCCAGCCTTCTAGATATGAAATACTACATCTATTATATGCCAAATAATCTTACTGAGGAGCTTTCTGTTATTTTCCACTGATCTACTTGTTTATTTTCATTCACAGACCACACAGCTTTAATAACTACTGCTTGTAGTATATTTAATGTCTGACAGTGCTGGTGTCTTCTCATGATTTTTCTTTCCCAAAGATCTTTATATAGTCTTTTTCTGGTTTTCTTTCTTTCAAAAGTGAGGGTATGGGGTGGAGGAACTTTAAAAAGTATGGCAATAATATGAATTATAAGACGTGTTTTTAAAAAATCAGTCTCACAACTTCAAAGCCACATTCAGTTCATTTCCATACCGAATGGTGTTATTCTGGTACTTAGAGTCTGGTATGCTCAATCTATCACTAGATCTATTATATCCTGTTTGTCAAGAAACTTGGCAGGAGGTTTTGTTCATTCTGGCCATGTGAGAAGGCAATATAGCGTACTGGTTGAGAGCACAGGATCTAGCTGTGTGACCTTGGCCAGGCTATTTAACCTCTCTGAGCCTCCCTGTCCACATTTGCAGCAGAGGGGGGTGAACAACACACTGCCTCATGACATACATACTACATATGGAAAGCACCTAGAAGAGTGCCTAGCACAGAGAAAATATTCTGTGATGGTTAACTAGTATTGTCATGTCCCAATGGTCTTATCATTCCAGGGGGTTGCTGATTTGTCTCGACTTGGAAGAGGGAGACTGAAAGGAAGACTTAAATTAGGAAACATGAGTAAAGTAAAATAAAATTTCACAAGCCTTTTCATATGTTTATAGGGATGAGTAGTTGTCATTAAGTTGTTATTCCTCATGGTGTCCAGGGAGCTGGCATTTAAAGCAAGCTGTGGCCTGGACGTGGCGGGGGTGGGGGGTGGGGCACGGACAGCATGTGGTGTCAGAGGGCAGTTTGGCACATGAGGACCCTGAACAAGCCAGCTCATCTGAACCCATTGCAGATTCTGCTTAAGGCCCTCATTTTGGCCTTTTTCAATCCTGTTAGCTCAGACTTGCCCTCACCCTCAGCTTTCTCTGCCACCTCTGCTCAGAGCAGTGTCCTCTACTGCTAGCTGAGAATCTGAGCCTGGGTGAGGGCCTGAGCTCTGCAGTCAGACTTCTGGTTAAAACTCCAGCTGTGCCACAGACCACTTCAGTATTAAAACTGGAGTTCTCCTCAGTTGAAAAGTGGAGATGTTATGCCTTCTCTGCCAGGTTACCATGGGGATTAGGTGAGACTGATACACATAAAAGCATTTCATGGCATGTCAGGCATAGAGTAGGTGTTCAATAAATGTTATTGTATCAAGAGGGAATGTTTGCTTCTAAGTAACAGAGAACCCAATTCAAAATGGCTTAAATAATAAAGGAAAATTATTGGTTTATATAACTGGAAATTCAAGAAAAGGTTGGACTTCAGATATTAATAAATTGAAGGATAAAAACCACATGATCATCTCAATAGATGCAGAAAAAGCTTTTGACAAAATTCAACACCCATTTATGATAAAAACTCTCCAGAAGATGGGCATAGAGGGAACCTACCTCAACATAATAAAGGCCATATACTACAAACCCACAGCAAACATCATTCTCAGTGGTGAAAAACTGAAAGCATTCCCTCTAAGATCGGGGACAAGACAAGGATGTCCACTCTCACCACTAGTATTCCACATAGTTTTGGAAGTCCTTGCCACAGCAATCAGAGAAGAAAAAGAAATAAAAGGAATCCAAATTGGAAAAGAACTGTCACTGTTTGCAGATGACATGATATTATACACAGAAAATCCTAAAGATGCCACCAGAAAACTGCTTGAGCTAATCAATGAATTCAGTAAAGTTGCAGGATACAAAATTAACCCACAGAAATCTCTTGCATTTCTATACACTAACAATGAAAGATCAGAAAGAGAAATGAAGGAAACAATCCCATTCACCATTGCAACAAAAAGAATAAAATACCTAGGAGTAAACCTAAATAAGGAGGTAAAAGACCTATACTCAGAAAAGCTATCAGACCCTGATGAAAGAAATCAAAGACGACACAAACAGATGGAGAGATGTACCATGTTCTTGGATTGGAAGAATCAACATTGTGAAAATGACTATACTACCCAAAGCAATCTACAAATTCAATGCAATCCCTATCAAATTACCAAAGCCATTTTTCACAGAACTAGAACAAGAAATTTTATGATTTGTATGGAAATGCAAAAGACCCCGAATAGCCAAAGCAATCTTGAGAAGGAAAGATGGAGTTGGTGGAATCAGGCTTCCTGACTTCAGGCAATACTACAAGGCTACAGTGATCAAGACAGTATGGTACTGGCACAAAAACAGAAATATAGATCAATGGAACAGGACAGAAAATCCAAAAATAAACTGTGGTCAACTAATCTATAACAAAGGAGGCAAGGATATACAATGGAGAAAAGGCAGCCTCTTCAATAAGTGGTGCTGGAAAAACTGGACAGCTACATGTAAAAGAATGAAATTAGAACACTCCTTAACACCACACACAAAAATAAACTCCAGATGGATTAAAGACCTACATGTAAGGCCAGACACTATAAAACTCCTAGAGGAAAACATAGGAAGAACACTCTTCGAAATAAATCACAGCAAGATCTTTTTTGATCCACCCCCTAGAGTAATGGAAATAAAAACAAAAATAAATAAGTAGGACCTAATGAAACTTCAAAGCTTCTGCACAGCAAAGGAAACTGTAAGCAAGACTAAAAGACAACCCTCAGAATGGGAGAAAATATTTGCAAATGAATCAACAGACAAAGGATTAATCTCCAAAATATATAAACAGTTCACCCACCTCAATATCATAAAACAAACAACCCAATCAAAAAATGGGCAGAAGACCTAAATAGGCATTTCTCCACAGAAGACATACGGATGGCCAAGAGGCACATGAAAAGCTGCTCAACATCACTAATTATTATAGAAATGCAAATCAAAACTACAATGAGGTATCACCTCACACCAGTTAGAATGGGCATCATCAGAAACTCTACAAACAGTAAATGCTAGAGAGGGTGTGGATAAAAGGGAACGCTCTTGCACTGTTGGTGGGAATGTAAATTGATACAGCCACTATGGAGAACAGTATGGAGGTTCCTTGCAAAACTAAAAATAGAACTACCATATGACCCAGCAATCCCACTCCTGGGCATATACCCAGAGAACACCATCATTCAAAAAGACACATGCACTCCAATGTTCATTGCAGCACTCTTTATAATAGCCAGGACATGGAAGCAACCTAAATGTCCATCAGCAGATGAATGGATAAAAAAGATGTTGTGCATATATACACTAGAATATTACTCAGCTGTGAAAAACAATGAAACTGGGACATTTGTAGAGACATGGATGGACCTAGAGACTGTCATACAGAGTGAAGTGAGCCAGAAAGAGAAAAACAAATTTCGTATATTAACACGTATATGTGGACTATAGAAAAATGGTACAAATCAACCGGTTTGCAAGGCAGAAATAGAGACACAGATGTAGAGAACAAACATTTGGACACCAAGTGGGGAAAGTGGGGAGGGTTGGGGGGGAATGAATTGGGAGATTGGGATACCAAATTGTACACTCTAAATATATGCTGTTTATTATCTGTCAACTGTATCTCAATAAAGGTTCTTTAAAAAAAAGAAAGAAAAAGTTGGGCTTCAGGAGCTGTTTGGTCCAGTAGCCTAACCATGTCATCAAGAATTTGTTATTTGTTCATTTGTTTCCTCTATCTTCACCCATCCTTTCATAGATTCAGCTTTACTCTAAGGCTGTCTCCCTCTCGTGGTCCCCAAAATGGGTGCAAGCATCCAGAGAGAATAAAAAAGGACCACACCCAGAAATTTTTCCAGATGTGGGAGGAAGAGCTCTCCTAGAAACCCCTAGCAAATTCCTCTTCTTGTATCATAATAGCCAGAACGGGCTCACAGGCCTATATCTGAACCAATAACTGCAGCGGGTAGGTGGGATTGTGCATACTAGCTTAGGTCTGGACTACAGCCGTAGGTGTAGAGTCATCTTCCTTACGAGTGCAAGAATTGTATAGAGGCAGAAAGATGGAAACTGGACCCACAATCAGAGTAATTACCAAGAGAAGAAGGAGTAGATATTGGGAGAATATCTACAATGTTCACCCCTCTTTTTCCCAGTCCCCGTCAGGACCTTGGTTAGTGGAGAGACAAGTCTCCATTGGAACTTGAGGCCTCAAACTTTTGATTGAGTTCTGGGTCAATGAGGAGAGAAATGTTCAACCCACCAAGCAGGGATTGAAAGCATTCTTCCTAAACAAGAGCAGGGAAAATAGCAATAATAATACTATGCATAGTTTTTTGTTTTTTGAGTTAATATTAAAAAAGCTCTTGTGAAAGAACAAAATTCTTCTTGTTACACACCACTTGAGAAGTAGTTATCTGGATGTGTGCTGTAGACCAAGGATCAAGTCATAGGCATAATTGGTATTTTTCTTTTCAACTCCTTCTATCCCTGGGACTTTGGTCTTTAGGTGGCTCCCATTCTCTCTGCTTCTCTCCCTATTTCCCTTTCTTTCTCTGTTTATGTTTTATTAGCCTCAAATACCTGGGAAGAAATCTGAAAGGGGAGGGACGGTGGTTCCAGGGCCTAAGGGAGCCTACCTTCCTTCTTAGACCATCCCCCACTGCTGGGGAAACTTGGTCCTCTGAAAAGGTCAGTGGCCAAGCCCAAGTGGGTCCTTCACACCTCCAGGTTGCTAAGCAACAAACATTTCAAGTTTGGAAATCTTTATCCACACCAGATATATTATCCTGGCAAATTGGACTTTAAGATCTGGCAGCAATGGAAAGAGTAACTTTTTTTAAAAATGGAGACAATTTAGATAATTTCAAAGACATCTCGTCTCTTTTTCCAGTGATGTATGACTCTTCTCTTTCACTGAGCACATTGGATCCAGACCGTTCATGAGTACAAAAGCACAAGGTCCCTGAAGAAAGAAGTTTCAGTTGGAAAAGTGAACACACAGAAAGTGCTGCCAGTTGGAAAACCTATAACTGACTGGGGCCACAGCACCAGGCATGTGCTCTTCCCTCTTCCCTCTATCCAAGCCTTCTCTTAAACTGGTTTCCTCCAAGTCCTCTTTCTTCTCTCTGATCTTCTCTGCTACTAACTCCCTTCTTGTCTTCTGTCTTGCCCTACATCTTCTCTCTCTCACTCCTCTTTTTCCTCATTCCCACCTTTGTCTCTTTAAATTCCCATCCAGTCTCCTCCCTTTCTCCCCATCCTCTTTCCCCCATGTTGAGACAACACAGGGACAAGAGGCAGCAGAATGGCCCACAGCCAGGATTCTTGGTCTTCTTGCCCATCACCTCAGTGGGGCATAGAGTTGGTCATACCTCTTTCCTTCCTAAATTAGAGTTGGGGTAATCACAGGGCAGAATCTCCCCCCTCCTCCCCAGGTCTTTTTTTTTTTTAATTTTCAAGACAAACCCAAACACCAAATACCTTCTCCACCTGCTTGCTAATATCTAGAATTCTTCCAACAGAGAACATTACATTCCACAATCAAAGACCAAGTTTCAAACCTAAATAATAAACAACTAACATCTGGGTAGCTCTTAGTTTTCCAAACACATCCAGCTGTTTTCAACCAATTCCCTTATTTGACCCCTACAATAATCTGGAGCTGTAAGCATTATTATATTATCATCTGCACTTCAAAATGAAGAAACTGAGGCTCAGAAACATTAAGTGCCTTTCCAAAAGTTGTTCTAACCCAGTTCTGTCTGAGTCTAACATCCGTGTTCTTCCCCACCCCACCCCACTTCTCTGAGAGGGAACTACAATGACCTGACATTAGGGGAAACCTTCCCCTAATTTCTTCAGACCCAAGATGCCCCCCAATTCCTATGTCTCTGAGATCTTTGAGATTATTATAGTTATTACTTTTGAAACCTGTCCTTAAGGTAGGCTGCCACCAGGTGGCAGATGCTACTCTGGTTTCATGATAAGTTCCAGATTTTTACCTTAACTATGGGAGTCAAGTATTTTTCTATGTTTTATCATTTTATAATCAAAGTTATAGTTCACTAAAAAAACAGGTGAGCATGGTAGTATCCTCATTTATGTGGATGATACAGATAAGACATATATTTAGAAGAATAAATATACAGGTTGATTGTATGCCTATTAAAATGGTTTGTTTGTTTGTTTGTTTGTTTTCTCATAACAAGCACAATTCAGTCTAATTCTGCCTACAAAGTCACAGCCTACTTCAAGTTTCCGAGATGTTGGCCAAGGCACTCCAGGGTTACTGCCTTCCCATCCTGGCCACTCAATTCCCCAAACACTAGCCCAATAGGAGAAGGCAGAATGTTTCTCAAACTTAAAAGGACATCAGAATCACTTGGAGGGCTTATTAAAGCACAAATTTCCTGATCTCGGTTTCTGAGTTTCTGGTTCAGTAAGTGTGGAATGGGGCCTGAGAATATGTATTTCTAACAGATTCCTAGGTGATGATGCCACTGGTCCGGGGGCCACATTTTGAAAACCAGTAGGCCAAGGCAAGCCACTCTCTCTGGCTCTCATAGTTACCCCCTTTTCCCTGCCCTCTCACCAGCACCATGGAGGTGGGAGTTTGAGCTCCCTGGCCTCCCAGTTATAGTCTGGGGTCCTATGGTGAATGATTAACCAATAGCCTCAAGTACTGTGGCTGGCACAAAACTAACTTCGTGTCACTTTTAATACGTATATCTGTTGCTCAGCACTACCTTCTGGTTATACATTCTCTGATATCAATACCAATCAGAACATTATATACCATTAATTATAATGATAGAAAATGCTAGCATTTATTAAAGCTCTCAGCACTGAGGTCAGATTGTTGCTTTCATTGCCTCATCTCATCCTCACAACAATTCTGTGAGGGAGATACCATTGTCAACACCCTTGTACAGATGAGAAAACAGGGGATCAAGATTATAAAACCAGTAAGTTGCAGAGCCTGAACGAAACACCAGTTTGTCTGTATCTCTCAGCCACTGTAGATATTGATCCTAAGTTTTCAGTTTGGATACTACAAATTGGATTCCTGGTTCCCTCAGGTCAATTTCTTTGGGCTCCTGTAGTATAGTCCTAGCATTTTCCCCACTCTCTGTGTCCAAGCCTTCCAGCCAGTCAGGATGCCCGATTTAAGTCTCTGCTTCAGTTCACCATGCTGGACAGGGAAACAGCCTCTTCCAGAGTCTAAGCAACAAACATAGATTCAAATGTATTCCCCAGATGGCACTTTCTAAGGCAGATAAACGGAATCAGACACTTTATAATGAGCTTCTACAAATGTTATGTTGGAGAGTTGAAACAGCATCATAAAAATTTCTCTCTTATTTATGAAAGAACTATGCAGATGTTATGAAAGAAGAAAGAAAGTGAGGCGGGAGAGGGAAGGAAGGAGGGAGGGAAAGAGGAAGGAAGAAACGAAGGAAAAGGAAAAAAAGGAAAGAAGGAAGGGAGAGAGAGAGGCAAAGAAGCAATCTAGGAGAAAAAAACAGTAGAGAAGCAAAAGGAAATTCTTCACAGTTCTTTCATGCTATAGGACATCTTAATAAGAATATAAATTCAGGAGCAGTAAGGCTGAAAGACAAGATAATGAGATTAAAAACAAAACGGGAGATTGAGGATCTAAGGAAACAAATTGAGGACCCAAACCACATCATTATGGAGCAAATGCAAAAATTAGAGCAAGGAACAGGTACATTCCACTGAAAATAAATTATTTATATGGAGGACACTTTGAGAAAATCATGGCAAATGTAGATTAAAACAAATATATTTGAAGCAAGTACAGAGAAGCTAACAGATTTTTTTAAAGTCTAATAAATTAAAAATCAGAAATATTCAACTCAAAGATAATGCTTTTTAAAGTTATCTAAACAAAGGAAAAATAGAATATGCAAATTGGAAGACATACCATGTTCTTGGAAAATTTAATACTGACAGCTCAAGACAGATCTATACTAGTTAAATAAGGACACTTCAAATATCCAATCAGGAAAAGTAAATCATTACAAGGGGTTAAAATCAAGCTTGCCTCAGCCTTCTCCACAACAAAATTTAATGCCAAAAGACAGCGTTCACAATGATGTAAGAGAAAGAACGTGCACCCCAGAATGTTGTAGCCACATGAGAACATTGTTAAATATAAAAGCAACAGACTTCCTTAAACCTGGGACCCAGGAATACAGCGCTTCTTGTACAAAACTGTGTGACAATGACATTCTGCCAATTAAGAAATAAAGAAGGGGGGAAAAGGAGCTTAGGGACTGAAACACCATGAGAGAGCACTAGCGGTGGGCAGTATATCTATTTAATATGTATTAAAATCTATTTAATATGTACTAACATTAAGCACTCTCTCTCAATGAAGCCTGTCCGAAATGCCTAGTCACTCTGGCAGGATGTGCCCCACCACACCCCAGCATTCTGTGTCTCCTTTCCTCTGCTTTACTGGTCGCTTTTCTTCTATAGCATCATTTTCTAACATACCATACAAGTTACTCTTTTGTTCTTTATCATCTGCCCCGACCCCGCCCCATAGAAGGTAAGTCAGTCAGGAGAGCTGAGATTGAACAGTTGTGTGAAATATGGAAACTATTCTAATTACAGAGCTGAGAGTGGGAGCTATACACCTGAACAATGTAAAACTGATTATCTAACAAAATTCCAACTGTGTGGGGAGGGGAGCTGGAAGAGATGTGAGAGTATTAATGTCCTAACCTTTCACAGCCCAAACACCGTTGAAACTAAAACTGAAACACGGAGTTTAAAAAGAAATAATGGCTGCCACCTCTTGATGTATTCTGTAATCACTTTGATCAACCTTAAAAGGATTTTTCATGAAATACTATCCTACAGCGGAGAAGCATGTATTCAATAATCTGTAGTCTGGCATATTTTCTTCTGTTGAATCCAGGAAAATTAAAGGTAGTCCTTCAGATTTTAAAACAGTATTTAAAATTATCCCATTTTTATTAAAGTGTTTTAGATATCTATTTTTCTGTCTACGTACATAAATACAAAGATAGCAGCAATGATGTTTATTCTCAATAAGGGTTATTTCTGAGCAGTAGAATGTGGGGTTAGTTTATCACTTTTATCTTTAAACTTTTCTCTATTATGTTGTTTATAAAAAGCTTGTATCTTTTTTCAAACACAATTGAATGGTTTGTTTTGTTTTAAAAAGGGGAAAGACTAGAGCGTATATGTCATCTAGAAATAGTTATAGAGATATAGATACAGATACAGTTATAGGTATAGATATAAATACAGATGATATAGATGGTATAGATATAGATATTTAGCACCTATGGTGGGAATAACAGAGCTTGAGCCTCAACCTTCGGCTGACTTTCGTTTCTTTCTGTCCAAGGAACCTCCACTTGCTAAATAGAAGGAGGGAAACGAATGCTGACTGGAGAACCCACTGACTGCTTCTCCACCAACGTTTGGCAACTTTTGGTTAGGCTTATGGGGTGGAAATAAGCTCACTTAGATGAAGAACTTGAGGCTCAGATCGGCTGTGATTTGTACAAGCAGGAGGGATAAGAATAATGGTAATAACTGTGTATTGAGTGCTTACCATGCGTCAGGCTCCCTGCTAGGCATCTCTATGAAGAAACCCTTTTTTAATCCTCACAACAGCCTATGATACCCGCAATTTTTATCCTTATTTTTATGCTATGGTTCAGAGAGAATTGTGCGGCCAAGCGTCACGCAGCTGGAAAGTGGCCTGTCCCATGCCAAGCCCATGCCATGCCGTTTCCTTTACCTCGTGCTTTCTCTAGGCCGGAAGAGGAGGGGCCTGTGCTGGTCACCCGTAGGGGCTGTGCCCGGTGGCCCTGACGCCATGTAGGTCTCCTAGTGATTACAAGTCAGAACCCACTGGGGGCTCTGCTGCCAACCACAGGCATGAAGCCCCTTGTCCCCTCCTGGGTGCCCCTGCGGAGGGGAGTGCCCCACAGCTCCGGCGATTACCTGAGATGCTCCGGGGCCAGTCGGGCAACGCTTGTCCCCTCTCAGCAGGTATTTCTTGGCTGGCTCTGACACAATAAACACTCAGTCAAGAAGGAGGTCTGAGCGATGGTTGGTGGGAGTGCAGATACCAGGTCCTTCAGCTGTGTCAGGAGATCTAGATTCTAACTCCTCGTCTACCATTCCTCTGTGGTGCAACCCTGGGAAAGTCGCTTGATGTCTCTGAGCCTCATTTTCCCCATAAAGAACACAGAAAACTTTTACTACTGGACAATTTCCAAAGTTCCCAGGCCAGTACTTCTGTGACTCAGTCAGAGAATGAGTTTTTTTTTTTTTTTTTTTTTTTTTGTAGTATCTGAGTGGTTGAGGGGGGTGCAGGCTTCTCTTTGAGAAGGTAAAATGGAGGCCAGGGAGCCAAGCCAGCAAGAAGCAGGGGGGCCTGGATTCTCCCCAGATGGAAAAGGGGTGACTTCAACACAGCAAGCCTTCAAGGCCGTCGGAAGGGGTCTCTGCTGCAGGCCTTCACTTTCTCCGACAGGTGGGTCTTGGCAGCTGGACCACAGGCCTTTATGAGATTATCTGCTAATCATGGCCTCGGGATGAGCACCTGAGAGGTGTCACGTGCCGAATGAGATGCTTTTTTATGATGCGGTAAAAGAGAGGAAATCGCCTTGGCCTCTTGCCTCATCCTGCGCTCTATAAGGAAGCAGACAAGCCGAGTCCAGCCTCTCATTGGCAAGGGCTCTGAGAGCTCACTGTTTCCACCCAGGGACTGCCATTTCCTTAGAGGGCTGCAGGGAGGAGCTGGAGGGGGCAGGAGAGACAGGCCCCCTTTCCAGACTTTTAGGAGAGGCCAGGGATTGCTAAAACCCAAAGACACTAAACGTTTAGAAGAGCTAGGGTCACATACACTGCATTAGCAATGATCTACACTTACAACTGGAGAGTAAATCACTGGCTCCACTTGGGAAAGGAATTTCTCTCCAAATGCTATTACTGGAACAATCTATTATATTTTCTCTGAAAAGTAGACCATGCCCAGAACGATGGCTCTTCCCACTGACCACTCCCTCTCACTGTCAGGATATCTAGTGATGATTTTCACCCCAAAGATAAAACAGTGGATTCAACCACCATTTACCTCTGCCAGCTGTGTGCCAGGAGCTGGGTTGAGCACGTACACATGAATAAGAATAAAAACAGTGAGTTAACACTGATCTCGTAGCTTTATACGTATTAATGTGTTTAATACTTATAACAACGCAGATTCAATCCAACAGAAGATGAAGTTGATGTTATTATCAATCCCCATTTTACAGATGAGAACATTGAGTCCCAGAGATGTCAAGTAACATGCCCAAGGTCACATAGCTAGTAAGTAGAAGAGCCAAAATGATTCCCGTGTGTGTGCTTTTAATCCGTCCCATAGCTGCCTCTCATAACTTACACTTGTAAGTATAGGTCTCCAGGTTCTCCTTCCTTCAAGGATCATTTTAATCTTAATATACACAGGGAAACCATTCTCTCTCTCCCCCAAGGTGTTAGGAAGAAATCTTTTGCTCTTTGCTCCACCATCTCCTAGGCTCCCTCTTAGGACAGATGGTTTGGCTTATGGGCGAGCTGGTGGGAATATGTCTTCCCTTGGTCCATCCCTTTGTAATAGGAAGAGGTGATGGGTGGCTTCACTGGTTAGGGCTGTTGATCCCTCCTACTGTCAGGCGAGGGCGCTGCGATCCTCCGTGCCAGCAGCTCAGGGTGACTTGCAGACCCAGTTCTCCCCTCAGGCAGCTGACAGCTAGACTAAAGTGCAGAATGAGACTCTCATTCTGGTGCCAGGTGCCTCATCAGCACGACTGCCGACCATGCACCTTGACCCTTGTGTCTATTTCTCAGAATCCAGAGCAGGCAGGAGATGACCAATTAGCTCCGCAAAACAGAAACAACTCCCAGCTCCAGAGTTCAAGCTCCATTCCTGGAAGCCTATCCTTCCGCAGGTTCCCAAGCAGTACTCCTGAAGGGCCACTGGTGGGGGTGGGGGTCGCCCCAGCCTCTGCTCCCTCCTCACACTGCTACAGCCGCATTCTCCCCATGGCTCTTTGCCCCAAGTGTAAACATTGGCTCTGATGTAATTTTTGCAACACTTGGTAAGACCAGGAAGGACTAAACAGTTAGCATAACGTTGATGAGGATTTGAGAATAATCAGAAGAGAACACGTGAGAAAAGGAAAAAGGAAAAAAATACCTCAACTGAATTCAGGGCATCACAGCTCCTGAAGACCACCAGGTGTGCACTCCATGGGGCGCTTCTTTGACGCCACTTCTTTAGGACACCCCTCCCCCACCTGCCACCATATTGCAGGGATCCCCTGGCCATGGACTGCCTTTAACCATGTGCTTCTATCCTCTCAAAACTTTTTAGATTAATAAAGAGGGGAGGAAAAATGTCCCATCTCCAGTCTCCTCATCAGTCTTGCCATCATTATTCAAGTCGTCTTCTGGGGTGCTGCTCCATCTGGGCACCTCAACTTTATTCCTGGACCAGTAAGAAGGAGAAACAAATAGAGAAATAAAACAAACCATTTTTCCCACGCCAGCTAGCCTCCATGTTGGCACCGTCCAGAAAATTATCCACTAAGAAGCATTCCCAGTACAAAGCAGTTTCTCTTCTCATTTTCTCAACTTTACCATTTGGGAACAAGAGCTGGGTGTCCCCTTTACATGATTCAAAACTCCATCAAAATGTTTGTCCAGTCTAGAACGGTAAAAATGAACTGGTTTGCAAGGCAGAAATAGAGACAGATGTAGAGAACAAATGTATGGACACCAAGAGGGGAAAGCAGAGGTGAGGGTGGATGAATTGGGAGGCTGGGGTTGACATATATAAGCTAATATGTATAAAATAGATAACTAATAAAAAAATTAATTAAAAAACTGTTTTTCCAAGTTCAGAAGCACAAGCTTCCTGCAAAAATGACCCTATTCCCTAGGACCTGGAGGAAAGATTGCGGGTGGATGTCACAAAATGAGCTTGTCCCTACTACACATGGTTCCAGGGCATCTACAGAAGGCCTGCCTCTGTGAGGTTATTGTTTTCCTTATTCTGCAGCTGAGGAATATGAGGCTTAAAGAATTTAAATACCTGATCCATGGTATCTGCCAGTAACTCTTAAAATAGCTAATACTCATGAAATTGGTCAAAATTCTCAACGCCAGAATCTGCTTGGAAGAGACAAATGATAACTCCCAGGCCTCATGAGAGCCAAATGAGTCCCATCCTTTCCAGAATCCTCATTGGTAGAGGGAGGCGTGAAGGAGATGGAGATGGTGTCTGCAGGCTGCCTGATGGGGCAGCCTCTGGGACTCTGATTCTATGATGGCAGTGGAATGTCCACCTCACTCCCCTGCGAAAAGCCCTTCCAGACCCAGAATTCTGTGGTCTACAATTGGTCATCTGTCTGCCCCTTGGTATCAAGGACCAAGGTTTGTATGATCCCAAGTCAGTGGTTTTGAAGCCATGGGTTTATATCTTTATCAGAGAAGCCTCCAATGTAATTGCTGCCTGAGATTCCTGTCATGCTAGTGCTTTTGTTCAAAATTCAATCTTTTTTTCTGGATGAAGGGTGGGAGGAGGTGGCAAGGCACAGAGTTGGATTTTTGAGAGGAAGAATCTAGAGTAGAGAAAAGTTTGCAGGCAGCATAGGAAAGATAGGGAAATGGCACTTGTACTTAAGCCCAGCAAGGTGCATCTCTTCCTGCAATAGTTATGTCACCAAGGACTCTCACCTACCCCTGTGCTGGCCTCTGTACCCAGTCTCCTCCCAGCTCATGATCCACACCCTTTTTCCAACCATGTTAAACCCCCTTTCAAGACTCTTTTTTTCTGGCCACTTTTTTTGTTGTCTGAAATACCCTTCTTTCTCCTTTTCATCTGGTTAATTCTAATTGGGCTTCCAAAGTCAAGTAGGTGAAGGCATCACCTCCTCCAGGAAGCCTTCTCTGCCTCATCCTTCTGTCTGGGTTCCCATAGCATTCCATGTACATGCATGCTTCCACATGTGTGCCTATGTTGCACTGTCCTTCTGTCTATGTTGGCTCATGCTATTAATAATGCAACCTTAGGATGCATTATTTAAAATATAGGCCTCAATATTACAATAACTTCTTCAATCTCCTTCCAATTCTACTCCTCTCATCACCATAATGACCTACCTATAAAGGGGAAAAAGAGACATTATGATGTCCACTAATCCTGTATCTTCCTCTAATATTCTACATAGGTTTGCAACCTTATCACCCCATGCCATGCATCAAACATTCTGAACTGCCCAAAACACACATACGTTTAACAATCAGCACTAGCCAATCAAAACTGATGCAAGCCTATCAAGGAAGGTCCTGGGGCCTCTGGTGTGCCAGACAGTCCCTCTTTTCTGCTGACTCATGGGGAGGTGCAGGTCCAAGAAGAGGCAAAGCTGTCAGGGGTGGAGGGTGGATGGGTGTTTATTAACTAGTATGGAAACATTTAAATATTTTAACCACAGTTCACCAGGAATGATAGCCATGCAGATACTATAAACCAGAAGGCATCTAGATACTCATCTAATCTCACCATTATTCATGGAGGCTCCCACTGATCCCAAGCTAAGGTGCCCATAGACATGTAGAATATATGGAATCTCCAAACTGTCTCATATTTTGTCTTGAAGAGATAATGTCAGAGAGGTTGGGGGAGCAGCTCCAAAAGTTCACAGGGTTCCCTCCATTTTTATTTGCCTATTAGACTTTCTGCTTTTTACTATGAGGCTGCTCTAGCCTCAAGTCTCTGTAATCCAATTGGTTTATACCCTTAAGAACATTCAGGGTCCAGGCTAAGAATTGTGGCTACAGCATGCTCTCTATTCCCAGGAGAAAGGATTTTTCAATACAATTTCCACTAATAGGGGACTTCCCTGGTGGTGCAGTGGTTAAGAATCCACCTGCCAATGCAGGGGGCATTCGACCCCTGGTCTGGGAAGATCCCACATGTGGGTAGAGCAACTAAGCCCGTGCACCACAACTACTGAAGCCCACAAGCCTAGAGCTTGTGCTCCACAACAAGAGAAGCCACCACACTGAGAAGCCCGCACACCACAATGAAGAGTCACCCCCACTCACCACAACTAGAGAAAGCCCAGGCGCAGCAATGAAGATCTGACACAGCCAAAAATAATAAATAAATAATAAATTTCTAAAAAAAGAAAAAGAAAATTTCCACCAATGATAACTGTGTTTTAAAAATATCCATTTTTCCATTTTTTTAATTAAACGAATAATGCATGTACACATTCTTAATGTAAGAGTTAAGACAATACAGATAAAGGGAAAACCCCCTTTAGCCATGCTTCCTTCCTTCTAACATCCCCCAGAGGTAAGCACTATCATTACTTTGACCTGTGTCCTTCCGTGCTCTCAATATGTGTCTACATACATATATATGCATATAGAAAAATAATGGTTTTATTTTGTTGTGTGCTTTCTTTTTTATGTGTCACTGTATCAATTATTCTGCAGTTTTCTTTCTTTACTTAAAAATATCTTTTGAACATCCTTCCATCTACCTCATTCTCTTTAGCTCTGGCTTAAATTCCATAGATTAGAGGTCTCATAATTTTCTTAACGATCCTTACAAATGGGCATGGCTGTGGTTTCCAATTTTTCACTGTCACAGACACTATTTCAATGAGCATTCTTGAACATGCGTCTCTGTGCACCTGCATTTTTTTGCAGTAGATTCTGAGAAGTCCCCTTGCTGGGTGTAAAGTTACCTGTAATTTTACATTCTTTCTCAGTTTGCTCTTCTATCAATACTGTGTGAAAATACCTACTTCCCAAAACTCTTGCCAAAACTAAATATCATCAATACTTAATTTTCCCTGATATGATGGATAAAACATGATTTCTCTTTATTATTTTAATTTGTAATTTTCTTATCATTAGTGAAGCTAAGCATCTTTTCATAAGTGTATAGATCATTCTATGTCTGTGGGTTGTCCATCAGTACCCTGTGGCACTCAGACCTCTAACTGGCCCCAAACAGCCCTCATGCCTGGGTATTCATGCCCTTGTGCAATCCCCTTCCTTTGAGGATAGGCTGGACCTAGTGGCTTTCTTTTAACAAGTAGAACAGGACAAAGATGATAGTTTGTCACTTCGAAGGTCAGGTTACAAAAGACTGTGACTTTCATCTTGTTAGCACTCTCTCTCTCTCTTTCTGGCTTGTTTTCAATCTGATGAAGCAAGCTGCCATATTTCAAGATGTCCTGCAGAGAAGCCCACATGGCAAGGCACTGAGCATGGCTTCTGGCCAACAGCCAAAGAGGAACTGAGGTTCTCAATCCAACAACCTGTGAGGAACAGAATCCTGTCAACAGTCATGTGAGTCAACTTGGAAACAGGTCCTTCCCCAGTCGAGCCTGAGTCAAATGCAGCCCCAGCCAGTATCTTGAGTGCAGTTTTGCATGAGACCTCAAGGAGGCAGACCCAAACAAGCCATACCTGAATTCCGGACCTACACAAGCTGTAAGATAATAAATATCTTAAGTCACTGAATATGAGAGCAATTTGTTATGAAGCACTAGATAACTAATACATATCCTATGCCCGTTTTTCTATTTTTTTTGATTCTAAACAACACAGTCGAATATCTTTTGCATGTTATATATGTGGCAAATATTTTCTGCCAATCTTTTGCTAATCATTAACTTTGTTTATGTCCTGGCTTTTATTACACAGAACTTCTAATTTTTGATATCTTCAAGTGTATCAATCTTTTCTTCTGTGGCTTTGAAATTTTACTCTTGCTCATAAAGATGTTTGCTACCCCAGAGTTGTAAACATAAAATTATTTGTTTATATCTTTTTTCCAACCTCCTCTTAAGTTCCATGAAGGCAGTGGCTCTGAGTCTTGTTCACCTCTGGATTCACAGCCTGAGAGCAGTGCCTCACAGGGAGCTGGAATTTATGCAGAAAAACTTTGCAAGTCTGCATTCCTCCCTCTCAATAAAGTCTCCCTGGTGTTTAATCTCCATTCCGGGGCTGAGTGTGTATATATCTCCACTTGCTCTTTGCTAAGACAGAGAACAGACACCCTTCTAGCCCCTTCTGTAGCCTTCTTCCATCACCCCCATCAAGCACTCTAATACACACAATTCTCTGTAACTGCACAATCTTGGCACTTAAATATTGCTGGTGTGCTGAAGATTTCACATTCTAAAAGGAAAAAAAAAGAATAAAACAATATGAAGATTTCACTTAAAATGCTGGTAAAGATTCAGTGCTAAGAAATGTAAAAATGGATAGCCCAAATTAAATTTGCAGAAGACACAACCTGAGGAGAGGCTGTCTGAGCTGCAAACATAACCCCCAACCCCTACCCTCCACCTTAGACATTTACATGAAGTCAGAGGGTAATAGAAGTAATGGTAGGAGTAGACAGGCCAGCAGTGGATTTTGAACACATAGCACAAGAAAAAAAAGTTGAGACTGGGAGGGATGAAAAAATGCACCAGGCACCTGGGATATTATTGTACAGAAAGGGGTGATTTGAGATTATACACTTTACCCTGCCATCATGTATATATATCAATGTAAAAGCTGAATCCCAGAGAGAGGAGCTGCATTGTCCATGCATGAGCGCGTTGGGGGATTAGAACATGGGTTTCAGCTTGCTGATCAAGGCTCTTTCCGCACAGCTGAAGGGAGGAAGTCCAAGAAAGAATCCTGGCTCCAAGCAGAGGGATGACTATCTCACTCCACATTTCTAGAAGCATGGAGTGAGATAGTCCTATCCCTGGGAAGTCTGTATCTGTGTGTGTGTGTGGGGGGGGGGGGGGGGGGGGGGCGGGGCGGTGAGAAGCCAGTGCTGGCATCCAGCATTTACTCCCCAGACCTTCCTGGGAGAAACTGGTTGTTGAAAATCTTGTAGCTGGGAACTTCACTCAGGCTGTTTGGACCCTGAGACCACTGGCCCAACAGGAAGAAGTTGGCTCTGGCCAAGGAGCACCTGGGTCCAGCCAACCAGGCCTGGTACACCAGGACCAGCATTGCCCTAAGGAGAAGAACAACCACACAGTAGACTAGGGGGAAGTTGAGGAGTGGAATCTTGGGCTGGGGGATGAGAGAAGGAGCCAACATCTGATCAGCACCACCCCAGCCTCTAGGATGCTTTGTACAAGTTAGAAAAAGATATTCCTTCATTGAGGTACTTTACTACCTGCCATCTGCCAGAGAGGTATAAATATACAAATCTACAATGAATGACATGGCTTAGAGTTTCATAATGCACAACCAGAACAATTGTGTGAGTCACCCTGTGAGCCACCCTTATTCTTTTCAATCCGGCTATGAAGATATTGTTCCTAGAACCAGTAGAGCCAAGGATATTCTAATCCCAGGATTCATGGGCATTCATAAATGTCCAGAGGCATTTAAGATGATTCTGGCCTTCAAGTTCTTCCATGTCTAGATGAGTGCTGTTAGGGAGCAAATAGACTTTCCTCCTGAATTCTACAAGGTTCAGAGGTCAACCAATCAGGAAACACTTAAAGAACCAAGCCTTGCCTTCATCAGTCCCTAGCCTCTTGCCAAAGCATGAACAAAAAGGACAACTTCCCCTGAGCCAGGTGTAGGCCAGGGACTTTGTTGGCCATGGCAGACCTGGCCATACTGCCATTGACCTCTGCAGAAATGGAGGTGGCTGTCTGCAAGTGGACCAGTTCATTGCCTGAACTTATTGAAGTGTGCATACTACAGGTCAAGAGAATAAAATACTGAAAAGAAATGTCCTGATTTCAAGCTATGCTACAAAGCTATAGTAATCAAAACAGTATGGTATTGGCACAAAAACAGGCATATAGATCAATGGAACAGAATCAAGAGCCCAGAAATAAACCCTTGTATATATGGTCAACTAATTTATAACAAATGAGCCAAAAACATACAATAGGGAAAGGACAGTCTCTTCAATAAATGGTGTTGGGAAAACTGGACAGCCACATGCAAAAGAATGAAACCAGACCACTATCTCACTCCATACACAAAAATCAGCTCAAAATGGAAAGACTTGAATATAAGACCTGAAACCATAAAACTACTAGAAGAAAACATAGGGAGTAATCTCCTTGACATCTGTCTTGGCAATGATTTTTTTTTTTTTTTTGACACCAGACGCAAAGACAACAAAATCAAAAACAAATAAGTGGGATACCAAACTGAAAAGCTTCTATACAGCAAAGAAAATCATCAACAAAATGAAAAGGCAACATACTGAATGGGAGAAAGTATTTGAAAGTCATATATCTGATAAGGGGTTTATAGCCAAAATACATAAAGGGCGGGGAAGAAGGAAATAAAAGAAATGCAGGCACTGGCTGGCTTTTTAGTACAGACTTATAGCAAAAGCTGGAGGAAAAATAGATTAGATGCCCAGTCTACCCACATTCATCCAAACACAGTTAATTGTCTTTACTTGTGTGGTTTTGTCATGAAAAAATTTTTCACGTTATTTGGTTACAGAATCACCTGAAAGAAAGCAGGAATATTCATTCTTATTTTATAGATGAGAAAATGGGCATAGAAGCAGAAAGACTTGGCCAAAATCACACCCTGAGCTGGTAACCAGGTTGGACTGGAACCTAGATTCTTCATCCAGTACTCTCTCTGGCACACTGCTTCCCTGTGCCCCTGTCCTTCAGGGCCTTCTCAGCCAGCACAAGCTCCCATCCCATTCCCAGTCATCTCACAGTCTCCTCCACTCACCCTGGCTTGGCCAGGAGAAGAGGAGCTAGAGATCCTAGGAAATGGAGCAGGAATCCAGGGCTTGCACGGGTTGTGGGGGGTAAGGCTAGTCACTGCCCAAGAAGTGGCCACTCTGCACCCAGCCCTACCAAGAGCTGAAGACAAATCATATCCCATAGATTCCATTTTCTTTCTCCAGTGGCAGAGTGACTAGGTGAATTCTGTTATGCATGTCACTTCTCTTCCACAGTGAAATGACAGAAGCATGAAGGACATGGTGTGATTTAAAGATATCAAATGGCATTTCCCCTCTCTTCCATGCTACCAAGCCCTACCCCAGAACTTAATATGTCACTATGTATGACTCCTTGCTTTGGTTTAAAGATAGTCCCCTTTCATATATTTATGGGGAGAAAAGAGAAAGCAAAACAAAGTAATATTTTAAATCACCAACTATGAGCCAGGAAAGTTCACACTTAAAAACTCACAAACACCCTTACCAAAATAGTTAAAATCAAAAAGACTAACAATTCCAGGTGTTGGCAAGGATGAGGAGCAGCTGGAACACCCACACATCGCTGATGGGGGTATAAATTGTCACAACCCCTTTGGAAAACTGGTAGAATTGACTAAAGCTAATCAAATGCCTTCCCCATGCCTAGCAATTACACACCTGGGTTTACACCTCCTAGAAATGAGTTCTCAGTCTTCCAAAAGAAAGGAGCAAGAATGATCATAGTATCTCTGCTTATGTTAGCCCCAAACTGGAAACAATCCAAATGTCCATCAATGATAGAATAGATAAATAATGGTATATTTACATAATAGGATACTACATAACAGTGAAGAAGGACAAATTCTTGGTTTGTTAGATACGACATGGATGATTCTCACAGACACAATATTGAGCAAAAGGAGCCAGACACAAAAGAGCTTAAACTGTATGATTCTATTTACAGAAACCTGAGAACTAGCAAAATCAATAGATGGTGATGGAATTCAGAACAGTGGTTCTCTTTGAAAAGAACACCAGGGATACTTCTGGGGTGCTGGAAATAGTCTGTATCTCATTTGGGATGAGTGGTGGTTATAAGGATGTATACATGTGTAAAAACTCATCAAGCTGTACACTTAAGATATATGCACTGTTACACCTCAATGAATGAGAATAAAGAGGAAAACTCACAAACACTATAAGACAATGATTGGGTCTCCAAGTAGGGATCCTAATGCAACAGCAGCAGCATCAGGGAACTTGTTAGAAATGCAGTCTTCGACCCCAACAAAACTTACTGAATCAGATGGGGATGGGGTCTAGCAATCTGTGTTTTAACAAGCCAGGGTGATGGTGATTCTGATGTGTGCTAAAGTTTGAGCACCCCTGTCATAAGACCATAGGTACTATTAGCTGCACTTTACACATGAAAAAACTAAGGCTTACAGAGAGAAAGTAACCTGTCCAAGTTTAGGCAACTATGAAGAAGCTGAGCTAGAAACTGAACCAACATCTGATTCAATCCTGTGCTTCTCTGATCCAGTCACACCACCCCCCCTCTATGGAAATAGGGTTTAGCCAGCGGGGATGTGATGTGAGGTTGCATGATATTACTTCCATTAATGAAAAGAGAAGTCTAGCTCTGGGTTCTTGTGGGGCAGACAGGGCAGAAGGGCATGAAGTTCAATTTCACAGGTTTTTGCAATGGAGAAAGCCAGCTGAGACCTATTTCCTTGGTTTTCTAAAATGGTCCGATGCAGGAAGGATTGCTGGAGGTGAAGCCGGAGACAAAGACAGAGCCCAAGTTTTGGTGAGCCTTTTCAACTACATTCAGGAGCTTGGACCTTGACCCAAGTGCAGCAGGGACCCATCGTCTGCCCCCTCCACCCGACTATACAATCTCCCTGAGGGTGGGCACCAGGTCTGTATTAGTCACTGACATACACCCTCTCCTAGTACTGTGCCTGGTAGCTGCTAAACAGAGATTTGTTGAACTGTCTTATGCTGGAGGTGAAATGATGCATTTCCTGGCTGAGGCGTGGAGAATCCATTTAAGATCAGAGTTGGAGGCAATGGGATAGAATGTTTAGAAAACTGGTGCAGTGATTCAGGCTAAAGTGGAGGGGCCTTGAGGAGCTCTGGACTGGCCAGCAGTGATCTCATCACAGCTCTGCTTGACCTCAGCCACTTCCCTTCCTTGGCCTCCATGAGCCTATCTCTCAGATAAGGGGTATGTCCAGCTGACCTGGTAGGGCCCTTACAGTATGCATATTTTGAGTGCTTTTATCAGCCCAGAGAGACAGACAGACAGACAAACATGCGTTTGCAGGCGATGGGCAGTTATTTCAGCATGGAAATTTAGCACCTGCCAAATTTTTGGTTTGGTGCCTCTGACTTCATGTAGTTGAGCTTCATGAAAGCAAATTGGAGGATAAAGAATATTAACTGTAATATCTATTCAAGGGTCCTTTATTAGCAGAACTATTCGTGAGAGGAGTGGGGAGAATTTACACATTTCTGAAATATCTGTTTTCTTCCTGCAAGACAGGGAACAGAATTCAAGCTTTCAAATTGTTTATAAAGTAATCAGCATTAATTTGTTCTGTTCAGGTTTTAATTACACACTGTAGGCCATTCTGACAGGACATCGCCACCGCCAAGTCTGTCAGGAGATAATTTCCCACCAGGATGACCACGCACCTCATGAATTATACATGAAACTTTGTTTCCTTGTGACTGTCGCTAAAAGATGCTGTCAGCCTCCTGAAATCTCAAAAGATCGGCAATTGTTTTTCAATAAGTCTAATTAGCAGGAAGTAGGTGGGGAGGCGTTAAGAATGACTTCTCAGGGATGTGAGATGTTGAGAGATGCTGAAAGGGTCCTTCCTCAGCTGGTGACCCCTGTGGGCTCTGTACAAAGTCGGCCTCAGTAGGTGGAAGTCAGGACAGGATACTAACTCCTACATAACCAACAGGCAGCAAGATTTACACTTGTTCCCCTGGAGACTGAGCCCCAGCAAGGCAGCCAGAGACTCCAGACATCATTCTGTTATTCAAATGGAAGAAGAGTTTGATAGCTATGCTAATGACTTTTATCTGTGAAAACATAACTAATAGCTTGGTTTACATTTGCGTACATTTATGAGCATAATTTTAGCACATAATTTTATTGCACAATAAAACATAATGCAGCATTCGTCGGCTTCACCAAAAAAAAAAAAAAGAAAAGGATACCTTAGAGTGATCTGCACGTAAACCTTCACACCGCATTTATGACAGTATCATTTAAAATGTTGACCCGTTTGAATTAATGAAAGAGTTTCCCAGTTAACAATTAGCTGCATAAGGCCATTTCCTGTAGACATAATATTTGGGGGTGATACTTATGATTTGCTGCATAATTCATCACAGCATTGATTGCTAAAGATTGTTTTTCAGCACTGTTATTCTTACAGTTAAATTGGATTGAATGGGGGTGATCCTTCTCACATCGCATGCACAAGCTTTCTTGGAGCCTGTGCAGTGTGGCTCCTGTTTGATTCATTTAGAGACCCCAACCAGGCCAAAGGAACTCACTTTGGGTTTGAGGAGGACCCTGCAGATGGCATGGGGACACCCCTCTGCACAAGAGATCTAATGGAACAGAGCTCAGAGATGGGTCCCAGGGAAGGCTGGGACATCCAGACTAGAGACTGGGTTGCAAATGACCAATGTGAAATGAGGAGACAGCAATGGTTGGGATGTCAAAAGGAAGGAATCTGCATAACCTTGGCTGAAGGCAGAGTCAGAAAGAAGCAAGGAGGTTTGGTGATGGCCAAAGTCAAACACAGCCAGTCCTTCCTGGATGGCCCAGAGGGGAGCACTGGCTGGACTGGTTGTGTTTAGTCAAGACTCTTGCTTGCAAAAGCAGCAACCCAAGTCAAACCACCTCAAGCAAAGATGGAACTTATAGGCTCATGAAAAGTCCTGGGGTGGGTAAGCATCAAACACAGTTGAATCCAGATGCTCCAAGAATATCCCCAGAGTTCAGTCTCTCTCAATCACTCTCTCTCTTCCTCTCTCTCTTTCTCTTTCCCTCTTTCTCCATTGTTTTCCATTATGCCTGAAGCATTCTCTATTAGGGTCTCTCCCAGGGGTAGGAAGATAGCCCTCGAGGGGCTCAGGCTTACATGATAACAATAGCTCATGATCACAAATTAATCCCTGCAAGAATCCATCCAGCCCCACACACCATATCCGGGGGTCTGAGGTGCTCTGCCTGGGGTCCCTGCTTTCCCTGTGGTGAGAATGTTGACGCCCTTGATCAGCCTCATCAGAATCACGAGGACTGGGACTCAAGCTCTTCCTAAAGGAAGGGAGGTGAACAGGCAAGAGAGCAATGGCTGACTAGACCCTTCACCCAGGGCTGTGGTACGAGGGACCCGAGGGCACTTACCATCCCCGGGAGCCACGATGGAGATGCCTGAGCCTGAGCAGGAGGAGAGGCTGCAGAGGAGAGTGCGCTGCACCTGGAAGGGGCCAGAGACCACGCCAGGCACTGACTACCTGGAGGAAGCAGGGCTGTTCACCTTGAGACAAGGAGACCCTAGGGATGGTGACAGCTCTCTGCAGATGTCAGAAGCCTGCGTATCTTGTGTAACTCCAAAGCGGGAAAAGAGCCGTGGGTAAAGTTATAGGCAAACAAGCAAGTTTGTCTCAATATCTGGCTGCTACGAGGTCTTAACAGGCAGATAGACTCTAACCAGACAGGCTGCCCTGGGGCTGGTGAGCTCCTCGTCTATGAATAAATGCAAACATGCATGCAGATGCCAGGAAAATCCCCCTGCCGAGGTGCTGTAGAGGAGAAATCAGAATAAGAGGAGAGAATGCTCTAGATGACCATCTACCACGAGCACAGGGATGGGAAGGCGCCTGCTAACTGCAACCTCAAAGCCCTGGTATCTTCAGGTTGAACAAGTGAGGCTGAGATGCACGTGTCTGAAGACTGAACATTCAAAGATAAAGTAAATGAAATAAAGCTGGAATGTGTGAATATAAATTACCCTCCCCAGGCAATACTGGGGAGAGAGGGTTGGGAGAGATCAGTGCCTGGCAGAAAGCAGACTGGACGGATGTATTCTTTTCGTAGGGCTGCCGTAACCAGTTATCACAAACCGGGTGTCTTGAAAGAACAGAAATTTATTCTCACAGTTCTGGAGCCTAGAAGTCCAAAATCAAGGTGTTGGCAGGGCCACGGTTCCTCTGGAGGCTCTAGGAGAGAATCCCTCCTTGCTTCTTCCAGCTCTGGTGGTCCCCACTGTTCCCTGTGGTTACAGCGCTCCAGTCTCTGTCTCCATCTTCACATGCCTTCCTGTCCTTGCTGGCTGTGTTGTCTGCTCTTGTAAAGACATTTGTAACTGGGGTTAGGATCCACTGAGGTAACCCAGGATGAGCTCATCTCAAGATTTTTAACTTAACTCCGTTTGTAAAGTATCTTTTTCCAAATAAGTTCCCATTCATGGGTTCTGGGTGGGCATATCTTCGGGGGGGGGGGGGGGGAGGCACCATTCTACCCAGTACAACAGGCAACTGGCCAGACTTGGGGACATCAGGAGAGGACATCACGGGCTTGGTGGGAGGTCCTGGCAGCGAGGAGAGAGGCTAACCACAGGCAGAGCTTACACGAGCTTTCCAGCCTCCTTGGAAACTCAGAGCTTGCAAAGGATGCCCAGGATGGGAGAAAGAGTAAAGATGTCTCGTGTGCTTGAATGCCTTTAAGGAAGGAAAATAAAATGCCATGGATTGCAAACAAATTTTGCAGACTGAAGTCACCCAGGAATTCCCATGGTTTCTCTCTAGACTACTGTGTAATGTTAGATATCTATGAATCTCTTAAACAAATGTTAAGTCTAATATAACTTCTGGTAAAGTGTTTATTTGTATTTCAGATTTCCCAGGAATGTTGGTAAATGGCACATGCCATGAAATTAATTATCTGGCTAATCTATGAGAAACATCACAAACAGAGGCAACCCACCTATATAATCAATAATCATTACGAATGTGAACAGTCACATTCACCAGACACTTGGGGGAAGGAGAACACTCTAACACTTCCTGGTGTAATAACCCACAGTCTCGAAAGAGTGTCTCCATCTACCCTGATTGTCAAGTTCCCTGTTGTACGATATCCTCCTTTGGGGGCTAAATCTAAGCTTGAGGTTGTACTTCCGTCCTGGTCATCACCATTCCTATTTAGGACACCATCACTGGCATTTTTAATGAGCTCCCTTAATACAATGAGTCTGATGGGGCCACTGAAAGCAAGTGAAGACAGTTGTGATGCAGCAAAAGGAGTCCTAGACTTGGAGCCATTTCATTGTATCATCCTGCTGGCCATTTATGGCAGGTAATATTGTTCCCATTTTACAGAGAGAAAAATGGATGCTCTGAGAGGTGAAGTGACCACCCAAGTTCTCACAGCTAATGTGTGGCAAAGCTAAGATTTAAACCCAAGCCTTTTTTGATTTTGATATTCTTTCTGTCTTAGATTTGCTTATAGCATGTAGGCTGGTAATGATTTGGGGCTGAGCCTGTGTCCTGGTATCCAACTCATTCTGCAGGTCCAGACTGTGCTCTCTGGTTGGTCTTTCCTCATTGTATCAATGAAGTTGTTGCTAATAAGAGGTTCCTATTACCAGTGTCACTGTAAGCAAGCCAGGAGAGGAGATGCAGTTTATTACTTTTACTGAGTTAGCCGATTTCTAAGATGAGAAACGTACAGTATTTTCCTAAATACCTAAAGAGATAAGGAAGCCTGTGGGGTGTATAGAAAGAACCCTGCCTGAAAGTCCAGGGGGACCCCTTTCTTTGCAGGCCTGGCTCTGCTGGATTTAGGAACAGCCATGGTTTGAAGATTCCTATCTTAATGGTGTTCTAAAAGCCCCGTTTCCCTCATGGCTCCCACAATTACAGAGAGGCCCAGAAACTTCCCACTGTGTTTATTGTTTAGGAAACTGCCATCTGGTCCCAAGTTATCTTGTCTCACTTTTTATTTTTTTCTACCTTTTACAATTTCTTGTCTCTGGTCCTTTGTTCGGCCAGCTCCTCTTTGTAATTAACCCTTTTTTGTGTCTCTGGTGGGATGCAGACCAGCCCTTTAGAGGCTTCTAATGACACCCACTTTGGCTCCTGCTGTGGCCCAGGAGATAATGGCCTCAAAAGCTTTCTCAGCAGCACGTGGAACCTCTCCGGCCCAGCCTTCTGTGCCCAGCACCAGGATAGGTTTTGTATTAATAGATAGTTTAGAAAAAGAGACAAAGAAAGATGACTTAACCCGTTGTGTCTAAAAGACATAGCACCATATAAGTGTCTTTCTGTCCCTGAAGCCAAATGTTCAGTAAGCTCAAAGACACTTCTCTTAGACCCCCTAGGAGATGCGGTTCAACCTTGATTAACCAGAGTGTTCAGGAAAGGGCAAGGGGGGAGGGAGGGAAGACTGGGGCTAATTGGAAAGTTCTATCTTACTGAAAGTTAACCGAAAAAGACTTTCCCCCCTTATCTATATTTCATCCTTTTTCCTGAAACACTTTGAGAAATCACGTGTTTCCATATCAGGGTGGGCTGGTAAATGTGGTCATTGTTTTCTTCGTAAATTCTTCAAGAAGTGGAACCTTCCTCTCTGCTCCCAGAGCACTGAGTTTGAGTCTGGTAGCCCCTAAGCTCGCATGATCTATTGCTTTCTTTTGTATCCATCCTTATTCCTCTGCACCTTAGGAATATAAGACCTCCACGTGTCTTATATTCAGCTTCCAAAAGCAGAGTGTTTTGGCCCTGCCGTTTGGGCCACAAGAATATTTGTTTCTTATCATCCTACTTCATGCCTCTGTTGCCTTTGAATGGGAAACTCAAGTATACATTCTGCTTCCAAAGGATTTAATTGTGCCAAGAATAGACAGCTTATTCATGCCACAAAAATGCCTTAAGTGCCAACTATGTGCCAGGCACTGTTTCAGGTAGAGCCACTACATCATATTCTACATTATATTCTATGTAAAGGGTGCCCCCCTAGAATTGTGCAATGTCTTCACCCGGGTTCTAGATGCTAAGGGCATAAAACTAAACGGAAACGGCCAAATCCCTTGCTTTTGTGGAGCAAACCAATGTACAGAGACAGAAAATACATTTCACAAATATAAGGAAAATATAGAATAAATCAGATGGTAATAAGTCCTGTGGGGGAAATAAAGCCAGGAAAGGGGATAGGAGTGGTGGTGTAGGGGGTGCTTTGAAAGACGGTATTCCTTGAAGGCCTCGCTAAGAAGGCAGCATTTCAGCAAAGACCTGAAGGATGAAGGATCAGGCTCTGCGGGTCTCTGGGGTAAGAGTGGCTCAGGGAGAGGGAACAGCCCTGTGGCTGGAGTGCGTCAGGTGTGTGAAGGATCAACAGAGGCCAGTGTGGCTGAAGTAGAGGATGAGGGGAGGGCAGTAGGAGAGGCGGTCTGACAGGTCCCGGGGGTCATGTTCATTAAGTAAGGCCAAGTGAAGGTGGAGGTTAATGCAGAGAGCAACAAGGCTCTCAAACTGGTCATTGGGACAGAGAAGTATCGAGTCAACTCAGTCCTTCAAGCACTGAATGTACATGTTGAGGGTATTCAAGGGGTGCATAGCCAGGTGGTGAGTGTGTAAGGAGACTGCCAAGAAGATCCATGAAGCCTGTTCTTGAACGAGGCATCCCTCTTATTAGAGCGGAAAGAGAATATGGAGAGCTGTCTTCTCGCTGCCTTCAGTTCATGGGTAGGAGCTCGGAAAATCACAGAGAAGAACAGATTTGCCCAAGGCCCCATTAGGATCAGCGGCAAAACCAGGTCTAGAACCCAGGACTCTTGGAGCACAGTGATCTTTCTTCCATCATGTTCAGCCTCCACCCCTGATTTGGACCATAAAGTTATCTGGTCAGCCTCCTCACAGGATCATCTTGAGGAGTCAACATAACCTACGCTGAGATGAAGTGGTGGGTACCACTGGGACGTCAGTCGCATCCTGGTGTGTCCAGAGGCCTGGGGCAGGGAACGCGGGCTCCTCTTTCTCTTTGGAGAGAAGGTGAATGTAAGCAGGAGGAAGTAAGGGGCAAAAACATGGACGGGGTAACAACGTAATACCTGCTGGGGATCTTGGTCACCCACCCACACTAAAGAAACTTCAGTGTGAGCCCCGTAGAGAAAGGAGCTGTGGCAGAAGAGGGGGCAATGGGTTTCCAGAGGGACCTGATGAAATGTAGTCCATGACCAGCACAGTCCGAGACCCAAGCAACACAGATGTGGGTGGAAAGAGGAAGGAAGGAAGTCCTCCTACATAGAGTCCAGCCACGTTCCAGCCTCTGAAGAGTGACAGATGGAGGAGCTTTGAGAACCTGGCCCTACTCCCTGATGTCAGAGTCCTGATGACTTCCATGGACAGGAGGGCAGGGGAGGAAGACTCTCCCACAGGCTGCATATGGTCATCACATACGCGGCCAGGTCAGGAGCTGCTGGGGGGCCATCCTGAGTTCCTCCACACAGGACCAGGAGTCCTGCAGGTTGGGGCAGGAGCCAATGAAACATGAGCTCTGACCACCACAGAAACCCCATCTAGGACTACAGGCTGGAGAGAACTTGAACAGAGGTGGAATATGCTTGTGGAGTGTCTGTCATGCAATAGATGCTCAGTTAATGGTCTTAAATCCAATACTCATGGAACTTCCAAAGCAGGGCCCCAGCCAAAAGCCCATTCAGTTGCCATGACTAAGAGTAAATTCCATAGAAAGATTATTTGAGGGGCCTTGGTGAACAGGATTATAAATCTCTGGCTGGCCCTGTCTGGTTGGGGTTCACAATGACCCTCATTATGAACCCTGAGGCAGCTGCCAAGATTGGAAGTTGCATGTGTTTGGTGTGTATGTGAGTGTGAGAGTGTGTATGTATGTGCCCGCATGTACCTGCCAAGCTTACATGATTAGTAGTTGGGGGGGGGTGGGAGTGGATTAGAAAGAAAAGGTCAGGAAGAGAGAAAGACAGTGGGTCAGGAGGAGCAGGGCAGAGAGCCTTGACGTGCAGACTGAACCTGAGGCCACCAACGGGAAGGCCGTGCCTGGGCCTTGGAGGTATGTCTGACTTAAGCTGGAAAGGAAGTAAAAGGAAACTGGAGACACATTCAGTCTCAGACCAGGCAGCTAATTGTTTCTGAGTTCTGCCAATAATTGCTGGCCTCATTTTCACATTTGAAGTAAAAAAAAAAAAAAGCAGGGGTGGGGGTGAGGCACAGTTCTTAACATCTGTTCCAGATTTCTTTTTGATTTCAGGCAGGCCTTTGTCCCATCTTGGAGCAGCTGACATTAGTGATGGGAGCCAACCAGGCTTAATGGTGAAGCAGCTTCTAGGGATCCCCCTGGGGCCATCCCCACTCCCTCAGTCTTAAAAGGGGCACTGGACCCCTCTGCCTCTCTGGACAGGCCAGGAGAGGAACTGCCTTGCAGCCAGGACTCTCACCCACGCTCCAGCACCCAACCTGGAATCCCCAGCCTCTGCACTCATCACCATACAGCACCTTCCCCGCCCCCATCTCTAGTCTTTAGAAATTGCCTTAAGACGCTGTCACCATCACCTCTCTTCTACTCTTCCACATTCCTCCAAGAGTCTCAGGGCTTACACTGCCATCTTGGTGCCTGGGGATGTGACAGAGTGGAAAGACTCTGGGATCAAGCATTATCAGCTGTGCCTCTTACTGGCTGCAGATGGCCACTGAGAACTTATTTACTTTCACTGAGTCTCAGTTTTCTAATCCTCAAGTCAGATGTAGCAGTAACCATCTGGCGATGGTGGACATGGAGCCCAGCACGGTGTCTGAAACATAGCATATGCTTAATAAATTCAGCCCCTACCCCCAATGAGGGCAGAAGAGTTCCATCTGTTTTATTCACTGATACAGTCCCAGCATGTAGACTGGTGCCTGGCACAGGGCAGTAGCTCAGTAAACATTTCTGGAAGGAATGAAAGAACTGGGAGAAAATTCTAACCAGTTGAAGCCACCCCACACAACTTCTCCCACTGAATTTATCCTAGTGCTCCCTTCCTACCCAGAAACCCAACTTCTTAAATATTACTGCATTTCCTTCCTTCCCTTCAGAGCAAGCTCCTGCACCCCGCATCCTTGCTCTCTTCCTCTCCTTGCATGCTCGCCTGCCTGGAGGTACATGGGATTGTCTCTCTTTTACAGATGAGGAAACAGAGGCCTAAAGCAGGAAGCTGCACACTCAGTAAGTAGAGAAGCTGGAAGTTGAACCCAGTTCATCCCGGCTCTGGCACTTCTGTTTTCCATCCCTGTCCTGTCCTCTTGTCCTGCTGCTCTTCAAGCCACTGCCCAGGGTCTGCTGGTCCCCAGCTTGATGCCCTCAGCCCATCACAAGGAGGCAGGGGCCACTGCCTGATCACCCTTCTCAAAGGCATCTCTGCCTTCAGTTCCCAGGGCTCAGGGTCTCCTGTGTAGAGGGTCAGGGGAACTTCTATTATAATTAGTCACATCTCGTTTCTCCCTTTGAGTTAGAGTCAATTAAGAAATAGGACACAAGTCAGGCAGCTGGTGTGATAGTTTGAAAGTTCAGTAAATTCTCACTCCCCTGGGGCTCCCTGAACGGATTTCCCTGGTCCACTGAGGCTGGGATGGACTGGGCCACATGACTGGCTTTGGCAGGTGGGATGTTTTCAAATGTGACACAAGAAGAGGCCTCCGTGCGTTGAGCAGTTTGACTGAGCTCTTGCACATCTGCCATCACCATGGCTCTCGCCCAGGTGGTCCACTGGCCCTGGAGGAAGGAAGGATACAGGTGACAGACCTGAACCCAACCCACAGCCCTGGGGCCGATCCCGACTAGACTGGCCAACACCCAGATGCCCCACAGGAGCAAGAAGAGAGTGGGGTTTGAAACCACTAAGTTACAGGGTTTATAGCTTTATTACAGCAACCAAGAAATAAAAGATCCTGCTGGAGATCCAGAAACCAGATTCCTACCTGATAAGGCTGCCATCCTCCCTGACAGCCACACCTGTCTCCAGCCACACTCATCACCGCTTACTGTGCCTGGGGAGGGGGCACAGAGCCAAACATACCCAAACCTGCATCCAGAAGCCTGGACCAGGGAAATAGAGATGTGCATTTGGATCCTCTGGTAAGTGGAGGCTCAGACCCCTTCTGTTTCCACATTTGTTACTGGAAATCTCTGTGAAACACCACCACACACTTAGGTGACTGAGAGCTGCCCAGGCTGCAGAGACATAAGGGCTGGAACTGAACGTCAGGATGCGCGTCAGGCCATGGTGGGGCGTGCTAGCCCCAGGCCCCTCTTTCTAGTTAGTGCTTTTTGGGGGGACGCTGCTTGCTTCAACTGACTGCTGGATCTCAACTTGATTTGTAATCATTCGACTTGCAACTGAGAGGTAAGCATGGAGGAAAAAAAAGCAAAGCACACTGAGGTCTTCTGTACGTCAATGAACTGTGGTGGTGTGGTCAGGAGCTTCCAGTTTGCCATGGGTGCCCTCTCTGACCCGGGCAGCTCCCCCAGCTTGGTAGCTTTGCTCTCTTCCACAATGTGGGGATAGTGACGTCTCCCTGCCCCCTCCCTTCCCCCGCCCCCGCCCCCACGGAGCTGTGGTGGCAAAGTGAATGACCAAAAGCCAAGATGTGGACACACTTAGAAAATCATCACACCCCGCAGATGCAAAACAGTAAAACAGTTCTCACCTCTGGCAAACTTGGTCTCACTTTAAAAGTCAACAAACTTAAATAAAGTGTCACTAAATTGTATTTCTTTAATAAGAATGTCTATTCTGTTCCTTGTTCTTCCTAAAAGAACTGGTCTTTCTACTTTTGCCATGTTCAAAAGACCACAGGCTTAGAGGACAGAGAAATGTGGGTCCAAATCCTGGTTCAAGTATTAACAAACCGGGTGACTGTGGGCAAGTCAAGTAATGCCATTGAGCCTGAATTTCCTCATCTGTAAAATGGGTACAATAATAAATGTTCCTTCAGATTGCTGCGAAGGTCAAAATGGACATTGGCATCAAAAGTACTTTATGGAGGATTAAGCTCCAAAATATACAAGCAGCTCATGAAGCTTAATACCAAAAAAGCAAATAACCAATCCACAAATGGGCAGAAGACCTAAAAAGACATTTCTCCAAAGAAGACGTACAGATGGCCAACACACACATGAAAAGATGCTCAACATCACTCATCATCAGAGAAATGCACGTCAAAGCCACAATGAGGTATCACCTCACACCAATCAGAATGGCCATCATCACAAAGGCTGGAAACCACAAATGTTGGAGAGGGTGTGGAGAAAAGGGAACTCTCCTGCACTGTTGGTGGGACTGTAAGTTGGTACAACCACTATGGAAAACAATTTGGAGGTTCCTTAAAAAACTACAAATAGAACTACCATATGATCCAGTAATCCCACTGCTGGGCATATACCCAAAGAAAACCATAATCCCAAAAGAAACTTGTACCATAATGTTTATTGCAGCACTCTTTACAATAGCCAGGACATGGAAGCAACCTAAATGCCCATCAACAAGTGAATGGATACAGAAGATGTGGCATAAATATACAATGGAATATTACTCAGCTATAAAAAGGGATGAGATGGAGCTATATGTAATGAGGTAGATAGAACTACAGTCTGTCATACAGAGTGAAGCAAGTCAGAAAGAGAAAGACAAATATTGTATGCTAACTCACATATACGGAATCTAAAAATGGTACTGATGAACTCAGTGACAAGAACAAGGACACAGATGCAGAGAATGGACTGGAGAACTCGAGGTTTGGGGGGGGGGCGGGGTGTGAAGGGGAAGCTGAGACGAAGCAAGAGAGTAGCACAGACATGTATATAGTACCAACTGTAAAATAGATAGCCAGTGGGAAGTTGTTGTATAACAAAGGGAGTCCAACTCGAGGATGGAAGATGCCTTAGAGGACTGGGTCGGGGAGGATGGGGGGACTCGAGGGGGGGGGAGTCAAGGAAGGGAGGGTATGTGTATAAAAACAGATGATTGAACTTGGTGTACCCCCAAAAAATAATAAATAAATAAAATTTTAAAAAAAAGTACTTTATGGTTTGAAAATGACATGTAGGGGTCAGATGTCATTATTATTATTTTTCAAGCATTTGTTAGGACCTACGCTACGTAAAGGCCCTATGCTGCGTCCTCATCAGGACCAGGCAGTTTGGGGTCAACGTCTTCTGTGTACCCAGGAACCGCTGCTCTCCCTCTCCAAGGGCACCTTTTACAGACAGGAAGTTTGACGTCCCTCCTCAGTAGCCGGAGCTGAAAGAAGAAAGTGGCCAGAGAGACTGAGGGGTGGAACGAACCAAAGCCTCCTGAAGTGCCTGCAACACCACCTGGGTCTCCAGAAACTCCCACGCATGCTGGGTCTCCTCAGGGACCAATAAGATGAGGTGTAGAAATTGCTGCTGGGTAACAGTCATAGTCATAAAAATAACACTGCGAAAAATCCACGTGCGGATAACAGTGAGACATTAACGCAGAGACTCATTGCCCTTGGTTAGCGCAAACTTTGGCAGCGCCTTTTCCAGGCTCCCGGGAAGCCTTTGGAGAACGCTGCTTCCACCCAGAAGCACTTCATCACTTATACGAATGAAAATGAGTGCAAACAGATTGTCGGGATGTCTGTTAACATCACCTCTTTTTTCTTGCAAGGAATCCCCTCCGTAATTACATTTTGCCTGTCAGTTCATAAATTTTTCTTATTACAAACTAACCGTTATTGATTGCTTTTTAAAAGTACAAAAACTGAGCCCAAAGCAGTAGATCTCTCGGTAAATTCAAAACATATTCTCTTTGGTCCCAATCACTGGTGAGGAGTGAAGGGGAAAGTCTCCGCGTGCGTTGTGAGCAGAAGCAGGCCTGACATACGTTTCGGTTTAGAGACTTGGCTTTGAGGGCTGCATGTTTTAAGCCACAGTGAAAATAATAAATAAAGGATAAACTTATTTGGCAAATGCTGACACTCTGCAAGCCAGCATCCTGCCATTGTTCTTTAGCTGGGTCCCGCCGCTCAAAGGCTTCTATTTGGGTTCTTGGCATATGTGACCAAACGTCAGGATGAGCAGGGGGAGGAAGGCGGTGGGGGACACGGGCAGGATAATAAAGACTTGCAGTCAGAGTTTTTAAGTAACCAGTAGATCGTGTTCCCCAATCCTTTTAAAATGAGATGCTGTGGTTCTATATTCAGACCTATCTGGTTAAAATGTGAAAGAGCCAAATTTCAAACGATTTCTGCCTCTGGGGAAAGAACGGGTTTGCCTCATTGTTCACAGTCTGAGGGAAGTTTCCAGAACCTTTACTGGTCACTAGTAAGGGAACATATCAGCAGAAGATGCTTATATTCCGAATCTCTGCTTCGGCTGGACAGTGGGGGTGGGGGTGGGGGGGACACCCAGGGGGCATCCCCCGCCCCTCCAGCCCCGGCCCCCTGAGCACACAGAAATCAAAGCAGGCTGCCAACCCCCAAACCCACTCCCTTAAGCTGCAGCTGTGGAAAATGGGTGGGGAGGAAGAGCAAATGCAAACCTGGATGTGTGTGATCCATTCCTGATTGGAGCTGGATGGAACCAAGTAATCAAAGCAAGCCGCAACGTGGTCTAGGTCGGGCTGCCAGTCTTGGGCTGCTCACTCGCTAAGTGCAGGCAGCAGCTACTGATCTGGCTGGGAAACAATGCCCCATTCAGCTCTCAGTATCTGTTCTTAATATCAAGATGCAAAACAGGGGTCCCCAGCGGTGAGGAAGCAGAGTCCGGGCCAGGACAGCAATTACACCTTAGCCAATCAAGTGGACAGAATGGGAGGCATAAAAACATTTTTCAAGTGGAAAGAATTCAAGAGCCTTCTAAATATCTTAACAGCGTACTTGGCCACCCTTGGGATTAGGAAGCAGTATTTTATGTTGGGCAGTGGGGCCTTTGTTTGGTGTGCGTGCATTTTTCTCTTTAGCTGGGGATCTGAAGAGAGGACTGCATTCTGTCAGAGTGTGGCATGGACCCTCCCAGCCCCCTGCAGGGCATGGCATCACCAGCATTTTGGCGAGAAGACAGGGGAGTCGGTGAAGAAACAGACCTGGTCCCGTGTTGCGTCCTGACAGCTTAGACGCGCACCCCGCCCACGTTCATGGGTTCCCCCAGCCTCAACAGGCTTGGTTTATGGGAGAGGGCTCCCCTCAGAGCAACACCCAGGAGACAGGCAAAAGGTCCAGAACACAAAGGCTTTGGCCGTGGCCCCCAGAGCACGGTGAGGCTGGAACTGGGTCACCCTCTGTTTTCTGTCAGCTCCCAGATAAGATGAGAAAAGGTCGGCTCTGCTGCGAGGAGCCTGTAATCCCAGCAGAATCCCTCAGTCGGCCCTAACGCTGGCCTCCGGGCCATAAATCTGCATCCTGAGAGAAGCAGCCCTGCTCTGCCCGGCCTCCGGGCGCCCCACTAGAGTTCTGAGAAAGTTCTCTGTGCTGGGGACTGGGGCCAGAGGAAAACAAGCCAGGGCTGGAGGGAGGCTGGGAGGAGAGAGATGGTGATGATGGCAAAAATAATGAAGAAGAGAGAGCACTGATAACGGGCTCACCCTGAGAGCTTAATGAATGTTCCCTCCTTTAATCCTCTACCCTGTGAGATCAGTAGTACCATCACCAGCAATTTACAGATGATGAAACCAAGGCTCAGAGAAGTTAAATAACTTGCCCAAAGTCACACAGGCAGAGCCAGGATTTGAACCCAAAACATCTAGCTCCAGGGTCCATGTTCTTAACCACTTTGCACCTAAAGAAAATGAGGATGGAAGCAGGTCAGGGAAGACTTCCTGAAGGAAGCTTTGAAAGGCCAGGCAGACATGTCCTCTGGCACAAGCCCATTTACTAACACTCAGGGTCTACAAAGGAAAGAAATATACCTTAACTCTGGTGCTGTCTACACAGTGTGGCTCAGAGTCCAGAGGATGAGAACAAGTTATTCAGAGTGTGGTCCCTGGACGGCAGCACCAGCCTCGTCTGGGAGCTCCATGAAAAAGAATCTAGGTTTTGACAAGTTCCCAGATGACTCCCAGGCACGCTCAAGTTTGGGGGGCCCCAGCATAGAACACAAGAGCCAGACAGGCCCCTGGAAGTGGTGTGAGTGGCGAGTGCAAGACCACAGACAAAGTCAGGGGAGAGCCGGTGACAATGTCTCCCCCCGACTCCCAGTCTGTGGCATCTGTGCTGCTGCAGCCAAGCTGAGCTTTTCTCACCACTGCAGAATCGGCCCAATGACAGGAGGCAGCCACTGTGCTGCTCCCCAGGCTCTTCCCACAGCTGACTCCCTCGCAGGGCCACCTTCAAAAGGAAGCCAGCCCCTGACTTCCATGCCACACTTTACTCAGGGAGGGAGTGGGCAGGAACAGTCTCGGACACTCACTCACTAACTCTGATTCCTATTCTCAAGGGGGCTCTCCTGTCCTCCTTCTCAAACCATGACCTTGGGGCAGATGTTCGACTTCTCTCCCACTCACCATCACCAATCTTCTTCAGGAGCAAAACGAGTCTCAGTGGACAGAGCACAGACTTTGAAGTCACAAAGACTCCGGTGCAAAAATCCGTTTCATTACTCCCTGTGTGACCATGGGCAGCGTGCTTAACTTCTCTGAGCTGCATTTTCTTCATCAGTCAAATGGAGATGAGAATAGCTATCTCATAAATGGATTAGATCATGTATATCTAATGCCGAACCCAGTGTTCCCTTCCCTGACCACCTTCCGTCGCCGATCACCAGGCCCGGGCCCCAGGTGTCTGGGAATGATGTGCATGGTGCCAGCCCAGGACAAGATCGCCCAGAGGCTGCTGACTCCAGCCCCACAGGGAATGCCGTGGGGGTGGGGCCAGTGCCAGGAGAGGATTCTCACTCAGGGGCTTTGGCCATGCAAGACCTGATCTATTGCATTCCTATCACTGCATTAGCTGAAACCAAAGCCCAGTTCCCCTCTGGGCTCCGACTCATGCTAACGGCTGCAGGTGGGGCCCAGGAGCACACCCATTCTAGGATCTCAGTGGCCCCAGGTAGAGCTGCCTCAGCTGGGCTGGTGGTCCAAATCAGACCAAAGGAGACACAGGAAAGAGGAAGACTCAGAGTCCTTTTCTTCTGGGATTGAAGTCATCAACCCCCAGGTGATCTTATTCTGGGTTGGTGTCATCTGAGTTACTCCCAAACACCCTCCGAGCCACTGCTTCCCACATCCTGGCCCAACACAGTGAAAAGCATCCTACGAAGAATTGCAGGGACCACATCTAAGAACAGCCATTGCCTCCCCACCCACAAGACAAATATCACACACGAGCATCACACAAGCATCATCCTGGCAGAGTCAGAAATGTAGGGGGAGGAAGCGGAGCAGCCTGAGAGAGCTGCTGCCCACATAGACCAGGACTCACCTCCCTGGTCTGCCTTGTACCACTGCCCAAAGCTCCAAAGTCATTTAGCACATTGCCTTCCCAGGCAGGAATTCCTTCCGGAATCCTGCTACTCAAACACCTTTAAGGATGCTTCCCTCCTTCTCAAAGTAATTGTAACATACTTACAATCACTGCTATTTGTTGAATGCATGCTATGTGCGAAATATTTTACGTAATTGATTACCCAAATTGACCCTCACAAAAATCCTACAAGACAGAACACATTATCATCCTGTTTTATAGATGAGGAAGCTGAGGCTCAGAGACAAAGAGGAAAGTACTTGCTCAAGGCCACACAACCAGCAATGTAGAGACAGGATTCCCACTCAGATCCCTTTAATTTTAAGGTCACATTCACAGCCACTTGGCTAACAGATGTCATTGTCAGAAAGATCCCCCTACCTTCTTAGTTCTGTTGCTTAAGCAATTATGTCTATGTTCCTGATCAATTTGGGGACCACAGGCAAACAACACGATTTCATTGGAGATGATCAATATGGAGGTTGTCAGGACTATCACCTCCTCATTCAGCATACTCTACCTACATTGATTTGACCCCAAGATATCAACTCTCTAGGCAACCTTCCTCCACTGCTGACACACACTGAGCTAATACCAACACAAGAATCTGAACATTTTTCACCTGCACTGATTTCCAGAGGGACTGGGAATTGGCCTGCCCCCCTCCTGACGGGGTCTCAGAGTTAGGATATGGCAGAGCAGTCCCTGGAATCTTCTCTGCCAGTTCGGGCTGTCCCCACTGCTTTTCCTTTGCCCTGAGCCTGTAAACTCCACACTCCTCATTAACAGCAGAGTCAATAATTGCACTTCTTCGACAAGCAAGAGTCAGACCCATCCCCAGGCACCCCAGATGCCCCAGACCTGTGTACTTTTTCAGAATTTATATATTTTTAAAAATAGTGATGGCTTATTCCAGATGGCACATCTGTCCTCCTGACCTGTGGCTTTCGTTTTAGCTCCTGAGCTCGAGTCAGAAGCCTGGAGTCAAAGGGCCTTCCTGCAGATTCAGAAGTTTCTCTCTGGCCCATGAGGCAGCCCCTCTCCTCATTCTTTCCCTAGTAAATGATACAAAAGTTCTCCCTAATTAGAGTCTCCCTTTAAGTTCTGCCGACTGCTAATGAGTAAGAAAGAGCAGGCACTTGGGAGCCCTGAAGAAATTATTTGAAAGCAAAACCAAGTGGCCTCGGTAAAATATCACCATTTCAGTCAAAGGGGTTTTTTCCTCTTACACACAACCACCTGACACAGCCCAGCTGGCAGCATATTGAGAAATTAGAGACATTGGCTTTCTTCAGAGAGAATGGGCCTCTATTATCCCTAGGCTTCTTTTGGTTGGCAAACAGTCTCCTTATCAACTTGACCCTTCTACAACCTCCAATCTCTCAGCCAAGGCAGGGGCTGGTATCCTCTCTTGCCCTGGAGTCCAGAGAAGCTAGTTAATTGCTTGAGGTTGCACAGTAAGTTGACAGCCAGCAAAAACTGGGTCCTAGGGCTATGCATTCAAGGTCATTTCATTCCATCACTAATAATTCTGAGTGCTCACCATGGGGCGGGAATGATGCTTTTCAGGCACTAACTCATTCATTTATTCCCTCACCAAACAGCTATTAAGCAAAGAGTTATTCAGCTGCTGGGCCTACAGCAGTGATTCAGACCGAATCCCTGTTCTCCTGAAACTGACATTCTAGCCAGGGAGTCAACAATAGACAAATGTACATGATGATGTCAGCCACTGCTCCGTGCCTTGAGGAAAAGTGCATCTGGATAAGGGAACTGAGAAAGCTTGAAAATGCTGTTTAGAGAGAAAATCAGGGGTTGTCTTTGGGAGGAAGTGGCAGAGATTTGAGCAAAGATTAATTAAGGGCGGAGACAAGTTTTGTCGTTATCTGAGGGCAAGACATGAAGGCAGAGGGAACAGCAGATACAAAGGCCCTGAGGCAGGAGCCTGCTGTTTAGGGATGGCAAGGAAGCTGGCCGCTAGCTGAGTGCAGGAGGGGAACCTAACTGGAGGTGAAGGGAGGCCGAGGGCAGATCCTATTGGGCCTGAAGCCCACGGCAAGGACTTGAGATTTCATTCTAAACACTGTGTTGTGTGCTCCAGAAAACAAGTTCCAATTTCAGTGTTAAAGGGCTTATCTGGCCCCTCTTTGGAGAACAGTCTGGAGGAGGTCAAGGGTGGAGGCTGGGAGCTGGGTAAGGGGCAGATGAGATCATCAAATCCTTCAGCAACCCTGGAAGATAGATCCTATTATTACGATGCAACTGAGGCTCAGAGAGATCAAAGAACTTGCTTCAGGCCTTACACCAGGACAAGGACAAGCTGGGAAAGAACCCACATTTGACCCTAAGCCTTAGCTGCCCCCGAACTGGAAGCTCAAAGAGCAAAAGACACCAAGGAAAAGGTGGGGCGCTGGCTGCCGTCTTTAAGGAATAAAACTCTCTTATTTCAGGCCTGCCTCTCGCCAGCTCCCCGAGCTCTGGTTCACTTGAGAACCACCATTTATCGGGGCCTCCCTGTGTCCCAGGCACAGGCCAGGGCTTTGACGTACAGGATCTCATTTAATCCTCACTGTAGCCCGGGATCTGGGTATTATTATCCCTGTGTTACCAGATGAAAAAGATCTCATTTTCTCAGTGGAGATAGTGAAAACATTCCAAAGCTGCTTTGGGGTTTAATTCACAGAAACCTCAGCATTTAATCTACTAAACCAGAAAGTAATCCCCTCTCTGGCTGGCCCTGGGAGCCTGGGTCTGCCCACAGTCCATGGGGGAGAAGTGGTCGCTTTCCCTGCACACGTGCCCACGCGCACACACTCCCTGCTGCACCGGACCTGTCTGAACAATGCCGCACCCCCTCCCCCGTGAGTCCTGGATGGCTCCCCCTCCGTCTTCCCGTCAGAGGGCTCTCTTTCCCCCTAAAGTCCCCCTCTCTCCTCTGCTCCTCCACACTCACAGAGCCGATGGCCTCCCTCAGGCCACCTGGCTGAAGCTCCACCTGGCTGCAGGGACACTCACACACCCTCCATCCCTCTGCACCCTGGCCTGGCCCTCTCCCCTGCTTGCTCTTTCATCTGCATCAAAACCTACCAGGTCTGAATCACTTTGCTGTGCACTAGAAACTAACACAACATCATAAATCGACTACACTTCAATTAAAACAAACAACTTACCAGATCTGTGTCGCTTTTTTCCAGGACCTGGTAAAACTAAACGGACAAGCTGGGCTGGGCTCACTGGTGTATGGCTGCCAGGAAGCTAGTGATGCCAAAATCGCAGGTGATCTGGATGAACACAAGGAATCTTCTGAGACGATCATTTGGTTCAAGGCAGTGAAGACACTAACAGATATTGCCGAGTGTGGCAGGCAGTGAGGAAAGGGATGTTTCAAGAGTAGGTTACAGATGAGGTTTAGGGGTGTTTCCTAAAATTCTGCTATTCCAAGACTCCGATCCTTGGAGAGAAATTCAATCTGATAAGGGTTTAAGGGCTGGTTATGGGCTGGGCACTCTGTGCAAGGCGCTCGCAGTCTAGCAGGGAACCGGTAGATAGAGAATTACAACGGCATGGTGATCTGCACGGCCCCGGAACTAGGCACATGGTATAGGAAGGCTGAGGAAGAAGGGGCTAAGTCTATCCTTGGAGGGTTCAGAAGCTTTGGGAGCGGGTTTGAAGTATAAATGTAAATGTATTTATGCGGCTGGTGAGGAGAGAAGGGCATTCCAGGCAGAACTAATTGCGGGGACAAAGGCCAAGAGGAGTGTGGCCTGGGGACCTTGGCATTGCTAGTGTGGACAGGGAGGCGGGCAGAAACAACAAGATGGTTTTTCCTGGTAATGTGTTTACACTCTAAGTTTTCAATGAATTCCTCACCAAACTTCATTTCCCAGCCTCCCTCCTGGAGCGAGAGGGTATAGGAGGAACTGCAGGGGCCTCAGCAAGTGGATGGCTTTCTGATGGGGTCACCACCATGCCCAAAAACCCTCCATGGCTCCCCAGTACCTGGGGAATCACGTTCATGTGAATGAACAAAGATTGGGGCCCCTGCTAAGTTCCTAGCAGCCTTTCCAACCTGGGACCCGCCCCCCAAACCTCCAGCCTTAAACACGAAGCTGTCCTCGATTCTTCCCTGCTGGAAGGGGGCCTCTCTGCGTCAGAGACCACTGTGCGACCATCTGGGGCCAGCATGGTCCAGTGGGAAAAAGCAAAAGCTCAGGAGTCATCACAATGCATTGTGTTAGGGGCTGCAGTGGCGGTGAGCAGGGCTGGGGCAGTGCCGCACAGTGGTTAAATTCACAAGTTCTGGAAACAAGCTTCTCAATCCTGGTAGAATATGGGTAGCCTTGGGGTGAAGTTATTAAACATCAATGCCCAGCCTCCCCCTCAGAGATTCTGATTTTATTGGTTTAAGGAAAGACCTAGAAATGGTTATGTTTTAAAAGCTCTCTGGGTGATACAAAGGGGCCATCAAGGTCAAAACCACTGATCTAGAGCCTGACTGTGGAGGTCAAGTCCCAGCTTCACCATCGCTAGCTAGGACCTCAGGCAGGTCCCCAAGTCTCAAGCACCTCCTCTGAGGAGTGCCAGGAGGCTTAAATTAGATACTGCGCCTCCAGCTCTGGGCAGAAGCACTGCGTGTGGTAAACACTCAGTATTAGCTCTCATTAGTATTGCTTTAGGCGGGTGTGCTCCACTCAGCTCTGTGTGCCCCTGCAGAGCCCACCACAAAAGAGGCTCCTGGGAGGTAAACGTTGTATTAGAATCTGTTTAACTGAGCTGCTTGGGCAGCCAAACGCTGCCCAGGCAGAGCCCAACCCCGGCCACCTCCTTCTGAGGCTTCCCTGAAAACGTACGTTCACGCCTCAGCGGGTTGGCAGCCTGGGTCCCCTCTGGGACCCTCTCAAGATCAGCTCAAGTGCAAACAGGTGAGAGCTCAAGGCAATCCCCGGACCCCTCTGTCTCCTCACTCTTGGCCTCCTCACAGCACGGCCTGTCCTGTAACAGGACCCTAAACCCCAAGAGTGTCCCTGGTGTGTTCTCAGGATACAAGATCAAGCATCCCAACCCCTTAAAGGCTGGCCACTCTGGCTGGTGGCAGGGGGAGCCCACGCAGGCCTCTCTCCTGCCTCTTGATCCCTGTGGCCTCCGGTTGATGAACAGTAAGTTTCTGACGAGAGAAAGAAGTGGTTTAGATATGCTCATCTCAGCCTTCTCTGGGACCCTGCCAGTCCAAAAACCTGCGTCCTGGCACCCTGAAAACAAAACTTCACATTTTCCGGGAAGGCTGGTAGATGCCTACAGGCCTTCTGCTGTTACATTTATCAAGAGCTGTAAAATGTAAGAACATGCAAGTGTGACAGTATGGTTGCCAGGAATCCATTTGTTGTTGTTGCTAAGGATTTATGGTACAAATGAAAGAAATCTCTGCAGAGGCAGGGAAAGCCTTCATCCCTCTCTTCATTCAGCAGCCTTTTCCTCACTCCCTGTCTCCAAGAGGACATCTCCTAATCTGCTAGATAGGCTGAGTTTCCTGACCAGCAGGATCACTGCCCAGAGAGACCTGACACTCACGGGGCCTCTCTCACCCCTTCCTGGGGCTCCTTGGCAGGGTTGGTAGAGGACCGATGGCTGCCGCTCTTTACGGCAGGCCCTGCAACTCTTCTCTCTGCGTTTCTTACACGGTCTACAGCAGTGCCGCTATCATGTGATCCATGGACCGGTGTCAGTCTGTGAACTGGTTTTCACTGGTCTGCAAGGAGATTAGGAGCTGCGCCTGGATGTAAGTGCACTGCGTCACTAAGCACCCTGTGTAGCTCAGCTGATGTTTTTCCCAGCAAGACAGCCTTGAAGAAGAAAGTGGGGTGTTGATTTACATTCTCCATACGTTGCTCATCTCATTGCGGAAGGATGACAGCCCGTGGAGGCCTCTGCTGTGTAGCACTCTGCGGTAGGACGCCCCTCACTTCCGAGCGGGTGCCTGGCTGGTGGTGAGGTTCAGATCCGAGCTCAGAGGGAGGGAAAGAGGTCCCGCCAATGTGCCACCCCTGCCTTACCAGGCCTCTCACGGGGAGGCGTCAGGCGTGGTCCAGCTCCTACTAAAGTCGTGTTTGTTCCTTTTCCTCGTGTGTAAGCAAGCCACCAGCCCAGCCAGCCAGAATTCAGGCTTAAATACAATCCTTATCTTCCCAATACCCCTAACTAATTACACTTGTATTGTAAAATGTATTGATATGCAGCATGTCCGAGGTTGCCATGAAAGAGCCAACAGGTCTTAGATGAATCATCCACATGGGGCAGAATCCTTGCTTGCAGGTGGACCCAGGAGACCAAAACTCAGGAAACACTCTGAACAAAATCCCACCCAAAATACATGCATCTGCAGAGGTGTAGAGAGAAAGCCATCACTTTGGGTAACCTACCTGGTCTTCCAGGGACCACAGATACGCCCTGCGGCAGTTACAAGAGGGCTTGTTGTAATAATCAACAATGAGGCTTCTGAGCACTGCGGTCGCGGCCACACACGCTTACTTGTGTACTGCGCTTGATTCCTTTCACTGCCAGGGCAGGTAGCTGAGGTTCCCTAATCTCTCAGAATACTCGATTTAGCACATACATGTGACCCTAGAAAGTTGCCAAGACTCACTTTCTCCATTTGTGAGATGTGAAAGCCGTTTCCACAGGGAGGCAGGTGCGGGTCCCGTGGAGGGAAGCACAGTGGTACCCCGGCAGGGGGGCCTGATGCTGCCCTAACTCTGAGGCAGCGGGACAGCCGCTGGATGTCTCCTCGGTAAGGATGGCGCCAAGGAAAGCTGGTGGCTCCTGAAGGCCCCTCAAAAACAGTTGGCAATTCTCTGTCTTTCCTTTCTGGACACTAAGAGATCACAGCAGCCAGAGCTACAGGGGAAATCTAGCAGCCTTTAACCAGACACACTGGCCATCCTGTTGCCAAGGCCTCGTTTGGTCTGAGGGCTCCATGGGCATGTGTGGCTGTTCAATTTCACTTACTTTTACTGGGCTCAGTAACATGCTGTGAACAATGAGGTCCACGCTGCCGAGAGGCTTCCTGCCTCCACGCCTGAGCCAGGGGGACCCAGCACCTCCAGAGGAAAGTGTCTCAGACCCAAGTCCCGGGCCAGCCATCCCCCAGCATGTCGGGAGTGAGGGGAAAGAGCCAAGGCATCTTTCTGTCCTCCAATGACAGCACAGTCATTTCCTAGGGCTGCCTGGGTGGTACTTTGTTACCACCAACTGGAGAGCTTAAAACAACAAAAATTTATTTCCTCATGGTTTTGGAGGCCAGAAGTCCAAAATCAAGATGTCAGCTGGGTTGTGCTCCCTCCAAAGGCTCTAAGAGAGAATCCTTCCTCACCTCTTTCAGATTCTGGAGGCTCCAGATGTTCCTTAGCTTGTGGCCGCATCACTCCAATCTCTGCCTCTTCTTCACATGCTTTCTCCTTTTCTCCTGCCTCCTCTTCGGTCTCTTACAAGGACAGTTATCACTGGATTTCAAAGGGTCATCATCCAGGATGATTTCATCTCAAGATCCTTAATGACATCTGCAAAGACCCTTTTTCCAAGTAAAGTCACATTCAGAGGTTCCAGAGACTGGGACGTGGACATATCTTTTCAGGGAAGGGGCCCCCATTCACCCACTACACCAGCTTAATGCCAGCAACAGCGAGATCAGTACCTAATGTACAGTAGAGATAACACACGTTGCTGAAAGAAAGGGTGAATTTTTGTTCACTTCGAAGACGTTGCCTGATGCTCACCCTGAGCTGGACCCTGTGCCAGCTCCTAAGGACACTAAATGGGTGAGACACAGCCCTGAAATTGAGGAGCGCAAAGTCTAGAGGGGGAGATAGCAGAGCACTGTGAGTGTTAGCTTCCCCTCCTGTCATCTGGGCAGCCGTGAATCTCCTTCCCTATCTGTAGAACCAAGAAAATAATACCAAGGATCTGGGAGGCAGAGGGGGAAGGGAAGTGTGATGTTCCCTTGCCTATGGAGGGGCCCACAGACCCCACTCTCTGCCTCACTCGCTTGACCTCAAAAAGCGAGAAGGAATTCTCTGACTGGTCAAGGTAGCACTAATGTGGCCAAACTCCCTCAGCATCTCTCTTTACTTGGGGAGGCACCTTGCCCGCAGAAAACATGCATTTCATCTCTACTCTTAACAACTTAGAGATCCATGCTTCCGCCCACCTCCCTGCCCCTATGCAGACTGTCCCAGCACCACGTGAGTGTGTCTGGGAAGGAACTAAATAACTCTGAGCTTCAAAATTAGAAAGCTGCTTGCCTGCAGATACCAGCCACCTTCTGCAATACCAGCTTTAATGTCAGTACTAAGCAGGATATTTTTTTTTATAAATTTATTTATTTATTTTATTTATTTATTAGCTGTGTTGGGTCTTCATTGCTGCACACGGGCTTTCTCTAGTTGCTGCGAGCGGGGGCTACTCTTCATTGTGGTGCTCAGGCTCCTCATTGTAGTGGCTTCTCTTGTTGTGGAGCACAGGCTCTAAGCACGTGGGCTTCAGTAGTTGTGGCATGCGGGCTCAACAGTTGTGGCGCACGGGCTCTAGAGCACAGGCTCAATAGTTGTGGCGCACAGGCTTAGTTGCTCCGTGGCATGTGGGATCTTCCCAGAGCAGAGCTCAAACCCGTGTCCCCGGCATTGGCAGGCAGATTCTTAACCACTGCGCCACCTAGGAAGCCCTAAGCAGGATATTCAATATCAGATGTAAGCATTGCTAGTAAGCATGGTATCAGTGGTAAGCATGGTATTTGTTCTTTTATTTGCCTCACTCTGTCTTATTTCTCAATTGGTTCAGAATAAGTGAAGAAAAGAGGAGTATTGTTTATCAAGCTCTCTTAAACCCTTGCAACAATGACAGTAGGTGGCTGTTGGAAATTTGAAATAAGACAATGCATGTAAAAGTTCTTAGCACGCATCTGGGACATCAGTAGGTGCTCAGTCAAGGGCAGCTATGCCATTCTCCATCCCTTCTGTCCACAGCACCCCCCTCCCTAAACTCCTGAATCGAGGAGGCACCGAGCCTGGCATGGAGGCCGCCTGGCTTCTGGGCTCCTGAGCCCGCTGGTCCCACAGCCCGGGCCCTGCTTCAGATGCCGCCTGCTCCCAAGTGGCCCACAGCCTGGGTGGTAATCAGAGATTCTAGCCGAGTCTTTGATGCCACAGCCGGTGCGGCGAGCCGGGCACTGTTTGAAGTGCCTGCCTGTGTAATAAGGATTTCTAATTCACTCGAACCAAAGCAACATTTGCAGTAAAGATCATTTTTGGAATGAAAAATAAATTGTGACTGGAGGGTCTGGGTTTGTTTCAAAAAGGGAGATCACCCACAAGCATCGCGTTCTCTAAGAAGCCACCCGCCCGCCTGTTTTAAGATGGAGAGCACGCCACTCAGAATTTCAAAGTGCTGTTAATTAAGAGCAGTTTATTAAAATGTCAATCTTTTAAACCAAAACAACTCTCTTCCCCAGCTTGCCGAGTGGGCTTCCCAGCCATTCATCCCACCCCAGATAAGCCAGCAGGCAGCTTCACCAGGGCCCACGGGAAAGTATCTGTCTGTATGTTGCTCTTAAAGAACGGGAAAGAACTGGTCCCAGGGATGGCCCCAAACACCTGTCATTCCTTTACAAGCTCAGCCCAGGGAGCCTGTCTTGCATGAGACAGGATGACACAGGGACTAACTGTATGGGCGCAGGAGCCAGGATGGCCAGGTGGAACCCCAGCCCTGCCTCGCCAGCTGTGTAACCTTGAGCAAATAGTTAAAATAGTTCACTTTCGTTTTCTGTAAAATGGGGTGATAATAATAGCAGCTACCTCACAGGTTGCTGTGAGGAGTAAAAGAGGTAATGTAGACTGATGCCTGCACACAGCAAGCACTAAATGAGCATTCGCCCCGTTCTTTTCCAGAGTCTCCATGAGCAGACACTGAATCTCACTTTCTCACATCTGTCTCTTTCAAGGCAGGAAATGAGCTTTATTCAGTTTTGTCACTCCAGCAATCAAAATTTTGCACACAGTAGGTAGGGAGTAAATGTCTGTCAAATAAATGAGACAATAAATGAATGAAGGCATGCCTCACCCCCACAGTGCTTGTGAACAGGACATCAGCTGCCCTGCAGGAATTTGTGATCCGAGAGCAGCCAAAAGAGAACAGGCTGTGTGGTGGCAGCTTCTGGCACGGCTCCCAGTGACTCCCACCTGCTGGTGTTCATACCGTCGAGTAATCTCCTCCCCTGGGTGTGGCTGGACCTAGGTACATGCTCCTCATGACAGAATACAGCAGACTGTGCCGGATGCCGTGTCCAGGATTAAATTAGAAAGACTGACTTGCGTCTCCCTGGCAGTCTCTCTCCTTCCCCGCTTGCTTGCTTTGATGAAGTGGGCTGCCGTGTTGGAGAGGCCCCAGTGGCAAAGAAATGGGGACTGTCCTGGCCAATAGTCAGCAAGGAACTGGATCCCACCAACAGCCACACAAGTGAGCCTGGAGTGGATCCTTCACTGATCGAGGCTTCAGATGACTGCAGCCCCCGACAGCACCTTGTCTGCAGCCCGTGACAGACCCTGAAGCGGAGGACCCCGGCTAAACGGCACCCAGATTTCTGACCTACAGAAACAGTGAGATAATTACTGTTGTTATTCCCAGCCACTGTTTTGGGATAGTTATGCAGTAATAGAAAACTAATACGGGCTGTAAGGGAAAGGAAGAACCTGGGGGAGGGGGCACCTGCCATCTTGCCTGGAATCTACCCTGCAGCTTTCTCTCTCCAAGTGACCCCAGGGAAAAGCTTGCAAGTCAGGAGGCCCAGGTTTGAGTCCCAGATCTGCTGCTCTCAAATGTGTGAACTTGGGGGGTTTCCTTAATCTCTCCAAGCTTCTGTCTCTGTCTGTAAAGGAAGATCACAATTCCTATCTATGGGTGTGTTGGAAAGATTGAGATCATATATGTGAAAATTCCTGGCAGGCCTTTCTAGACTTTTCAAGGTAGAAGCAGCTGAAAGAGACCTGTGCCCTCACTCTCATGGCCACCTGAGGGCCCCAGCTGTCCCCTGGATGGTTTAACACAGAACCTTGGAGCAGCTATTGTGAGCCAGGCTCTGTGTGCAACAGAGCAGTCCCTGCCCTCATGGAGTGTACTCTCTAGTGGAGAGACGGACATTGACCTAGTAAGGGCGAGAGTGAGCTGCAACAGCGAGCTCTCAGAGGGTAGCTGTGCAGGGTGTGGGGATGTGGCTGGTGTGGCAGGGAAGTCAGGGAAGTCTCCCTGAAGAAGTGGCCTTTGAGCTCAGAACTCAAGTTCACTGGAGTTAAGCTGTGTGACGAAGATGGTGGAAGGATTATCATGTCCGAAGTCCCTGTGATGAGAAATAGCAGAGCAAGTTCTGATTCAAGAATTATTTATTTAGCATATACTATATGCCAGACACTCTTCTAGGCATTGACAATACAGCGTTTAATCAAAACACAGATTTCCTCCTCTCAAGAGGCTTTTATTGTAATGGGAGAAGAAAGACACTAAATAGATGTAATAAGAAACATAATTTCAGACAGTGATAAAGACCAGGAAGAAAATAAATAATCCCTCAGATAAAGGGATGAAGAGGGTCTGAGTGAGGGGAGGGACGTGCATGCAGCTGGTGTGCTGAGGACAGGCCTCAAGAGGTGACTCTGGAACTGAAATGCCTGAAGGAATGAGCCATTTGAGGTCCTAGGGGAACAGAATCCCCTGCACGGGACACAGTAAGTAGAATGGTCCCTAGACTGGAATGACATGATGTGTTCCAGAACTAGCAAGAAGGCTAGGGGGGCTGGAGTGGAGAAGCTCAGGAGGAAATGGCCAGAAACGAGGCCAATAAGATGGACAGGGAAGATCACGCAGGGCCTTCCAGGCCCAGGGGAGAAGGTTGGACTTTTTATCCAGGCACCAACAGGAGCCGCTGGAGCATCAGGAGCAGCAGACGTGACATGACAGTGTGTGAGTTCTGGAAACATACCACATGCAGGATGCTCAGGGCAGGGGTGGAACAGGGGGCAGGGTGGCCAGGGAGGAGCTGCTGCAGGACAGGCATGAGAGAGAGAGAGAGCGGCAGCAGAGATGAGGGTGAGGGCTGGCTTCCCGAGCCTGGAACTCCGGTCAGCCCTGCCTCACCTGGCCACGAGGAACACCCAGCCTGGAGCCCACACTGGTCTCTGACAAGTCCCCTCCCTCTAGGACCCCTCCTGCAGAGGGTCCTTTCCCCAGATGGGCAGGAGAATCATCACGGGTCTCCCAGATCTTCAGCTCTGTTATGCCACCCTCCCCCGTAACAGACCTTCCATCAAAGGTCTCTGTGTAAAGGATGGCAGTGTAGGCTCCAGACAAAAATTGCCAGAGTTCAAATGCCAACTCCACCACTTAACAGCGGTGGAACCTTGGGCAAGTTATTTAACCTCTCTGTGCTTCTGTTCCCTCCACAGTCAAATGGGCATAGTGATACAACATCCCAGGGCCGTCAGTCATGAAGGCAGGTCAAGTGCTGGAGCCCCGGCACAGGGAGTGCTCCCCGGCATGAGCGGCGGCAGGAGGAAAGGGCCCGCAGGCTGCCCTTCTCAGCTACCTCCTCTTCACCCAGCTTCAAATCCCCAGGGTTTAGAAAAACACATGACAAATGATGTCTCCCCACACCCAGTGCCTCCACCCGATTGGGCCTGACTTAACAGGTTCCCCAAGGAACCCAAGGATTTCTTACTTGCCCCACCCTGCACTGGGCCCAGCGCACCCCCAGCCAGGTGTGCACGCTGCGCGCTGTGAACAGGGCAGGTACGTGAGGACCCCACACCTGCCCCCTGTGTGCCTCCTTCCAGCAAGCCCCTCCCAGGGGTTGGTTTGGGAGGGGCTGGGACTGCCTCTGCCCTGCTCTGCTAACAACCACCCAGTGCTCAACAGCTCTGCCCTAAATGAATGAACGAATAAATACACAAATGAGGGAAATGAGGGGAGGAAGGAGTGTGTCTTCTCCGCAGATACGTGGGTTTCTCAAGGACAGTCGTTCACTTATTTCACACATATGTATTGTGTGTGGCTCTTCTCAGGGTGCTCTAGATCCAAGTGCTGCCCCACCTTGGGTCCCAGGGGGCTGGCCTGGACTGAATTATCCAGACGCCCTTGTTCTTTGGCTTCCAGAGACCAAAGGGCAAGAGCAGAAGGAGACTGCTGCCTGGCGGGGGGCACTTGGGCAAGGGCAGCAGCATCCCGGAAGCCCTGTCTCCCACGCGGGGCTGGCGAGGCCCCGCTGCTGCTGGCCCTGGGACGCTGCACACCCTTGTCGGGTCCCCCTCACCATGCGCTCGGTTTATAAGCAGTCTCTTCATGACATTCTCTTCAAAGCCCCGCCTCACGCGTCTCCCCGTGCATTTGGCTCAGGGCACCCCTTGGCGCCTGCCAGGTCCCCAAGCCATGCAGCCTGCTCTGTCCCAGACTTTCTTCCAGTCACTGAACCAAAGCAGGGGGATAATTCCTGCCTCTGCAAACTTCAATTTTAGTAGAAAAGACTGACAAGTATAATCATTAAGTAGAATATATATTATACACATCGGAGTGAATGCTAAGAGAAGGGGGATGGGAATTCTTGTGGATGACAGTGGGTTGCCGTTTTGGGAACGGAGGCAAGGGAGGCCTTATGTTACCCTCATGAGAGGGTGATGTTAAAAGACCTCGTATAAGTTAAAAGACCTCCCTCAGCTGAAGGAAGCTGAGGGAAGAGAAATGCAAAGGCCCTGAGGCAGTGGTGTGTCCTCCTTGATCAAGGAATGAAGAGGAGGTGCAGCCCCGCCTTTTCCTTCTTACAACACCCGGCTCCCAGTGGGCTTTAGAGAACGTTGTCTTTCAAAGGGAGGGGGAAGGACAGAGGGAGGTAGAGGTAGAGGTAGAGGCCAGCGGGTGTACTGACTAGGCAACTTTCTCATAACCATGCCAACCACAGGGCCTTTCACAAGCCCCTGACCCATGAAGTGCCTGGCTCAGCGTCTCACCTCATGGGCTCTAGGCCACCCCGAGGTGGGGGGCCCACCTGCCCACTGCTAACAACGCCCCACCACGGCCATCTCTTCTGGGGCTCTGCTTGGTGGAAGCTGCCTACCTCCTGGATTGTACAACCTGCCGTCAAGAAAGCTGATGCCCAAGGTTCCCGGGGGCGGCTCCAGGCTGGGGAGAAGCCCACCACATAGAGGGACCTGATTCCAGCGACCTCAGGCCTGCCCTCCTCCCCAGGCCCACCGCCCCAGGGTCCCCTTGGCTGAGCACGGGCGAGACCAGGGCCCCCGCAGAGGGAGGACGCGGGGAGGAAGGGAAAGGGAGCCAGCAGAGGGCGGCCCTGTCCTCGCCAGGGAGCCTGTCCCTGGGGAGTCTCTCTCCCTTTGGCGATTGTTTCCCAGGCTCCCTGGAGCCAGAGGAGGATGGAATGTTCTTATCGCTTCCCAGAGGGAAGGCTTTCTTCTTCCTTCACAAAAATGTTAAGCTTCATAATCCGATAGGAAACCTGGACAGGCTACAGCTGGTGGCCTGGGTCCTACTTCTGGGAACCGTGGGGAGGGGGAGCGAGATGGGAGGGAGGAGGGGAGGGAGAGGAAAGAGCTCCGTTGAGGGAGACCAGGGAAGGGTGACTGGGGTGTGGGCAGGGGGCCTGCAGACCCCCCCCTTCTCACTGGAAAGCTTGAGGATTCACCTCATAGCCCCGGCTGCGAGACAGGCGCTTCCCCGCAGCCCACCACAGCCCTGACCCGTGACGGGGGCGGTCCCCACCGGGGCAGAGGCGGCCCTGCCACCTCTAGGTCGCTGGCCTGCCCGCACACCCGCACAGAGAGCAGGCTTCTTCTCTGCGCGGGGCCGGTGGCCACATCCTTTGTGGGAAGCTGGGACTGGAACGGTCTCTCCTCACAGAGCTGCAATCACAGGTCAGAGGCCTGCACAGGAGGGGACAGGACAGGTGACCAAAGTGGGCCAACCTCCTCAGAAATCCGGAGTTCTGTGAGGCTCGGGCTGTGATTTCTTAGGAACTGGTCTACTTCCTAACATGGGACAGGTTGAGGAGATGCCCTGTGAGTCGGAAATGCAGTTAGCGCCAAGGAAGGTTGTACCCAAAGGGGATGTGTGCCGTTTGTGCACTCGTTCATTCTGCAGATTCAGTGACTGTGGAGTGGGAAGCTGGGGAGAAGCCAGCTGGGCACTAACCAGTGAGCCATTGCTACCCCTCTGCTTCTGTCCTGTGCCAGGGCCTGTGAAGCATCCCCAGTTGGCTTCTGGACCCGTGCATGCCCCAGGAGAATATAAGCTCTGGGAGCTCAACAGGTGCAGCCGTTTCCTCCTCAGGACCCCCAGGGAGGAGCAACTCCCCCCACGCCCCCACAGGGCAGTCTGGTCAGGGCAGAAGGTGTGCGGGGTGCCCAGGCCAGGCCCCTCAGAGCCAGTGTGTCCTCTCCCCTCTTCACTTCCTTCCGTAGGGGTGACCATGGTGGTGATCCCTGGCCCCTCTGGCTCCGGGACCCCAGGAAAAACTGTGTTAAAAAGACAACAGTCGCTGCTCAGGCCCAGCTTCAGTTCTGTGCCTGACCAGTCAGCCTAGCCGGGGACAGCCCGTCCTGAGGCTGGGCATCTGGTAGACAGTCTTCCCAGTTCACCTTGCTTCATGTGTGAAGCAAGGCAGACTCTCCCATCAAATGAATTTTTAAAATCAACAATATCCTGGGGTCTCTTTCCATGCACACCCTCCTTTCAGCCTTAGCTGTGTGTATAAGTACATTTATATACGTATATTTAAAAAAGAACTTTTAGTAATGGTTATCTAAGTTCCGCATAAGAAGACTCTCCAGTTTCTAATGTACAGATTTATATATTTATGAATTTTTATAAAGTATGCATTGCTTTTACAATAAAAAACAAGGACATTTTTATTCTGAAATTTAAAACACACTAACATGTCGTGGTGGAACAGTGAGCTAACGGACGGGAAAGACCATGTCCCTGGAGGCTGCGGGAAGGGTGGGTGTTCCGATGTGTTCAATTCTATGCCACGCCCACCAGGTGTCCCCAAGCCATGCCCCCTGACGTGCCCTCCACCACGCCCCCCCCACACGCCCCAGACACAGAGCAACTCAAGCCCAGCTGGACACAGGGCACTGCACAGGGGTCAAAGCCAAGCTAACAGGACGAATAGCCATTCTGCACGCAAGACCAGACAGTGTTCTCGTCGGGAAAGATGAATGTTCACCTGAGCCAGACGTGTGTGCCACCCGTGTCACAGGCGTGTGTGCCACCCGTGTCAGCGCAGCTCAGCAGTGCTGAGGGCACATCAGACCGACCCTGTGGCCACCCTGAGCTGCAGGATGGGATTGAGCAGAGATAAACCATCCTCGCATCCGCTCGAAGCTGGAGGCGCCCAAGTTCTTAAAAAACAACGACAACGACAACAAACAGAGTCCGGAGGGCTGAGACCAAACCTCTCCCCCTCGGAGCAGCTTCCAGGGTAGAGGAGATAGGGACACCTGACTGTGGGTCTTGGCAGAGGAGGTGTGTGGAAATGAAGGAAAACTGTAGCATCTGCATATCCTGGGCTTACTGTGCCCACTCTTGGGAGAGAAAAAAGAAGAAAAAAGAAAGAAAGAAACTCTGTGCTGCTCTTCTGAGCTGGGCTCCGCACACCTCTGCAGTGGTCATGTGTCACCTTTGAGCACATCTGTGTGTTTGTGGAATTCCCCACCCGGAGTGCTGGTCAGAGATGACCTCTTCACATGGAAGCCAGATTTCTCCCTCCCACCCCCACCCCTACTCCCGCACTTTCCCAGCCTCCCTGCAGCCAAAGCGCAAGCCTGTGACCTCGCTCTGCCGACCGGACTCACCCACATCAAACTTTGAACCTTTGAATTGAAAGGAAATGATGCAACAAAGCAGTCGCTGCCTGGAGCCCATTCCAGCAAGGGCGCAGCAGCCACCGCACCCAGCTTCCAGAGGAGCTGGGGCTAAGGTTCTGGGACATGCAGTACCCAGCGCTGGCAGGGACACAGTGCCGGCGGCTGTGTCAGCGCCCTGCAGTGACAGCCGTGGGGCTCTCCCAGACCCGTCAGTTCTAAGAAGCACTTTGGGTGTTGTTTCTGGCTGGGGGGCCTCCGGCCAGGAGCTCTGGCCCAGAAACGCTGCAAATTTCCCAACACCCTTTAACACAACTCCATTTTACCCAAATAAGCCAGGGCTGGTTTCTGTGTTTGCAAGATGGAAGCCAGGCCTGAATCAGAAGCCTGTGTGTGTTTGGCCCGAGGAGGGACAGGAAGGCAGGAGGTTCTCGAAAAGGGACAGTAACTGCTCCAAGCCACCATGGACACGTCACCTCATGGAGACCTAGTAACACTGGGTTATCAGCATCAACAGAGAAGACCGCTCTCCCCACCCCACCCCTCCCCCCTCCACAAGAAAAATAAAACAGATTCCTGAGTTGCATCTGCAGGATGACTCAGAGCCCAGGTTCTGCAGGCCCAGAGGAAGCTAACGTCCCCTTCCCCACAGCAGCCTTTCACGGGTCTGAAGGGCTCTCACAGCCCCCGGGAGGCATGTCCACAGGGCACCCCTGAGAACAGCACCTGAACTCCAGGGACAGGAGTCCCATAGCACCTGTGTGGGTGGTGCCCCTGCAGTTGTACAATGCAAGACGGTGGCCCTGGCTGTCATGGGGCAGCAGAGAGGAGAGTCCTGAGTTAAGGCCCACAGGGCTCCGGGAAGTATACACTAGCTGGGAGGCAGTAGGAAAGGAATTTTCTATAATCAGAGTATTCTGGCCTCACGAGGCTTCTCACCTTCCAGCATCCACATCTCTGGGTCCCGCCCCAGATGTCACAGTCTGAGACACTCCCTGCCTCCCTTGGCCTGGACCCCTACTCCCCACACACACGCCTTCCCTTAATGCCTTCTCCTGCACTGGAATGCCCGCATGTGAGTGTCTGTTTCAAAGGGGCTAATGAACAAATGGTGTGTGTGTGTGAGAGAGGGGGAGAGCCCACCCATGCTGGAGAAGCACAAGCCCTATCTCTCTGGAGGCTGCCCGGGCCCTGAGATGCTATCGGCAGCTCCTCACTCTTGCTCCACCGAAGCCAACATAAACAGAGGCACAGAGCCGCCCCCAGGCAGGGCCGTCCTAGAAGGCCCACGCCTCCTCCCCACCCTCTTGGGCAGCTACCCATGGAGCCAAGAGCCAGGTATCAGGCTTCAGCTGGCTGGACTCCCAGCAGCTCCTGCTGGTCTGCACTGGGCCTGCAGCCCAGCCTGCCCACAGACGCTGGCCGCAGCCCGGGCAGTGGGGCCTCGGAGCTCAGCCCATCAGCGCCCACCAGCCACCCTCCCCTCCGGCCCCTGGGTGCTGGATGGGCAGAGAAGCAGGGCGCATGGATAGGAGTACCCTGACTCACTGCACTCCCCAAGACCTCCAAGTCTGCCCCAGCACCCTTTCCATGAGGCAACGGGAAACCAGAGCGCTCGGGCCAGAAACAGAACGTTTTGAACAATTGGAGGGGAAAAAATTATTCAGACCAATTTCAAGACATCTGAGAGCTCCAGGGGAAAATCGCAGCCACCTCTTCAGGCGCTATTGTGTGTTCGCGCCAAACCCCACACAGCTTGGACTGAAGTAGCACAAAGGCTGCAAGTCCTCACGTCCCTCCATTGGGGAGCTGGCCTGACGCCCAGGGATCTGGTCCTCTGGGCCACTGGGCTGGTGTCCATGACTCTGCTTTTCTGGACGCCCATGTTTTGCGGTTGATGCCCTGGTACCCTCCACCAGCTGGAGCGATCTCCTTGTCCTTTAGAACTCAGCTCAGACATGCTTCCTCCTCAGAGCTCTCCTGGCCTTCCAAGACAGCGAGCCCTGCTGCATCAGCGGAGCTTCAGGGCCCAGAGGACTACCTGTTATGGAGCTCATTCCAGGTACCAGGCTCAGAGCAGCGAGCCACACGAAGTCACGCGACTGACAGGGCACCACCACCTTACGAGTGGATGTCATCACTCATGTCACGGATGGGGCCACTGAGCCTCCGAGTCAAAGTCCCTCACTCAGAGTCACAGCTAGTAGGGATTGGAGCTGGGATTTAGAACGGCAATGTGGAGCCAGAGGCTTTGCCCAAACCATTTCACACCACCTCTCCAGCAGCTGCCCAGGGAAGGGAGGGCCGGCCCTGCTTGGGGAGAGGGAAGAATCGGCAAGGGCTGAACGGAAACGTCCACAGGAGAGCCAGGTATTAAAGGATGCATAGACGCTCACAGCAGGGAAGAGCCTTCCCTGTGAAAACCACTGCAGGTACAAAGGCCTAGAAAGGAGAAATGGCAGAGGGCTCTGGCTTTGGGCTCCTGCAGGTTGGGGGGAAGGGGAAGGACCCAAGGGATGAGGATGGAGAGTCAGGCCAGACCCCAGCAGCACCACTGACACTGCCCCCACCCCCCTACCCGCCCCACCCCCCCCACACACACATCCCCCACCCGGCCCAGGAGCTTGGCCTGGGTTCTCCAGGTGAGGAAGCACCACGGCTGTGATACAGGAGGGAAGTGGCGTGCTCAGATTTGACTGGAGAACCATCCCTCACGGACCCCCATGGAGCCCAGTCAAGGTCACTCACAGCCAGTCACGGGGGCCACGTGAGCAACTCTCAGGGTCTGACAGGGCACAGAGGACACCTCCGGGTGGCATTTAGGAGGTTTTGGGGTTTTTTTCCTAAATCTATTGTTCAGTTTAGATGGCATTTGATCATATTCAGCTGGAAGACAGTTTTTGGTTTAGTTTTAATTTTTTCCCTCTAAAAATGGTTATATGTGCTTATAACAAAAAAGTTTCTTTTCAGTCAGAGATGTACAAAGTTAAATGGAGAAGTCACCCTCTTCTCTGTTCTCATCCACTTCCCTCCCTAGAGGTCGTCACTGCAATAAATGTGGTCCTTCCAGAACTTTTCTATTTGCATAAACATGCACATGGCTGTGCCCATAGGAGTTTTTTCTTAAGAGCTACACGTGTTCTTCTGCATCTTGCTCTTTTTCTCACTCAATGATACATGGTGAATATCATTATTCATCCATTCAATAAATATTCACTGGGATCCTAACTGTGCTCCAGGCCCGGAGTAGGAGGCTGAGTAGGGCACAGCAGAGACGAGAAGTCAGGTTCCTGCCGTGCAGCTTCTGCAGTTCAGCAGGACTGAGCAATGCAGGCATCCTCTAGTAGCTGGAAAAGGCCAGGAAACTGATTCACCCCAGAGCCTCCAGGAAGTGACACATCCCTACTGACAACTTGATTTAGCCCAGTGAGACATGTGTCAGCTTCTGAACCACAGAACTGAAAGACAACAAATATGTATTGTTTCAAGCCCCCAAGGTTCTGGTAATTTGTTACAGTGGCAAATAGGACGCTAATACAGGCAGCTGAGCCAGGAGCTCAAGGGAGAGATGCTGCGGCTTGGTCCTGGCTGGTGAGAGACAAGCAGACAGATCGATTTTGGTACCTTCCATTACAAAGAGAGAGGCTCATGGCGGGAGACTTGGGGATCACCTGGACACGGACACTGAGGGAGAGGAAGGAGTCAAAGGTGCTCTGGGTTTGGGATGGGCACGTGGGAGATGGTGGTACTTTATTCTGCATACCTTGTGAGGGCAGGATTCTGTCTCGTTCACCGATGTGTCCGCAGCACCCATCAGAGTGCCTGGAACATAGCAGGTGCTCAGTAAATATTTGTTGAATGAATTCATTAATTAAATAAAGGGAGAATCTAGGAAGCTCATGCCTGGGAGAAAGATAATGAGCTCAAAGGTCAGCGCCACATGTCCCAAGTGACTCTGTGGGCCCCCTGCAGCCATCGGAAAGATCTGTCAGCAGCAATGAACACATCACGGGGATGGGAAAGATGAGCCGCTGCAGAGCGGTCCCCATCTGCCCTGGCCTGTGAGGCTAAGCTCAGAGAGTGTGGCCAGCCAGGGGTCCCTGAGGCAGCCAGGCAGACTGGAGGCAGCTCTGTGCTCTGATATTACCCACTAATAGGAGGTCCTTATCACCCGGGATGGAGCCGGGTGCTGTACTTAATTCAGGAGAAAGCTACTCTCCGGGAAACAGGTGCCAATTTGCAGCAATCACAATAAGAAACATCCTCTCTCTGGTTGATGCAAGCTAACAAGGTAACAGGGCATTGTGCAGTGGGGAGAGATCAAAAGGGTTTTTTTTTTTTTTTCCAAGCCCATGGTGGGCACTTAATCCATCTTTTGCTCTCTCTCTCCCTCCATTACAGCCCGTGGAGGCACTATATACAGGGCCTGCATTAGCTGCATTTTCAGATATCGCACTTCCTCAAAACCACTTCAGAAGGAAAGTGAATTAGAAATGAATTTGAGACGCAGGCAGTGGCTTTCACCGCCTCCTCCCTGCCCCCAGGTCAGCAGCACCTTCCTGCCTGGATGTGGGAGCCCAGGTCCACACCCTCTCAGCCCCCAAGCGAATGACTCCGCTGTCCTCCAGACCCTGTGGACGCACTGGCTCCAGCCCATGCGGCCGGCTTGGAAGCAGCAAAGTGGAGGGCAGGCTGAGGGCGGGAATGGATAAGGAGATGGAGCAGGTAACGCCACCCAGGCAAACGCCAGAAGCCAGGCTGAGACAAAGAAGCAAATCTGGGATGTGGATCTTGGAGGAGGGACCATTTTGGACAGCCCTGCCCTCTGTACGACCTTCCGCAGGAGCCTTCCCAGGTTTTTCTGTCTGGGTCCCTCCCACCTCCAGGGAGTCCTGGGCCACTGCTCAGTGAAGGCGGCTGCCTGGGCAGTACCGAGTTAATGAGGCCCAGGCCCAGCTCCACCAGCTCCCTCCCGCCTTCACCAGACACCTCCAGGAATGCAACCACCTCTCCCTGATGTTCCAGCATCTTCCAGGTGTGGGAGTCCGTGAAGGGCAGAGGGAATGTAGGAATGTGGGAGTTTTCTGTCCCTGGAGTGGGAGAAAATTTCAATATGGGAGAATGTTCCATCAGAAATCCCTGTCCAGGCTCCTCCTTTTACAGGTAAGAACATCTGTGAACTAAGTGACTTACGTGGAGTCCCTAAATCCTGGCCTAGGACCAAACATTTCTGACCACAGCCAAATGCTTTGCCTCCATTAGGTTTAAAAATCTAAGCCACACAACGGGGAAGAAACTTGGACGTCAGCTAGGCTGAGGTTCCTGTCTGGAGGGGAGGAGAGGAGCCCACCCCTGCTTCAGCTCCATTTAAATCAGTGTATTTACTGGGGTTTCCACTAAGACTTTAAAAGAAAATGAACTGTTAAGTGAGGGGAGAAGCCATGGGCCTCCATCACACCTTCTCTCCCGACTGCCTGTGTGAGAAGCAGACTCTCAAATAGCTTCCAATAATCCCCACCTCCTGGTGTTCACACCTGTGTGATTCCCTCCCCTGCGTGTGGGCTGGACCTTGTGACTCACTTCTTTTTTTTTTTAACATCATTTCTTTTATTTACCTATTTATTTTTCACTGTGTTGGGTCTTTGTTGCTGTGCACGGGCTTTCAATAGTTGTAGCAAGCAGGTTCTTCGTTGCAGTGTGGTGCGTGGGCTTCTCAGTGCGGTGGCTTCTCTTGTTGCGGAGCATGGGCTCTAGGCGTGTGGGCTTCAGTCGTTGTGGCACACATGACTCACTTCTGACAAATAGAACATGCCCAAGGTGATAGGAAGTCACTCCCAGATGAGGTTACGAAAAGATTCTTCTTCTGCCTTGCTGGTCCTCCCTGGCCTCTCTCCACCCTCCCTCGGAAGGAAGCCAGGCACCATGCTGGGAGCCCTCCTGTGGGGAGGCCTCTTGGCAAGGAACTGGCATCTCTGGCCAATAGCCGGCAAGATCTAAGGTCTGTCAACAGCCGCGTGCATGAGCCGGGAAGCAGATCCTCCCCAGTCGCGCCTTGAGAAGACGGTGGCCCTGGCTGGCACTCCCACTGTGTCCTTGTCAGAGACCTTGAGACTTTTCAAGGACCCAACTAAGGGGCACCTGGTTTCCTGACCCACAGGAACTGGGTGATGGTAAATGTTTGTTGTTTCAAGCTGCTACGTTTTGGAGTCATTTGTTACAGGGCCGTTGATGGCTAGTACAGTGTCCCTTTTGGAAGGCTGCTTTTCACGCGACGGGCAAAGCAGAAGAGAGCAGAGGCAGCTGTGAGGTTGTCACGTGCTGGTATTGGATCCAGTCAGGAGACCTAGGCTCTCTTTTGGGCTCTGCCATTGACCCACACTCTGGCCCTGGACAAGACCCTAACCATTTATGGGCCTTAGTTCCCCAACCACTGGGGAGGACTCTGGGACGGCTCCAACGGCCTGTGACTTGAGAACCAGGAAAGGGAAGCTTGCGGGCCTGAGACGACTGAGTACAGCATGAGGAAGGGGATGTGGAAGATGCCTGACCACCCTGCACCACCCCTTCTGCTCTTTTCCCCAGACCTGAACCCCACGGCATGAGTCAATGTAACATCAGTCCTCAGTAACGCCCTCTGGCCTCAGAGGCGGGGGGTCGCCAGGCGTGGCGGGAGGAGACACAGGACACTAAAGCCCCTTGGAAGGAAGAAAGTCGCCCTCGCTGCCCTGCCTGCCCCGTGCCCTCCCCATCCAGCGTGTCTCCTGCCTTCAGCCCCAAGGAGCCCTGAACAGATCTCCTCCAGCCCCTTCTCCTCAAGGAGCCAGCTGGGCTCCAGCTCAGCTTCCCCTGGGAGAGCACCCCTGGGAGAGCACCCCTCTCCTCTTGGCACCCGGTGCCAAGAGGAGGCTGCAGAAGCAACCAGTGCCCCGTGTTTTTTCCCAGGCCCCCGCAGCAGCAGAGGCCGCCCACAGAGGGGCGGGCGCCCCGGGCCTCCTGCTCTGTGCCCCAGGTGGGGGCTGGGTCTCTTCTCTCCACACCAGGCCTGGGGCCGTCCCTAAGGTCCCCGTTCCCTCCCTTGAGCAGCCTGAAAGCCTGGGAAAAGCCAGGCTGCTTCCACACTCCTGGGGGATAAAAACAAGCCCAAATAAGGGTCCATGTCTACCACATTCCTGCAGGCTGCAAGGGAATGCCAGGCCAGGGCAGCCTCCCCACGGCCGCCTCCCCCCTCCCCGGGACCGGGCCAGGCCTGACGTCGCCAGGCCAGGAAGAGCTGTCTCGAGGCCGGGGCCCCTCTGCGGCCAAGCTGGCAGGACGGCCCCCAGCAAACTCTGTCATCTGTGAGTCTGTCATCCCGCTCACAGGCCCGGGCCAGGGGCTCCTGGGGGGCCTCCGCTGAAGGGCCAGGACTAGCTGGCGATCCCCAAGGGGTTCCTGGGGCCCTGACAGGCTATTGTCACTCTGTTCTGGATCACTCCAGGGAGTTCTTGCCACCGCTGATGCTGTGGCTGATTTAGCCACCCCACTCTCTCTCTCCGAAGCTGTTCAGTCCTCCTAAGTCAGGGTTTCTCAGCCTCCGCACTGCGGAAACATGGGGCTGGAAAACCCGTTCCCGTGGGGCGCTGGCTGTCCTGTGCGTCACAGTGCTCAGGAAGCACCCCGGCCTCTACCCGCCAGGTGTCAGTAGCACACCCCCACCCCCATGGCCTATAACAACCACAACTTCCTCCAGATACGACAAGTGTCACCCCCAGTCGAGAAGCACTGTTCTAAATGGATTTCAAGGCCTCTGGTTGCTCTCTGATCAAATGTCCTGGCTGCAGGGCTTTGGAGGAAGAAAGGCAGGTGGCAGAGGGGAAGGAAATATCACTGGACCCATGACCACAAACCCCTCACACACACACACACACAACACACCAGGGTCAGAGCTGATAATTGATCTTTCCACAAACTTGAGAGGCCAGTATTAGCATCCCTGTTGTGTCAGTGAAGCTCAGGGTGGCTACATGTCTTGCCCAAAGCCACACAGCTCCGCAGAGGCAGAGCTGGGCCTCCAGCCCAGGGCTGTGGGCCCCCAAACCTATGCTTTCTGCCACGCTGCCCTCCTCGGTTACAGATGAGAGACCGCATCTCCCTCACTGGCCTACTTCAGGGTGCCAGGTCCCCATATCTCCCAGCTCAGGCTGGGTCTCCTGAGCCTCCTGGGCTGACTTCTCCCTTCCCATCACTGCGCTGTCCTGATCGAGGGTGATCGATTTGCATACCGTATCGATCTCAAGGGCCGTGTAATATGTTTGACTTGTGGCACTTTGCATAATTTTCTGATTAAGTTACTTATTTAACCTATTGACCTTTTCTCTTAATTAAAGTATCTGGGTACGGCAAATGTTGAGTAGTAATCAAGTTGTGCGTTTCCCTGAGTGGAATTCACATCCTCACCACTTCCCTGCTCCTTCATGACTCCAGCTTCCTCTGCAGGGGCTCATGTTGAACCAGCTAACCCCCCTGCCCGATTTCCCCCCAGGGGTGTGAGAGGTGCACGTGGGGCCTGGCCTTCTCTGGCCTCTGCTCTCCAGACGGTCCCCAAAACTCAGGGAAGGGCCAAGACACGGGGCAGCCTCGTTGGAAAAAATATTCGCAGCTGGGCGGACAAATGAAGGCAGGGGTGTGGAAGGGGTGTGGATGAGAGGCGTGGACACTGTGTGTTAGCTACTATGCAGAACAAACCACCACAAGATGCAGTAGCCTGAAACACCACCCAGGGATTATTTTCTTAGGCGTCTCTGGGTTGGCCGGACAGTTCTGAGCATGTGCACCAGGCTCCGGTGCTTTGGGCTAAGCTCACTCAGCCATCCGCAGTCAGTCAGTGATGGGCTGGTCCCAGCTGGGATGAGTGTGGTCGTTTCTGCCTGTCTCCCATGGTCTCCAGCAGCTAACCTGGGCATGTTTTCATGGGTGATGAAGGAACAAAAGCGACAAGACTGCAAGCCCCAATGCACAAGTGCTGGTGAAGCCTCTGCTTGCATTGTAACCTGCTATCAGGCCACTGGCCAAAGCAAGGCACCAGCTGAGCCCAGAGGCAAGCACATGGCAGAAAGCTCCACCACAAAGGGAGGAGCAAAGATCCAGGCCAGGTGAGCCTTCCCTGTCCCCCTCAGAGGTAGAGGTGCCTGCTTAGCTGTGAGAGTCTTAACACAAGTGCAAAGCAAGGTGACCCTCCTCCTCCCACCCCTCCTAACACCTACCCGAAACACCAAAGACCAGTGTGGTGAGCCTGGAGCCCAGGGAAGGGAGGCAGAGGGAACAGTTTGCTACAACTTCTTGTCCTGGCATCTACATCTTAGAGGGTTTGGATTAAGGTACCCTTTCAAGAACTCTTAAAGATCTTCCTGCTCTCTGGTTGCACTGGGGTAGGTGGAAACTGAGAGAGGCTGTCTCAGGTCCTCTGTGCCCCTGACCACCACCCTCCCCCCACACGGCCACATCATCTCCACTCTGCACTGGCCCAGGGGACTCCAACAAGGCTCCTGCCTCCCAGGGCTCCGTGCAGGACAGGGCATAGGTCCCTCCTACTCTCTCCCCAAGCCTCTCTGAAAGAGCAAGAGTCAGCCCATGGAGGCCCCAAGACCATCTTTCAGAAACAGCCCCCCTCCCCGCCCCACCCTGCCCCAGCATCTAAATACCTCCTCTCCCCTCTGTGGAGGAAACTGCCAGTTGTCCACCAAAATACACCCTCTGGTCCCCCCACAGTAAGAGCTTTGATATTTTGTTTCATAGCTATCATAAACTATAGCTATTATATATTTCATATAAACACATAAATAGATATCATGTATTGTGCTATTATAATATAGTATGAGATATTATTGACATACAATATGTTACACTGCATATATTTGTTGCATATATTTAAAGTGCATGATTTGATGAATTTGACATGTGCACATATCCATGAAGCCATCACTACTATCAAGACAATTATATCCATCACCCCAAAAGTAGTTTTATGCCCATTTGTAGTCAGTCCCCTCCTTACTCCCTCCTTCCCATGTCCTTCATCCCCAAGCAGCCAATAACTTTCTGTTCCTAAAGATTAGATGGTATTTTCTAAAATATTACATAAGTGGAATCATACAGGAAGTACTCTTTTGTCTCGCTTCTTTTGCTCAGGATAATTGCTTTGAGATTCGTCTGTGTTGCTGCACGTACCAACAGTTTATTCCTTTTTAGGGCTGTGTAGTATTCCATCACATGTTTTTTGGGGGTGTTTTTTTGTTGTTTGTTTGTTTGGTTTGGTTTTTTTGGTTGCACCACATGGCTTGTGGGATCTTAGCTCCCTGACCAGGGATTGAACCAAGGGCCTACGCAGTAAAAGCATGGAGTCCTAACCCCTGGACCTCCAAGGAATTCCCTCCATCATATGGATGGACCACCATCTGTTTATGCATTCACTTCTTGATGGAGAACTTGAATTGTTTCCAGTTTGGGACAATCACAAACAGAGCTGCGACATTCACACAAGCCTTTGTACAGACATATGTTTCCATTCTCTTGGGTAAATATATAGAAGTGGATTGTCTGGATCATAGGGTAGATGTATGTTTAACCTTCTACGAAACTGCCAAGCCATTTTTCTAAGTGGTTGTAATTTTATATTCCCACAAGTGGTGTCTGAGAATTCCAGTTGCTCTACATCATCAACACATGGTATGATCAACTCTTTTATTTTTAGCCATTCTAGTGGGAGTTTAATAGCATCTCACTATGGTTTTAATTTGAATTTCTCTACTGAGTAATTAGCATATTTTTTATGTCCATAGCTTTTCTTTTAAACTGGGAATAGGATTGCTCAACTACAGACTATGTCTTTCAGCCTCCCTTGCAGCTAAGTGTAATCATATGATTAATAAAATGTGAAAGAAATTAATTTTAAAACTTCACTCATGCTTACTTAAAAGAAAATTGCTTGCCTTCATTCCACACTTTGTATCAACCTGTGTCTGCCGCAGTAATACTGCATAAAACCACCCCAAAATTCAGTGGTAAACAAACGTGGGTGTTTATTTCTTGCTGACATCTGCAGGTCTCAAAGCAGCTGCTGTTCCCAGCTGTGGGTCAAGTTCGGGTCTGCCCCACATATCTCATTCCCACGCCCAAGCTCCGGAGACAGCAGTCACCTTGGGCAAGTTCTGCTCACAGCTGAGGTCAGAAGCTCCCAGAGCATCAAACGGAAGCTTATGATGCCTCAAGACCTAGACTTGGAACTAGGGCAGCGAAGTTTATTCGCCTTGTGGCGGTAGACCAAAAAGAAGTGAAAACTTGCTGGGCAATGTAATCTCCCAGTGTGCTCTTCCCCCTCCTACAAGCTGGAACTTAGATGCGTCTGTGACCCACACTTGAGCGTGAAGCTGAGGTTATTATTCTAGGGATGGTGGAGCCACAGGATGGAGGCCACCTGGGTCCCTGAGAGTCCTTGTGGAGCCAAACTGCCTGCACAACTTGTTCCACTCCCACCTGAGGATGGTGAAGTGAGGGTGCAATAACCTCTACCTTCTTCATGATGCTGCATTTTTAACCCTCTTTGTTTCAGCAACCTAGACTTCACCCTAATACATGCTCCAGCTTTTCCTTTTCCAGCACAGGGAAAATTTATTTTTGTTTTGCTTTGCTTTAATCTCTTCTCAGGTGGAAAAAAATTACCCAGCAAGTATTCTTTCATGATTAGCAGCCACAAGAGGGAAGGTCCTGGGGTCAAAATGCAAAAGTTAATACTTCACATTACCATCCAGCCACATGACCTGCCCTGCTTGGGTGTTTCCAAGAATCCTGGGAACCGACTTGCCATGTTCAGAGCACGGCCTTCCCTGCTCTCTTGCCCGTCAAGCGCATTCACCTTCTCCCACACAGAGCTCCTGGCTCTGCTGCCCCCAGTCCTTCCTTCCCCAGGCCTGTGGCTGGTCCTGCAGAGCCAGGTGCCTGCACCAGCCCCAGTATCCTTGCCTCTGACTGGCAGTGCCTCCATCCAGCCTTGCTCCACTCGACAAACACTAAATAGCAGGCTCTGGCATCTCCTGAAGTTCTGCTCTCATTAGCACGCTGGGAGGTAAGTGCAGGCAACCAGGGAGAATTTACCCTGCAGCAACAGGCTTCTCCAGGAGAAGCCAAACACACCCCAGCAGGTAGCGAGGGCAGACGTTGGGGGCCTCCAAATGCCTCTGGAAATGTTCGTTTTCCCTATCCACAGAGCCAGCCCCTTGCCGTATGTCTTCCACAGCCCCAGTCTCAATTTTGTGCCCCTTTCGGCAGGCACAGCTGTCAGGCTCTTCTCCAGGGGAGCTTCCTGAGAGCCTGGGAAACAGCCCAGCCTCATCTGGGGCTGCTTCTGCTCCATGCACACTCTCTGGCCACTAGCAACTCCACCCCATTGCAGGATCTCCCTGCCTGTTCTCCTCCCTGCCCTCAATGCCCTTAGCCCCTTCTCCACCTGGGCAAACTCTTTCCCATCCTCCAAGTCCTGACTAAATGACACCTCCTCCAGGAAGTCCTGCCCTAGGCCTCCACGCACAGCAGTCGTTTCCTCCTCTGGCTTCCACTGACCCACGAGCAACTCTGTTCTAGTTCCAGCCCCTCTGTATCATTGTAAGGTGTTTATTTTCCCCAGCAATCAGTCTGTGCCTGCTTTGAGGGAAAGGTCAAGGTCATTTTTGATATTTGAGTCTCCAACACCTGGCCTAGTGCCAAATAAATGACAAGTATTGAGTCCATGTTTATTGATGCCTGGAGCAATGAATGAGCAAAAACGGACACATGAAGAAATAAATAGCCAGTTAGATGGGAGTCTGCTTAGATGCACTTTCCCTTTCTAGCACTTATTTCTGTTGAAGTACGTCTTATATATTTATTTACTATCTCCTCCTCCATCCACCCTGTAAACTCTGTGAAGACACAGGCTGTGTCTGTTTCATTCACGGCTGTATCTTCAGGAACCAGTTTAGAGCCTGGACCTTAGAAGGTGCACAATAAATATCTGTTATATAAATGAAAAAAGTGAATGCATACTGGACTGGAGGATGAGGATGTATGAGTGGGTACCAGGATAAAAACAGGAAAGGTCCACTCTAGTTTTATAATCTAGAGAGATCCGGCCACTTCATGGGGAAAAAGAGTTTAACTGGCCTCCTGGTTTCACAAAGACAAAGCCCAGGCTTAATCTAAAAGTGTAGGTTAAGGAAATGCAGGGTCAGCCTTCTTTACAAAATAATTACTAAGCATCTGCCCTATGGACAAGGACCTATATCTGTACTTTACTTTTTATTTTTTTTAATGTTAAAAGAATGGCAGTTTTTCCTTTGGTTCTGTTTTGTTACTCCTGATGAGGGAGAGGTACAGGTGCCATGGCCTTGGGCTCAGAGAGAGAAAAGAGATGGGAGAAGACACTGAGCTGAGCGGAAGCAGCAACACCCCTCCTGGCCCCTCTCCCCAGGACCAGGGAGAAAGAGGCAGGGACAGCCTCGTGATGGGCTGTAGATAATGGCCATGGGAACTCGGATAGAGAGGTTTAAGCTTTCTTTCTGTGAGCCACAATTTCCTTAGAATAGCCTCAATACAACCCATTACCTGTAACAACTGTATGTCAGGGGGGCCTTGGCGAGTAAGGCTGGCTGCTGTGTCCATGCTCAGAGCAAACTGTTATAGAGGGAGCAGAGGGGCCAGAGAAGCACAGACAGCCAGAGGGGATGAGGGGAGAAGCCCGCAGTTGCAGCTCACAGAAGGAGGTGACGAGCAACAACCACCACAAGGAAACACTCCCCAGAAAGCCTCAGGGAGATCCAGGTGGGGCTGAGATTTCCTCCAGTCAGGCAGGCTGAGAGCTCCAGGCATCATACTAGGACAGAAAAGGAAAGAATGTCTGCAAGAGCCCAGAGAATGGGAAGGAAGGATGGACAGATGGATAGATGGAGGGCTGGATGGGTATATGGCAGGGGGGTGGGTAGGAGAAGAGATGCAGAGAATGGAGAATGAGTGGGAAAATGAATGGATAAGGGGCCATTATTACTTTTTCTGCCTACAGATATGTGGACCCAAACAGAGAGACTGGCCACTTGTATGTCTGAGTTATAAAGGAAATGAGTGAGTGTGTTGCCCATCTGGAACTCACTTCACTGCCTAGAGCTCTAAAAAACAAGCCTGTCTCTTCTGCTTCCTGGCCCTCTGCCCTGGCAAGCCCTGTCCCAGGCTGGTGAGTGGATATGCCTCAATCAGCCCAGGGGAGGAAATCTCCTAGTTAAAATATTCAGCTGCAGCAGCTAAGAATGCACACTGATTAGCCAAGTGCATCCCAGGCCCAGCTACTCCACTCCACCTCAGAGGCCTGATTAGTAAAGGAGGAGCCTCAATCAGCACAGCCTGCAGCCCCTGGACAAGGCCCTGGCACTGCCAGCTCCTCATGGGCTGTCTCTCCAGGGTGGGTGGGGCAGGCAGATGGAGTGGCCATTGCTCATCCCCAGAAAGTCAGGCCTGCTCCTGATCTCCTTCTGCCTCTCTAAGACCAGGACTCTATCAGCACCTCACAATCTGCCAGACTGAGTTTCCTGGCTGACCACCTACCATTTAATCATTTCATTATCACAGCACTTTGAAGCTGATATTATTACTACCCCCATTGTATAGATGAGGAGACTGAGGCTCAGTGGAGTCAGGCAGGCTATAGAACTAAAATTCAAACCCAAGTCTTAAGTCCACATGTAATACTATCCCTGCTACAGGCATCTATTTGACAGTGAGGGTACCCATCAGGGACCTGCAGGGGCCCTTTCCATCCAAAAGGACTGGCCAGGTAGGATGAGGCTAATAATGGAGTCACTCCTTTGTGGGTTCATCTTGGCCGCTCCAAAGGAGACAGCCACACAGACCTCCATTCCTGGACCTACCTGCAGCTCCCAGATAAGCCCTTCAGACTCTCAGACCCCAAGAACTGGCCCTTCACCCTGCCCTACCACCTGGCCTTGCAGCCCTTACACCAAGGGACTTGGCCAGGTATCCAGCCTTCTGGTTGCCCGGAGCTGATATCACTGGTTCTAGGGGACCTCCACCCATCCCAAGCCCTCTTCCTCGTCAGAGCCTAACAGGGTTCTGCAACTCGGACAGCAGCAAGTGTGGCTTGCTCTTGCTCCCACCACTCTCTGCTCCCCTGACTCCTGGTGGGGACCACAGGACCTGCCTCAGTTTTCTCAGCTTCCTTCCCTCTTCTGACCTCTTGTCACCCCCAGCCTACATTACTCCCGGGCCCCAGCCACACCCAAATGCCACACAACTTCCCCAGTCACTCATTCTGTAGCAGGGCCATTTGCTTCCCCCCTCTTCCTCCTCCCCCAGCAAACTCCAACTCCTCTTTTAAGACTCAACTTGAACTCTGGCCAATATTATGTAACAACCTAAATGTGAAAGGAATTTGAAAAAGAATAGATACATGTATGTGTATAACTGAATCACTTTGCAGTACACTTGAAACTAACAGAACATTATTAATCAACTATACGCCAATATAAAATAAAAAGTTAAAAAAAAAAAGACTCAACTTGAATATCACCTTCTTAATGGAGGCTTTTCAGCTCCCCTCCTCCACCCATCCCAAGACTAAATAACCACTCCCTCCTCTGGGTCTTCCTGGGTCTGTGCCTCTCATCAGACATATGCTGCCCTGCCCATGGCTGTGACAGCACCTTAGATAGACGGCACTAGGAAGCGGGAAAGATGAAACAGCGAACATCTCACTTGGCACTAACTTGGGCCTGGGCTCTTGACTATACTTGCAGAACCAGTAATCCCAGAGAACACTCTTGGGCTGGGCTGGAGGGTCAAGACAAGCTTCTGAGCCAGCCTCCCACTGTGTCCCATTAACCTATCTCCAGGGAAGTATTAGCTCCAATGTGGAGCCATGGCCACAGTCCAGACACCCCTTCCCGTGTAATGAGTTTCCCCTCAACCTCTCTTTTCCCCCATGGTAACATAACCTCTGTATGTTAGCATCTTGACTAAAGACTATTTTTCTCACACTCTGTTGCCGGTTGGTAGGCTCTGAGACAAAACCCTGGCCAAGGGGATGTAAGCAGAGGGTAACAACTTGTTAAACCTTTTTAAAAGGAGCTGGAATGTACCTTTTCCCTTCCTTGTTCATCACTTGCTCCATCCTGCCGCCTAGAGCTCTAGCTGCCATTGTAGATCATTTGAAAGAGAACCACATTGCAGGGGCGGAGAAGCAAGAGCTTAAGAGAGGCAAAAAATGCCTTACCAGCACGCATTACTTACCTCCAGGTTTGCAAATGAAAGCAAAATGACAATTTCTCTTCTTCCTATTCCTTTTTATTTTTTTAAGCTACTGCTTATTTTTTTAAGCTACTCCATTACTTGTGGCAGAACCAGTACAGTGTCCTTTTCCTGCTCACTAATCTCAGCTGGTATCATCTCCCACCGCCCTCAAAATGGAACACAGACAGATTCTGCATCCCCTCCTCTCCTAATAGGCTCCATGGTTCTTGTGCAGACTACCTTACTCTTATTAAGATGGTCCTTAATCTCCACAACCACCCCAAGAATATTTTGAAGACCACACACCAAAGGTATGTGAGAGGTATAACCTTTGTCAAGCCAAAACCTTGTGTTATAAACAACCAAGTGTTAAACGTGGTAATAGTGATTAACTCCTAATCATAGAACTGTGGGTCATTTTTATTTCTTCCCTTTTCTGTATATTCTCATTTTCTTCAATGAGCATTTACTACTCAATAATAAAAAGTAAACAACTTAATTTTTAAAATTTGATACATCTCAAATCAAAAAATACAGCAATGCCTCTGAGAACCACTCAAAAGTCCAGGGGATAATAGGTAATACCAGAATAGGCAAAGAAAGGAGTCATGCCTCTCTTAAGGTACCCTGTACAGAAGGTGTATTTGTCCAATCACCATGATGGGTGACTCGCAAGTGCTCTCTCTAATCCTCACAACCCCCAAATGAGGTACTATCTCCGTGTCACAGATGAGAAAACTGAGCCTCAGAAAAATAAGATATTTTCCTCAAGGCTGTTTATCACATAGCTAATCCATAGAGGCGGAATTTGAATCCAAAGCCTGTGTGTGCAGTACTATTTTACCATATGAAGCTATTTTATTTGCCTGGATTTTTGGAGTAACTGGACCCCCCACAACACCCTTATAATAGTTAAGACTCCAACTACAAATAGAAGAAACTCCAACTCAAACTAGAGTAAGAAAAGGGAATTAACTGGCTCACAAAACTGAAAAGCCTACGGGGAGTTTCAGCTGCAGCTTGACTGGACTTCAAACCACATGAGCAGGGCTTGTTTTTTGTCTTTCAGCTGCCCTCTTCTCAAACTTCTCATGGTAGCACCCTGCAAAAAAACACCTCTGACCTGCACGCACTGGGGTCCATATTCAAAGCGGAGAATCCCATATCTTTGTCCCAGAAGTCGCTGCTAAAGTGTCTTTTCTCTCATTGGCTCTGTGTGAGTCACGTGCCCATCCATGAACCAATCACTGTGGCCTCAGACATGGCGGGGGTGGTGCTGTCCCCACCCCTAAGGCGCTGAAAGGTGAGGTGGTGAGATTTCCCAAAGGGAAGTCTAAGCGTCATTTAACAAAAGGAAGGTGCAGGGTTGTTGTGGGCAGAACAGCAGCCCCTCCGCCCCCCCGCCCCCCCTCCCAGTTCCCAATGCCTGTCTCTCGCCCCCCGCCTCAGGCTCGGCCTCTTGGAACCCCTTTTCTGCCTAAAAGCTGGAAACAAACCCGCCACTGAAGCACGCGCAGCCCGTGGGAAGATGGCTTCTGTAGGACCGTTTATTCCTTTCCCAAACGGACGTTGTTCTTGAAATCCTTTAATGAGGAGCGAGCCGGCATCACACGTCTGTCTGGATGTGGACTCAGGGCCAGAGGCACTTGATGATTTATTAATCGACCCACCAAATCTCGTGCCTCCCTGCGGCCCCTGCTAACGGGCCATTTCATTTATTACTCGGCAAAGTCTGAGTCCATGAAACAGCTTCTTTCAATTACTTGTTGCAGAGGAATTTGGCAATTCAAGTCAAAGAGCACTTATTAAACACCAATTATATGTCAAGGACATTGGGCTGGGCATGCAGAGACAGAGGTCACCCAGATCCTGCTCACAGGCCAGCGCATGGGACAGGCCTGTGACAATGTTTACAGTGTTCGGCAGACAATACTGTATTAGTTGGCAGGCCTGCCATAAGGAATTACCACAAACAGAGTGGCTTGGAACAACTGAAATGTGTTCACTCACAGTTCTGGAGGCCAGAAATCCGAAATCAAGGTGTTGGCAGGGTTGATTCCTTCTGGAAGCTCTGAGATCGAACCTGTTCCACATCTCTCTCTTGGCTTCTGGTGGCAGCTGGCGATTACTGAGCTCTCTAGGCTGGTAGACGCCTCACTCCAGTCTCTGTCTCCATCTTCATGTGGTCATCCCCTCTGTGCCTGTGTCAAATCTCCCTCTGCCTTTTCTCTTATAAGGACAGTTGTCATTGGATTTAGGGCCCGCCCTAATCCAGGATGATCTTACCTGGAGAGACTTAATTTCATCTGCAGAGACCCTTTCCCCAAATGAGTTTACATTCACAGGTTCCAGATGGACATAACATTCGGGGTCCACCATTCTACCCACTATTAACACTGCAGGGGACACAGGGGCATCAGAGAAGGGAGTGGTTCCTGTCATTAGAAGGTGCGGGCAGCGGTGTCCTCACAGAGGAGGGCACAGTGGAGCTCTTCAAGAGGCGAACAGGAGTCTAGGAGGGAACAAAGGCAGCAAGGGCTTTGCAGGAAGGAGCAGGGACTGAGGCAAAGGAAAGAGAAGGAGCAGTCACCTTCAGGGAACGAATAGCATGGTGTAGCTGGGGCATAGAGGGAGAGTGACAGAAGATGAGGCTGGAGAGGGAGGTGGGCCCCAAAAGCCTTGATCCTACAGGCAACACGTTGCCACGGAAGAGGGACCCGGTTTGTTCTGTGTGGACCGGTACTTGGCTCTTCTCAGAGGCTCTTCTCTTATGAATTTTGTGCATTTCCTTTACAATCTTGGCAAATAATAGATTGTGAGCTACTTGAGGGTAAGTTGCATATTTGATATACCTCTGGGTCTAGCACAATGCCCATGTGTACCACACAGTACATGCTCAGAAAACATGTCCTGTTTAATGAATAAGCTGAAAAGGTGATTGCCGGGGGCAGGTGGCCTCCAGCCCTTACCCATCAGAGGCAGTGTGGAAATAAAGTACAGAACTTGTGTTTATGAGACTCTGTCCAAATCACAGTTCTGCCACTTAGGAGCTCTGTGACCTCAGGCAACCCCTTCATTTTCTGGTTCTCAGTTTGCTCCTCTGAACGATGGAAATAATCATCACTGCCATAAACACCGCAGGTTAGTGTCTGAACCTCAGGCGTGTGTGGCCTGCCCCATGCAGCCTCCAATAAACAGGAGTTGGATCTGAAGAGGCTGAAGTACTGAAGGAGTGGGGGCCCAGAGCTGGGTTGGCCGTGGGAGCAGCTTCAGCAGCTCGGAGGCCAGAGGCTCGGTGGCCCGCCAATGACGCATCTGGCATTAGGATAGCCCCTGGCTGGGGCAGTGTCAGGGATGATGCTTCCGTGACAAGTCATGGAGCTGCCCCTACAGCGGCTCACACACCCTGTGTGGTTGTCTGTCTGACAGAACCAGGAGTTTCTCAGTCCCAAAGCCAGAGGGTGGGCTCCAGAAAGGCCAAGGTGCAACCCCACCCCAACACAAAGAACTGGGAGGCCTTCGCCCCTGACCCGGGTCCACCCAGCCTGCCTCCCAGCTCCAGGCTCCACAGGCTGCCCAGGGATAGAGCTTCCATGGTGCCTTGCGCTCCAGAGTCCTCTTCTAGGGCGTGGTCCTGGCTCTGTTCGTGCTGTCCCTCTGTGAAATAGGGACCCCCACAGTGGCCTCCATGACCACAGACTCCTCCCACCTCCTGTGCCATTCGACTACCTGGTTAACACCATCCTGTTCTCCCTGGCGTCAGCTCACTGCTGCAGAGCTGCAGCTTCTAGGGAAGCTGGGACCATCAGAATGTTTCCTTTGAGGATCTGGATTTGGGACACTGAGTCTGTTGACTGTGGGATCGGGCTACATGGCTCTAGCATCTGTTGGCACTGGAAGCTTACACCAGAGCTGCACACAAGCCCCAGATGTAGGAACAAATGGTCCTGCAGAGAGGAGAACAAGGCACAAGCAGGAGCTGAAAGTGAGAGAAAGCAACTGCGGAGGGGCTGTTGGATCCTGCCCCGTCCACGTCCTGCAAGCCCAGCTATCCCTCCTTGTACTGGAACTAGATCAAGTGGGTTTCGGTTTCCTATAGCTTGGAAATCCCTGCCACAAATATGCTTCCCCTCCTGTTAAACCCGACTTTGCCTAAAAGGACCAACAGTGGTTGTTCATTTGTAATGCCCATGCCTGGTGCTGTGTGCTCGGTGCTAATGCAGGAGGATGACCGACAACACGTACTGCACCTCCTAAGTGCCTGGCAAGTGTTGATTCTTTAAACTTTTGCAGCAGTGCTTTGAAGAAGTACTATTTTAGGTCCAATTTTCAGATGAGGGACCCAAGGAACACACAGAGGAGTTAAGCAATTATGCCAAGGGGACCTAGACTTACATAGAGGGGTTGGCCTTTGGTTGCAGAGTCCACACTTGTAGCCCCAGGTCATGCTACTGGCCAGGGACATAAACGTCAGTAAGACTGGTTTCTGCTCCGATACTGGTGATGAGCTGGCAGAGCAGGAGATATTTTGTAACCATTGAGATAAGCAGAAGAGAGAGGGATGTTGCGAGCTCTGGGGGTCACACAAAAGGGGGCCATGAACAACCTGGGTCAGTCAGAGGTCTTCCCTGAAGGGTGGCCATTGAGCTGGATGTTGAAGGATGTGTAGGAGGCATCAGGGTAGAAATGGAGAAGAGATCATCGTAGACAAAGGGAACAGACGGTGCAAAGGTTAGCAGAGAGGAAAGCCTGGTGTGCCTTTTCTAGCCCACACTGACCTTATTCTCTTCTGAATCCTACTGCACTGACTGGGGATGCTCACAGGCTGATCGAATGCCCAGTGGACAGGTGCTGTGCAAGTCTCCTCTGTATCCACAGAGGCACACTTGTGTGGCTGGTCCCTGCCTCTTTAAACCAAGTGTCCCACCCCAGGATTGTGTAATAAGCTGCTCCCCAAGAGGAACAACCCCAATTGCCTCAAAGCCTTTCTATCTTGGGCCAGCTCCAGAGATACCAACCCCTTGTAGCATGTCCTGCCTTCAGCCCCTCCCTCTCCTTTCAGGTCTGCCATCTGGTCCTTCCCTCAATGCTCACCTCACCCAGGAAGTGCCTCTGTCCACTCAGGTAAGACCCATATCTGAACCACCCAGCACCCAGGAGCCTGCCCTGCCCTGTGGCTTCTGATGCCCTGGCCCACCTGCCCTGTTCCTACCAAAAGGGCTCAGTTAGAATGCAGAATTTGTATGCTGCTTCTCTGCCTGGCAGTAAAGCCCCAGTAAACTCTGAAAAGCCCTCCCATTGGATCCTGCACTAATTACAACAAACAGAATTCATAATGTATTTTTGGGCTCCCTAGAAAGTAAGGGAAATTTCTGTGGCCAGACATGAACCAAAAAAGAGAGCAGGATCAGCAAATTGAACCTCACATGCAACAGGCAGAGTTTCCTGGAGGGCAAATGTCAACACTATGATAAGGGGACTAGTCCTGTGCAGAAGGCAAGGTCAGAGATCTGACCAAGACTCCAACTTTAATCAAGGGACCTCTGAAGGGGACTAAGGTGGATCCAGACCTCTAGAGCTCCTTGGCGCTCAGCAGAAGTATACACCTTTTTTCTCTGAAAAAATAACCTATCAATCTAGGTCTGACAGGATTGTCAGAGAAGTTCAATTCAAAATGAGCTCACAATGGAAATCATCAAACATATATGAAATGGGTGAGAATGCTTTAGATGTTGGAATTGTAATATGTAAGATATGATAACCCTGTATTAAATAACCCTAATAAAGAGCTAAAATATGGAGCTAAAAGTGCAGGGACTAAGAAACTATCAAAACGAGTCAGGCAAATATAAAAATGAGTAACATAGAACTTGTAGAAATGAAAAATAAAATTTTTTTATAATTTTATTTATTTATTTATTTATTATTTTTTGGGGGGTACACCAAGTTCAATCAGCTGTTTTTATACACATATCCCCGTATTCCCTCCCTTCCTTGACTCCCCCCCCTCGATTCCCCCCCACCCTCCCTGCCCCAGTCCTCCAAGGCATCTTCCATCCTCGAGTTGAAAAATAAAATTTTTGAAATTTAAAATTCAGTGGATGAGTTCAACAGCAAATTAGACACAATTGAGTAGAGAATTAGTGATCTCGAAGATAGAGTTGATGGAATTTATGAGACTAACTCAGAGAGGGATATGGATGAGAGAGTAAGTGATATGAAATGAGAAGGAGTAATAGGAAATGAAAGAGAGCCAATATTCAAAGAAGTAATGGCTGAGAAAATTTCCAGAACTGATGAAAATTTATAAATCTACAGATGCAGAAACATAAATATATCAAATAAGGCTAAATAAATAAATCCATGTAATATTGTAGTGAGCATGAAGAAGAACAAATGACAAAGAGAAGATCCAAAATACAGCAAGAAAATAAAGTAGGTCATCCCCCCAAAAATGACAATTAGATTGACAGCAAAATCCTCAACAGTAATAGAAGCCAGAATACAGTAGAAGAAGATCATCAAAGTGCCGGGAGAAAATAACTAGCCAAAAACAAAAAACAGAACAAATAAAAGCTACTTTCAAGGATGAGGGCAAAATACATTTTTTTTTCAGATAAACAAAAACAATTTACAATCAGTGACCTTTACAATCAATGACCTTCACTGAAAGAACTTCTAAATAACTTCAGAAGAAGGAACACAGTCTCAGAAGAAGTGCAAGAAAGAAGAAATTGGTGAACATGTAGGTAAACACGAACCAGACATTATCTCTATTATTAAATATAGTAATAACCACAACAGTAACAATATAAAAACATACAAATATGAAGTTTATAAAGCATAGACCTAAAATACTCAATGGCAATGCCATGTCACTCAGGAGAAGTATGACTGTATTAAAGCATTTGACATTCTTCTGTTGTTTCCTATACTGTTGAAAAGAAATGTTTAACAATGTTAAGTGTACAAGGTAAAAAGCAAATGCAATAATTAAATGAACAGAAATTAAATGTATAAATTACAAAAATGCAGAAGTAAAAAAAATTTTTAAAGTTAAACCAACAATAACCATAAAAAACAAGAAGAATAAAACAAGAGAAAAGAAGTACAGAAAAGACCAGGCAAAGAGGAGGTATAGAGGAAACTGTAAGAAGCAAATACAAATACATCAATAAACACAGCAAATATAAAGGGACTAAAGTCACCCATTAAAATATAGAGCTTATCATACTGGATAGAAAATATAACTATATGCTGTTTCAAAGAGGTAAATCTAAAACACAAGGACACAAAAAGGTTGAAAGTAAAAGAATGGAAAAAAATATACTAGATCAAGTTTAAATAAATCTGGGGTAGCTATATTGATATAAAAATACACTTTAAGACAAAAAGCCCAGAAGTTATTACATTTTAACAGGTTTAAGCTTCAGGAAGTTATACTGGCTATTAACTTACATTCATTTAATAAAATAAGTTTATTTTTTTAATTTTTATTGATTGATTGATTGGCTGCATTGGGTCATCATTGCTCCACATGGGCTTTCTCTAGTTGCAGCAAGGAGGGGCTACTCCTCACTGGGGCTACTCTTCATTGTGGTGCGTAGGCTTCGCATTGTGGTGGCTTCTCTTATTGTGGAACACGGGCTCTAAGTTCACGGGCTTCAGTAGTCGTGGCACGTGGGCTCAATAGTTGTGGCTCGCGGGGTCTAGAGTACAGTAGTTGTGGTGCATGGGCTTAGTTGCTCCATGGCATGTGGGATCTTCCCAGACCAGGGCTCGAACCCATGTCCCCTGCACTGGCAGGTGGATTCCCAACCACTGCACCACCAGAGAAGTCCTAAGATAACTTTAAACTTGTTAGAAATATAGAAAGAAGATGAAAACTTACCTTCATAGTGGGAGAATTCAACACATCTCTCTATTGACAGATGAAGCAAATAAAAATTGAGGAAAGATACAAACATTTGAACAACCTAATCCACTAGCTTAGTTAAAACTCTATATCTAGTAACTGGTTGGTGCATAGTTTTTCAAGCACATAAAGATCATTTATAAAAAATCAACCACAATATTGAGCGATAAAGTAGTTCTCCACCAATTGCAAACACATTCCTGTCGTGCAAGTAAGGTGTAAGTCAATAACAAAAAGATAACCAAACAACCAAAACCACCACCACCACCAGCAGGCTGGCTAGGCAAATCCTCTTGACCTGTTATTCAGGGACTGCAAGCTCCTCCACGTGGACGCCTGATCATTCCTTAGGATATTGTCATCATCTGTATGGGTGAAGTTTGGTCACGGACACATTTGTCTGCCAGCTTGTGGAAAAAGAAAGCGTCCAGAGCAAGCTATTTTATTTTAAATGCACATGACATTGGTGCTCATTTAATCACATGAAGGGGCCACACTCAACTCAATGGAGGCTGAAAATGTTGTCTCTGGCTGTGCAGTCGTGTCCAGGAAAATGTAGAGGTCAGAGCTAGAGGACCAACCGACAGTTTGCCACACGCCAGACTCATTCTCTGAAGTATAGTATTGTTACCCAAACCACAAAAGAATAGCAGGGGGATAAAAAAAGAAATAACTGGCCAATCTCACTCATGGAAAGAGATATAAAAATCTGAAATAGGAATAGAAAAAAATCCTATTTTAACGATTTGGAAAATATATTAAAAGAATTAACAGATTTTTTAAAAAGTGATCATCTCAGTGGATCTACAGCCAGTTGATGCTTGCAGAGGAGAAAATGAAGACAATGAGACGCTGACTCATTCAAGGTGACACAGTAACTGAAGGCTTCTAGTCCCCACCTCCACCCTACCCCCTTGGATGCTGCCCAGATGTGTAAAGCAGTCAGGATGCTTGTAGCGGACACACCCTTTGTAGTTACATCAATTATTTCCATTTCTCTGAGTCCCGTACAAACCAGACAAACCCTTGGTTTTCTAGTCTTTCTAATTAGTTTCATGGGCGCTGAAATAGCTCTTACTTTACAGAGCACCCTGACGTGCATCAGTCCTTCAATTTTCATAGAAACCCAGTGAGGTCGGTGGTATTACTGCCATTTCGCAGATGAGGAAGCTGGGCTTTTGGATCACTTTGGCCCTCTACTCATCCCTAGAGATCCACGCCCTGTTGGGTCCCTAGACATATTCCCTGAAAAATTGTACCACTACTTCCCTGTGGGAAAACTTCACGTTATTGAAGGTGTCTCTGGGGCCAAGGGACAGCCTTGTTCTGAGAAGCCCCAAAGGGCAGAGGCTGCAGGCCAGAGGGTGAAGGACAGCAGGCTGGCTTCAGCAAATGTAATTCCTCCAGCTCTCCCTGGAGGGAACCCCCAGCCCCACCCCCAGCCTGCTACTTTGATGTCCCCATTTAAAGACGAGAGCAGGATTATAGCTCTCCTTTCCTCCTCTCAACACCACACCCCCCCCATACACACACACACACGCACACACACACACACACTTCACACATTATTTATAGATTTATAGATGGACAGGAGGCTCTGCTGGAGAGGAACGAGGCCTGGACTAGAAATCAGACACACTGAGTTCTGATTTCGGCTCTATCACTCACTCACACGTAATCCTGGACAAGTCACTTCCCCCTTCTAAGCCTCATCTACAATGCACACCCTGAGGCTTCCATGAAGTGCTAGGTGTAGAGGAATGGGTTGGTGTCAGAGTAAAAAGATGCTATTGGCAGTTTTAATATTTCTCAATCCAGGAGTCAGGTCTGTTCTCTGGCTCAGCAGCCTCTTTTGAGCATCAGCTTTTTGGGGATGGCCAAGGCACTCACAAGTCCTATCTGTATTAAGTAGGATAGAGGTTCGACTGTTGTAACAAACCTCAAAATAACAGTAACTTAAGTAAGATAGAGTGTGTTTCTTTTTCATGTAAAAAGCAACCCAGGCTCCGTGTCAGGCCTCCATCATGTCAGTGGCCCAGGATTCTTCCATCTGTTGCTCTGCCAACCCTTGGGTGTTGCCCTTGCCATCCGGTTCAAGTGGCTGCCACCACTTCTGTGTTCCAGGAAGCAGGCTGGAGGAACAAGGGCTCACCTTCCTCCTTAATGGCATAATCCAGAAATTGTTCACACCACTTCCACTCAATCCCCCAACTTAGTTGTATGACCGCACAGTGGAGACAGGATCCATCGTCTTTAGATGCGCGGCCATATGTCCAGCTGAAAATTCTACTCATATCGAAAAAGGGGGACAGACTTTGGAGGACAGTTTTCAGTCTCTTCCATACCATTCCTCTCTTTCCACACTTAAGGGGGATGAGGAACTTCTGAATGGAGGCTTGAAAGGACTGAAAATGTGCTTTCTAGTGGTGTTCTAGACTGGCATGCATGTTGAATTTGCAATGATATTTAGAGGCTCTATTTGGAGACACGAAGTCAGAGAATTGAGCAAATAAACACGGTCTGACACAGATCAACTCTGGATCTGTTAAAGGACAGAGCAGGAATCAACACAAGTGTCAGCAAAGGTGGGGCTTCCTAAGCTAGAGGTGTGTCTGCCCAGCAGGACTCCCCGGCCCCTGGAGGTCCTGCCCTCAGTCACTCCACCTTTCACCGACTAGGAGCAGAAATAAGTATCTGGACACTTCACTACTTTTTGCTACCATGTGCTTCCCCATCTGCAAATGGCAGTGACTGAGAACCAGCTGGGAACAGAGGCTGTGCCATCAGAATCCTTGGCAGATTCAGAGCCTCTAGGACACCAGGGCTGGCAAGGTGTATACCCAGGGGGATGGAGCCAGGGGCTCAGGAGGCCCTCACGGAGAACTGCAGAGCCCCACTGAGGCTTGCCTGATCAACAACAAGGGCCAGACTCAGCCTCTGGTGCCAGGGATGCTGGGGGATGGCACTCCACTCTCCCAGGGCCCTTGTGCAAAGGAGAAAATCAGAACGCCAATATTCGCTTAGCCATTTATAAAGGGCTGCTTGTGCCAGGCATTAAGTGAAAGGCTTTATGATACGTTATAGAGAGAAATCTTGTATTTATTGTTCACATAAATCCAATGGGGAATGAGGAAACCAAAGCTAAAAGAAGTGAAATAAGTTGCTGAAATCACACGGCCAGTAAAAGGTGTGCTGCACAATGCAAAACAGACTCTGTCTGACTCCCAGGCTGGCAGGCTTCACCACCAGCACACCGGAAGCCAGCGCAGGGGGAGGCCATGGGCTTTAGAGACGGGTGGGCTTCAGTACAAGCCCCAGCCCTCTACTCACATCAGCAGCCTCTCTAAGCCCCCATTTCCCCCTCTGTCTCATGGGCCCAGTAGTGGCCACCCACCTTGGCTTCGTACCTCGGTATTGACATGACAGGTACATGCCCACATCTTCTCTAGCCGGCGAGGAACGGCACGCACTGCAGGAAGGGAATGTTCACTCCCCGTGCTGCACTCCCATCTCAGCTGTGAACTCCACACACTGCGGGGACCTTGCCCAGGACCTCACTGCTCTAACCCGGCATCTCCCCCGCCTCCCCAGCTGCCCCACTCCACTGTCTTCTCTTTGTTTTTGTTTTGTTTTGTTTTTTTTATCCCAGCTTTATTGTTCCTTTTAGCTCTTCTCATCACCTGATGTATCATATATCTGTCCATTCATTTGTGTTTTGTCTGTCACCGTGCACTAGAATGGAGGCTCAGTGAGGACAAGGAGTCTTCTGGTTTTATTCACTACTGTATCCTGAATGTCTAGATAAGAACCTGGCAAGGAGTGGGCACCAGTATGGATCTATCCATCAATCAATATCTAGCAGACTGTACAAATGTAACAGTAAATTCACTGAGTGAATCAATTACCCAGTGTCTAGCACAGGGTATAAATCCTTAATTCCCCCACCCCCACACCTCTAGGGACAGACTGAATAAAGTCTTAGGTGCATATGTGCCCACAAAGACCCATTCAAAAGGTGTGAGGGCTGAGACTCCTTGGTACTTTAGAACCTTCTGGCTGTTGCGGATTGGCTTAGCCCCAACTTGAGAAACTAAGAAGTAACACGGTCAGAGGAACACAGCTCCAGGGAAAGCAGAACCTCGTCCCCCAGACACCACAAGTCAAGTACACCTCCCTCCCCTTTAGGAGCCCCTCACACTCAGGAAAACTCTCCCAGCAGAGTCTGAACCATCCTTCTGGGTCCAGACCCCCACTCCCTGTCCACAACTTCTGAGGCCCCCTAGATGACAGCTTCCTCAGCCTCCCCAGAGCGGGACACTCAGGCACTTGGCATCCCCAAACAGGCCACTACTCCTTCCGCAGCACAGTGGGTTCTGGAACGTTCTGAGGAATGGGCTTCTTTGGCCAGCGAGTGTAAACCCCAAGAATCAGATAAACACCAGTGGCCCGGCCTCCACCCTTCTCGGGGCTGATTCATGAGGCCCAGGCGTGCCCATTAGCTGCCAGGCCGGCCCTGGGCGCTCAGAAAAATACTGCCGCTCCCCTGGAGGCGGCTGCCGCGTTTCTCAGAAGAGCTGCGGCCACAATAACCAGGCGTCCGCCTCCCCGCCCGGGAGCCCATCAGTTATTATCTGCAGCACAAACACCTACCACTTTGTACTAACATTTTGGCAGTTTCATACAAACAGAGCACTTAGCGCTGCCCCATAACTCGGCGCTCTCGCTGGGCCCCAGCTCCCAGCTGGCACGGGCAGCCAAGTGGTCTGCAGCAAAAAAAAAGTGCAAAAGCAAATGAAACGTTTGGGGTGGTTTTTACGGGCTTCTCTGCAGCCCCCGCGACTCCCCCGGCTCCCGTGGCAGACACACAAGTATGAGTTCAGACCTGCACGACACAGTTTTCGGACAGGCCCCGGTGACGCCAGCCCTGGGGATTACAACAGGGCGGATTGTGCGGCCCGAGTGGCATTTTCCGTCCTCGGCCGGGGGCTTCCGCTGCAGGCGCCGGGGATCCGCAGGCATCGCGGCCGCCCGCCGCCTACGCGTGGCCGGGCCTCGGGCCTCGCAGCTGGGCACCTCCGGCACATGCTGACCCTGCAGGAAGGACAGAAAGCCCCAAACGTGGCCGCTGGCTGCCCAAATATTTGCTGCCCTGGCCCTAGCCCAGCCAGGAGCCCAGGACCTGAGCCTTTCAAAGGCCTTGTAGCTTTTCCTGGCAGAGCTGGGAGATGCTGGAGGCCACAGGAGGTGGTAGAGAGTGACTTCTTGGGCCTGGAGTCTGGTTCGCTGCCCACTGCGTGGGTTCTTCCAGCCTCGAAACTGGAGAGGTGACCCAGAGGGCCGGGTGGATGGTCTGGCTGGCTCCTGTCCCCTCTCTGAGCCCCTCCTCTCTGACCCATTCAACTAGCTGTTGCCTCTTTCTAATGATCTCCGGATCCATCAAAAGCTAAAACTGTTTGAGAGAGGTATTGGGAAGGCCCTGCTAAGTGTCAGCTGCTGTCCTGAGCCCTTTAATGGCTCTTAAATCCCCCTAACAGCCCTGTGAGAAGGTAGCACTGTCTCCATCAGAAAGGCAAAAATGCTTATGCTCAGAGAGGTTAAGTGACCTGTCCAGGGTCACACAGCTCGTGAATGGGGATGTTGGAACAGAAACCCAGAACTGCCTCAATCCAAAGGATTGCTTTTGTCTCCTGCTGCCTCCTGGGGAGAAATGAGGCAGCACAGGATTGCTTCTCGAGAAGCCCAAACACCCTTGCTGACTTGGGCCTGGTACCATGCATGTGTGTATAACACTGGGTAGTTGTCCTCTCCGCTCTGGTCTAGAGTATCAGCATCTGTGCAGTAAAGAGCATGGATCTGATGTTCCCTTAGTTCTCCCTTGTCTCTTACACTTGACCATAGTGAGCTCTGTCCTTCAGGATACATCCAACCTTCACTTGCGCCTTGCTGTCCACCCCAAGTTTGCTGCATTGCCCTCCAGTGGCCTCCCTGTCTGCAATAGGCACCTCCACTGTGCACCCGCAGGAGCCCACGAGGTCTGTGTAACTGGCCACTACAAAATTACCATGCTCTTTGGCTTGGAGTTCAAGGCCTCTCAAAGTCTATCCCACCCCCGTTCTCAGGCACAAAGCATGCTGGGACACCAGACCCAGAAGACCAGAGAAAGGAAAAAGAAGCTAGATCCAGGATGGCAGGGAGATGGAGGCTGACCAGGGCCAGGGCTGCCCTGAGCTTGGGAAAAGTTCTAGGTGCTGGGACTCTTGGCGTCAGGGTGACAGGCAGTGTGTTGGGCACTCAAGGCCAGGCGCAGGCACAGCTGGAGAGACAGCAGAGGCTAACTGCAGCTTGGCTCCATCTTGGGACTAAGCCAGCTGCTGGAGGTACAGGCCAGGCCTTGGCTCCTGTGGGAACCAAAGGGCTAATCAGGGAAACGGAGGCAGCCATCTGTTCTCAAGAGAGTGGGGTTAGAAATTCCCCATTAGTTCTCAACTAGGCCCAGTTTGCTGCTCATCTTAACTCCCACCTGCCAGGATGGGCTGGGGGCTGAGACCCGTCACGTGCAGCCTGCCTCAGCCAGGAAGGCCCTAGGAGACCGTGGGACACACATATAGGTGTGATGGACCTTCGTGCTGGGGGTTCCTGCGTGTTCTCTGCCTTCGGCTGTGATATCTCCTGCCCTGCCACCAAATGGTACTCATTTCTCAAGACTCAATCTCTTCTCCCTCATTACCACCCTTCTGTGCCTGCTCCTCCAGGAAGCCCCCCACCAAGGCTGCCCCAATCTCCCATGCCTGGTTGGCAGGTCACTCACACTGCCTTGCCTTATTTTACAGTCTTTTCTCAAAAGAGACCTTGGATTCCATCAAGAAGTCACATAGAGCCTTCTCCTTTTGAATCCGCTCACGTATTCGCTCACTCCCTCATTCAGCAGCAGCGAAGACTTTTCTGAGACAGGCCATACGCCAAGTGGCAGAGGTAGGAAGACAGAGATGACCTTGGTCAAGGGCTCATCAGACCTGAAATCAGAGTGTAGCGTTTCTGAGTTTGGGGTCCATTGGGGTGGTGGCAAGAGCGAAGAGAACTCAGAGAAAGAACTCATGAAAAAGTTCTTAAAGATGGTGACATGGGGCTGGTACAACTCTGGGATGTCTAAACAGCCAGCAGGGAGAGGGAAAGACAGGGAAAGAGAAGGCTGCAAAGGCTGGCCCAGGTCCTCACTGGACAAACCGAACAGCCCCCGAAAGGCTTTGGTCCTGAAGGTCACAGGGAGCCATGGAAGGTGAGATATCTGGTCAGATGCCCCCCTGGAAAAAATTTCCAAACACTTGGAAGCCCTCCCTATCTAGGTGACCTTGGGAGAACATCTCCATGGTTCTGAGTTTCAGCTGCCTCATCAGCAAATGGGAAAAATGATGCCTACCCTTTATGAAGCACTACTACTCGGCAAAGTTATTGCGAGTAATGCTGATACTAATCAAATACGGAGCTAGTAAGAGACCTCGCCTCCGTCTCCCCAAGTCATCCAGAGGGACCTGGGAGCCAGGGGCCCCCAGAAACCAGCCAGGGCCTTGAGTCTCCTTGCCCAGCGGAAACCTCGGCCTCAGGGAGGTCCGCCGGCCCTCTCCCCGCCCAGCTGCCCAGGCCTGGGAATAGACAGGCCCAGCCCATCCTAATTACTCCCATCCTGGCATCTGCCTTTGGTTAAACGCACAGCTCCTCTCACAGGCTTGGAACATCAGCAGCAAACAGAGCATCTGCATGGCGGATGGTGACGTTTAAAAATATCCCAGCCTTGGGAACCGCATTTCCCTGCCCTGCGGAGTTCCTGGAACGGGAGAAGGACCATCTTTTGCAGATTTAGCCCTCCAGCAACACACCCTGAGTTCCCAGGCCAGGGCAAGAGAGGGGCTGCCATGCTGGTGCAGTTCCATATTCAGACACCAGGTGGCGCCGGGGCCGCCGCCTGGGGGTGCAGGGAGGGGCTCTGGGACGCCCCTGCCTTTGGCAATGCCCTGTTCTCCCACCACTTGGCCCTGGGAGTTGGCTGCGGGCAGCGGCTTGGCAGCCTGCGGCTGGGGGCGGATGGCGAGCCTGGTGTGGGGTTTCAGCCTCCCCGGAGGGCCCTCACGGCTGTGTGCTGAGCAAACGTTCGGGCCTGCTGTCGGCAACATGCGGAACCAATTTTGGGGGAACTCGGCAGCCAAACCATCCACCTTCGGGCGGGAAGCAGAATCGCTTGTCAACCCTGGGGGCTCAGTGTCTCCGGTTTGGAAAATCAGAGAGGTCTCCTCGTGGTGGAGGGGCGGCAAGGCCGGCCTGGCTGTGCAGGGCCTGAGAATACAGAGTCTCGGCAAGCGCTGAACTCATCTGCCCTGGGCTGGGGAATTACAGTGCGCGCTCAACTACCACTTTTTAATGAAGCATCTACTACGTGCCCAGCATTGCCCTGCATTTTCCATGCATTTTCTTATCTAATCCTCCAAACCAACAAGTCTCAGGGAGTGTCAGCCAGAGCACTGCACAGGACCCCAGTCTTTAAGGGGTACTACAACATCACTAGAATAAACTGGAAACGTGAAGCTAATTCAGGTCCCCACACAAAGAGAGGAGTGTAACCTGATTCTTCTGCCTCCCAAGCACCCCCACTTCCTAAGCCTCCTTGGGTAATGATACCAGAGGGGCCCGGAGGCCAGAGCCCTCAGAGCACCAACCAGGGCCCAGGGTGTCCTTGCCTGGTTGAAACCTCAGCATCACCTCTTAAACTACCTCCATCTCCAAAACTACCCCCCACTGAGTGAACATAGAACAAATATTTAAAGCATACAGCTTTGAAACACAGAATTGTCAACCCTCTGGGTCTCTCATTGTCTGGCCCTGGATACTATTGTAATCACTCTCATTTTACAGATGAGAAAACTGAGACCCAGGGAGTCCCCATGGGAGGTGGAGGGCTATAACCAGAAGAGGAGTAGATGGTATGACAGGCAGGCAAAATCAAGAGATGGTTGTTTCTACTTCATGAACTTGTATGTGGATCTGAGACTCCGTTTCCTCATTCATGTGGTATGTGGTAGGAATCATAACACTCTCCCTCTGTGAGAATCAAATGATATTCAGAAACTCTAAAGTGCTGTGCATGTAAATTAGTTACAGAATTGACTTTGGTACGGCTTCACGTTTCCAATTTATTCTAGTGGTGTAGAGGAGTCAGGGGTGTAGACTAGGGGGCAGAAGAATGCTTGGAAGAGCAAATAGTCCCAGGAAGTTATTCCAGGACTAAACAGGAAGAAGCCAAAGGAAGAAGGAAAAACAAGATGGTGGCCTCCAACCAAAAAATTTGGCAGAACTTCCCTGAGAAAGAAAAACGACTCCATAAGAAAAACAAGGAGGGTCCTCTCCTTGCCAACTCCCCTCGCCCCCACCCTCATCCTGCCAGCTCCACAGTCATGGAATTTGGCCACCCCTGAATTTGGTGGCAATGAGCGTAGGTGGCACTGAGAAGGTGAGGAAGGTCTCGTTGGGTGCCCATGGGAATAAGGGTTCCGACCCCTGAGTGCACAGCACCTGGGTGTGCAGAACGACCAGACACACCTGAGTCACACTGAGGGGGCGTGTAACGCTCCACGGCTGTGCACAGCTAGCGGAGGTCAGCACGTGGGCTCTGACTGCTCACTACGCCAGGGATGATTTGCTTCAGCTGCCACTGATGCGTCTTGCTTGTCTCCCTCCTCAGAAACGAAGAGAGCGTGTGCCTCTCCCCTTCCCCCGCTGCGTGGGCAGAAAGAGCAGGGTCATGGGGAGAGAGCTCACGGCAGTGGGATGCCGCAAGTAGGTGCCGGGGACCATTTCAGCCCTGGGAGAGGGCCGAGGAGGAGGCTTGGGGGCAAGACGGGGAGAGGGGACAGTCCACCTCTCAGTACTCTGCCAGGCTGTGGCTGTCCTCTCCTCCCACTCCCAGTTGGGTGAAGTTGCATTTCAGGCTCATTATAATGGCCCCCTCATCTGATATGAGCTTGTATGCAGAGGTCATCTCGGAATCAGGCAGGAGGAATAATCACAGGGCGTGAGGAAATCTTATGTAATTACTCATCAGCATAACCCTTACAGATTCCAAATTTCACATTCACCATCTCACTTAATTCTCCCAGAGGAGGTTATGATTTCCTTCACATGGCCTTGGAAGCTGAGCCTAAGGCAGTGTGCTCTGCAGAGGTCAGCGAACAATTGCTCAAATGCCTCTGGCCAGGCCCTCACCTACTGGACAAAGTTCTAGGCCCTCACCTGGGCTTTCCAGGCCACCTGGACTATACGCATCTAAGCTGCCTCATCCATCACCAAGCCCCTCCACCCATCCTGGTTCTAGCCATGCACAATGTCTTGCTGTTCTTTAAAAATTTCTTCTGGAAGACCCTTCCCCCTTTTCTGCCTGACAAACTCCTACTCTGTTTTCAAGACCTGTTCAAATATCAGCACATCTTTCTCCCCATAGCAGAGTTGGTGCTCCTGTCTTGGGAGCGCTGCACTGCTCACTAAGCCCTACTGAAATTTTGACAGTAACCCTAAGACATGAGATGCACTGAGGCCTGCTTGAGACCCATACTGCACTGGGTACTTTACACATACTTTACCTGTGCATTCCCTAAGGGCTGGCACTAGTGTGAGGCAGATGAGGCACTTGCTTTGGGCACAAAATTTAAGGGGGTGCCCCTGAAACTCAGTAATCAAGGTAAATAATGCTGGAATGCATTATTTTAAAAAATCAAAAATAGCACCTGTTTGAAACATATAGTATGCTCACGCACACACCAGCCAACGTTTGCCTTGCTGACATGCCTGGCTTTTTCCCTAGTAAGGGCCCTTTGTGACCAGGGAAACGTTTCTCAGTCCAGAGAGGTTGGGAAGATTTCTCAAAAGAAATCAAACAAAAACAATTAAGCTTAAAATGCTTTCCAGATTATTCCTGGGGATGCTAGAATTGGTTAATCATTGACCTAAAATATTCTGCTCCTGGAGCTTCTGAAGAACCTAACTCCTTATTCCCCTTCATGCCAGTAAAATGACAGTCAGAGTTGCCATAGATTCAGCCAATCCCAACCTTTCTCTTCTGCTGAAGAGGCTGTCAAAGGCTTCCCTTAGAAAGTGATGATTAACTCTATCTAAAAGACAGATAAGAATGAATTTGGGGAATAGGGTTCCATTAAGTGGGAATAACATATGCAAAGTTTGAAAAGCTCTTTTAACCCAAAGAGAGTTGAAGGAAAGAAAGAATAAAGATGACAGTGGACATCAGTGAAACAGAAGCAATAGACAAGTAATTGAGAAAAATCAATAAAACAAAAAGCTGTTTCCTTGAAAAGATCAATAAAATTGATAAACTTCTAGCAAGAATGAGCAAGAAAAAAGAAGACAAAACAAAAGATAGCAATGTTAAGAATGAAAGAGGGAAGGAGAATAAGGAAATACTATGCAAAGTCATTTTGACTTTTGATCAATGATATAAATTTGAAAACAGATGAAAAGGATAAAATCATTAAAAAACAAATTACCAAACTTACTTAAAAAATAGAAAATATGAATCATTCCATATCTTTTAAATAAATTTATTTTGTAATTAAAAGCCTTACCCCTAGAAAAGTCCAGGTCTAGAGGTGTCATTGGTAAATTTCTCTTAAATATTTATGAAAAAAATTCTAAGCTTATTCAAGCTCATTTTTAAGAGTATGATATTATCCTGATACCAAAACCAGACAAAGATATTACAAGAAAAGAAAAATCACAGACCAACATCCTCCATGGATATGGACACAAAAATCCTTAACATAATATTAGCAAATCAAATCTAACTATGTATAGAAAGAAAAATGCAAAAATGAATCAATATCAAGTGAGGCTTATTCTAGGAATGCAAGGTTGGTTTAATATTTGGAAAGCAATCAATATAATTCACTATTTGTATACTTCTAGTCAATGTGTACATTCATTATTATTGTGTTTTTATTTTTGCTTATTTTCTCAAAAGCTACCGTTATATTCAGTGGCCTATTGGAATTGGTATTTGTTCTTTCTGCTCACTTAGGACTTCTACAATCACCACCTTACAATACACACATGCCCATCATTGGCTCCTGGTTCACTCATGCTTGTCTCCCAGACCCCAAACTCCAGGCTCTGTCCACCTTCAATCCCATCCTTCCCCACCCAGACCTCTATCAGTTTTATGTTCTCCCTCATAAGCATCAGTTGGCTGCTCAGTCTCAGCTCACATGACCACCTCCCCACCTTGCTCAACCTCTTGTCCTTCAGAAGGTGAGCCCCATCCCTCAAGCTCCATCTGGGGAACCAAGTCCAGACAAGCCAGGCCCTCCCTATGGAGGGTGGGGCATTCATACACTGGCCACTTCTTCCACAGATGGCTGAGAGGCCTTGGTGGGCAAAGTTCTTCCCAATGGACTCTTCTTGCCCTCTCTATTTACCTGTTTTAGGGAGTCCCAACAAGAGACACAAACCAGATACTTTCCTACTCACCAACCCCCAGGAGCCTAGTATTAACCTCATACATCACTGAGCACCCTCACACAGCTTCTTTCTGAAGTATTTGCCTTTGTGGATTCCCACATTCCCACAGAGCCTATAAAAGGGGAATACTACCCAAGAAAAATGTTTTGAAATTCATAGGCTCCCTTAAATTTTCATGGGATAAGGGAACAGATATTTAAAGGAAAGCTTAGGCTTTCCTCCTGGCATAATTCATCATATTTCAATTCAGCCCTATAGGATATCTTTGGAGTTGATTAATGGAATCCAGCTTCCAAGTAGCTGGCATCTGCTGACTCATTGAAACTGAAAATTTGGCAGTTCCAGGGCTTTGAGGGTAGAACCAGGAGGCAGGTGGCCACTGAACCTGCTTTGAAGGTTGTAAAAGTGTTGTTTGAAGTTTCCCAAATATGCTTTTGTATATGCTACTTCTAGAATAACTTTGCCAGTCTCCTTTTCACCAGATTACTCTAAGTCATTCTTCAGGTCTGCAATGTTCAATATGGTAGCCACTAGCCTTATATGGCTTTTCAAATTTAAATTAAGTAAAATAAAATTTAAAATTCAGCTCCTCAGTCTCACTGATCATATTTCAAGTGCTCAATAGACACGTGGCTAATGGCCACGACTTGAGTCAGTGCAGACATAGAATGTTTCCATCATTGCAAAAAGTTGTGTTTGACAGCCTTGCTCTAGCCTGGATAATCACTAAGCGCCTTCAAAATGATGTTGAGCTAATTTTTGTGAGCTCCATGGAGGCTGTAGGGCAGTATGGGGACTAACAGCCTGTATCCCCCACTGTGTCCTGCACAGTGTTGAGCTTGGGATTGGCTTTCTAAAGATACTCACAATTCTAAGAAAGGTCAGTTCAGTTCAATATGATTTGTGGAGCATCTGTGCTGTACTGGGCCCTGTGCCAGGTGCTAGAGGTTTTGAAATGATGAAACAAGGGCTGTGCCCTCGAGGAGCTTACCGACTGGGGTGGGAGGCAGAGCATATAAACACATAATGGCCCGATGGACACCAGGCAGAGGAGAGAACACATGGTAGGGGCCTTGGAAGCACAAATGAGCAGAGATTATCACTGGCAGGGGAAATGGGAAAAGCTTTAGAAAATAGTCCATGTCCAGGTAGCTTCTGAATGACAAATGGGAGTTCCCCTAGTGGCCTGATGAAGAAGGACCATTCAGAAAAGATGCACAGCATGCTCAAAAGCCAAGAGGCAAGGCATGTTACAGTGCATCAAGGAACTACAAGCCCGTAGATATTGGTGACCAACCAGCATGTCTCAACCCCACATGATGCTTGGCATGGGTTAGCTGCTCAGTAAACTTGAAAATAACATGAATTTTATTTCTAAAACTCAAGTATGCAGAAACTGTAACTTCAGACCTCAAATGAATTTCTCTTTTGAACCCTCTTTATGCCAGGATGTCAGGAACTCAAAGTAAAGGGATCCTGGGTGACAGTGTTTGAGATGCTGGATCGAACTTTACCAGAAGGTAGTTCTACCTCTGGATTTTGGCTTTGTGAATCATTAACTTCTTTTTCTATTTAACCTACTTTGATTTGGGTTTTCTGCCATAAAGGATCCACTTACAGGGAAGGAAACTGAGACTTTGATAATTTAAGCAGGTGGCTCTCATTCTTAGTGTGCATCGGAATCACTTGGAGGACTTGTTAAAACACAGGTTCCTGGCCCCATCCTCAGAGACTCAGATTCAATAGGTCTGAGGTGTTGCTTGGAATTGGAATATCTAGCAAGCACCCAAATGATGGGTGATGCTGGTTCAGGGACCACATTCTGAGAGTACTGGCTTAGCCACTCATCCAAGGTCACTTTGCTAGGAAGTGGCAATCTGGGATTGAAACTGGCTTTGTCTGATTCCAAGCTCAGCACTTTTTCAACTCACCACCTTTAGTAAACAGGATAGGAGCATATATTAGCAGCAGGATATTGAATGTATTTGTCTGGCTTACAACAAGAAGACCAGCTCTAAGGGGAAAAAAATCCATCACGTCTAAGTTGTTTATAGAATAAAGTGCAATAATTTTCAGCCACCCTTGCTTGATTATTCTCCGTTTAAAATGCCAGCCTTGTTTCTGCCCCAGCTATCTTTCACCTACAAAAGGCATCTCCCTCTTTGCACACACAGTACTTCATTATGTGGGCCACTTAATTACATGTGTAAAATGGAATGAAATTTCATATGTCCATATGGAGTCGTGTTAGGTAATATTTTTATAACGTTGCTTCCAGCCGTTGTGTGAAAGTTATAACGTCATTGCCACATAATTTCTTGGAAATTCCCACCTAATACTGTATGGGTAATGCTAAAAGCAAATAAACTTGTTCTACCCTTCCTTTTCCCACCCCCTCCCTCAACAATCTAATCAACTGCTCCTAGGGTAGAAGTGAAATGCATGGACAACGCTGGAAGATTCAGGACCTAAAATTGAGCTGAGCCTCCAAGGCCACCCCAAATGGTGGGGAGAGGGGATTTCCTGCCTTGGCCAAGGGGAAGGGGCTATGGCTCCTTCTCTTCCCACCCTCTTGGTATTTGGAATATCTGGCTAGGTGTTTTGTTTTCTCTGTAGAGATGGAGGAGGAGAAGACCAAAGATGTGAGGAAATGGAGGCCTGGAGGGCAGTGGAAAGGACCTCACGGAGGATATCCGAGTGTGAGGAAAGGGAAGGCTGCAAGCCAGGGTGTGCAACAGCAAAGCCATCGAGACGCCTGGAATCAGACCTGGGTTGGAATTCGGGTGGAATCCAGTCCACTTAAGAGGTGGAATGTAAGCTCATGATGGCTGGACTATTATGTTTCGCTCAGTTCAATAAACATTTACGGATGCTGACTAGCACGCTAGTCCCTGCACTAAGTGCTGAGGACAGTGAGACAAATTAAGCGCTTCCCTGAGTAGGAGTCACAGCCAGGCAGCTGTGCTGGACATTGGCAGGCAGTAGTTATGTCCACCACATTGAGGTTTTAAGCAAAAGAGTAATATGATCAGATTTGCAGTTTATGAAGACCACCTTGGCTGCAGTTGGGGTGGGGCTTGGAGGCATGAAGTCCAGGTGGTACATTAACGCAAGGTCCAGAAAAGAGATCCCAAAGTCCTGAACCAAGGCAGGACCATCTGCAGGAAGCAGGGGAGGGTATGGCTGAGGAACACTGAGGAGATAAAAGCTGTAAGGTATGGGAAGGACAATGGAAGAGTCTAGGATGCTCCAAGCTTCAGGTTCAGATGACTGACTTCATCATTAACTCACTCATCCTCTGCAGCCAGGACAGTTTGAGGCACATAATAGTTTTTTAACCAATTATTTATATGATGAGTTAAAACAATCATCATCAAATTATTTAATCTCTCTGAGCCTTTCTTTCCATTTCCAAGAACCTCACTGTTGTGAGGATTAAGTTCAATAGTGTAGGTAGAAGTGCCTAGCTCTGTATCTGGCCCACAGTAGGTACAAAAGAACTTTAAGTTCTTCACCCTCTAAAAAGAAAATCACTAAGGATTCAGAAAACATCTAAAAATGCCAGACTGAACACATACATTTTAGCTCTGCTTTTTCCTTAAACAGCCCTAAAATATTCATAAAGAGATATTTTTAAAGTCATAAGCCCAGAGGACAAAGAGAAGGGAGTAGAGAAGACCTTATCACTAAAATTTTACAAGGCAGAAAGCAGACTGTGAAATGGAACTGATTTAGCAGGCCTAGGAAAGTGGACACCCAAGCCAGCAGTTGGGAACAATAGAAGTAAAATGACTTGCATGGCAGAACCTTCTAAACTTTAGAGCCTAAAGGCTCAGGAATCATTATGGATGTTCCTGGAAGTGAAAGTAAAGGTAAGGCTAAAATAGAAGAACTGGTTGAAAGTCTGTTTAAGAAGTGGATCATCTCCCTGACTCTCAACAGACACCTTGACTGCCCCTCCCCCTAGCAAAGACTGTAGACTTAGTCTCTACTAGGGTGAGGCAGAGAATCTCTAGATACCTGCCACCAAAATGAGGGGTTAAATGGAAGTTAACATCTGAATATTTCCCAGGTCTATCCCTAAGGGGCAGGCAGCCAGGTTTAGACCTACAAGGCAGGAGACTGGAAGGTCTTTTCTGGGTGGATCTTAAAGAAGATCCAAAGATGCTGACTGACATCAGAAGCTCTCCAAGGAAACAGAGCAGCCATATCACTTACAATAAAGATGAGAAGTGATAAGCCCTCTCTCAGACATATTACCTCCCACTGGGTTTTTTTTTACCCTACTGAAACATGGACAGGGAGCTGAGGTTCAGCAAACACATTAACAAATTCTCTAATACTAAAAAAAGGCAACAAGATAAGCAACCAAAACATAAGCTTCACAAAGACCTAGATCTTTGTTTTGTTTCCTGAATTATTCCAAGTTCATAGCTGCCTAGCATATAGTAAGCGCTCAATAAATATTAGTTGAATGAATGAACAAAGCAATTAAGAGGAAACAGTGGCTAGGACTGGTCAGAATGGCCATCATCAAAAAATCTGGAAACAATAAATACTGGAGAGAGTGCGTAGAAAAGGGAACCCTCCTGGACTGTTGGTGGGAATGTATATTGATACAGCCACAATAGAAAAAAGTATGGAGGTTCCTTAAAAAACTAAAAATAGAGATACCATATGACCTAGAAATCCCACTACTGGGCACATACCAGAGAAAACCATAATTCAGTATGATACATGTACCACAGTGTTCATTGCAGCATTATTTACAATAGCCAGGATGTGGAAGCAACCTAAATGTCCATCGACAGATGAATGGATAAAGAAGATGTGGCACATATATACAATGGAATATTAGCCATAAAAAGGAACGAAATTGAGTTATTTGTAGTGAGGTGGATGGACCTAGAGTCTGCCATACAGAGTGAAAAAACAGAAAGAGGAAAACAAATACTGTATGCTAATGCATATATATGGAATCTAGAAAAATGGTACTGATGAACCTAGTGGCAGGGCAGGAATAGAAATGCAGACATAGAGAATGGACTTGAGGACACGGGGCAGTGGGGGGAAGCTGGGACGTAGTGAGAAAGTAGCATATTGACATATACACACTACCAAATGCAAAATAGATAGCTAGTGGGAAGCTGCTACAGAGCACAGGGAGATCAGCTCAATGCTTTGCAAAGACCTAAAGGCGTGGGATAGGGAGGGTGGGAGGGAGGCTCAAGAGGGAGGGGATATAGGAATATATGTATACATATAGCTGATTCACTTTGTTGTAGAGCAGAAACTAACACGATACTGTAAAGCAATTATACTCCAATAAAGAAGAAAAAAAGAGGAAACAGTGATCATGTAAGGAGAAGAAATGAACATTTTCAGAGATAAGAGAAGTTTTAGCCTTCATAAGGCAAAATCAGGGTGCTATAAAAAAGGAAACTTTCAGGCAACAAAGAAAAGCACTTAAAAATTAAGTATATGATACAGAAACGAAAAACTCAATTCACATGTGGAAGATAAAGTTTAAGATTTTTCTTCAAAACATAGAGAAAATTACAAAGAAGTAAAAAATGGAAAAGAAACATAAAATGAAAAGACCACATCAGGAGGATCAACATCTGAATTGATGAGTTCCTGAGAAAGACATAGAGAAAATTATGAGGAGAAAATCATCAAAGAAATAGTTCCAGATAACTTTCCAGAACTGAAGGATATGAATTGCCAGTCTGAAAGGGCCCAGTGAGTACTTATTATAGAGCAGTAAATGTGTGCCCATACCAAGGCATATCATCATAAAATTTCAAAATGTTGAGGACAAGGAGATACTACAAGTTATGACAGAGAGTCAGAGAGAGAGAGAAAGAGAGAGATGTTACACACCAAGGAACAAAACTCAGAATGCATCAGACTTTTCAACAGCTATGCTGAGAGCTAGAAGACAATGAGGCAATACCCTCAAAACTTTACTGAGAAACTATTTCCAACCTAGAATTCTATTCAGGCAAATTATTAACAAAGTGTGAGTGTAGAATAAATATATTTTAGACAAAGTCTGAAGAAAATGTGTCCCTCAGACACCCTTTCTCAAGAAGCATCTGCAGGATGTGCTCCACCAAAACAAGGAAGTAAACAATGAAAGAGAAAGAGAAGGTATCCAACACAAATATGATGGGGGATGGAAGAGCCCAGGACCAAAGTTGTATAATAGGACTATCAAGCAACTGACCTATATTGGAACTGAAAACAGTTCTTCAGGAAGATGAAATTGATAAAAGACTGATGTGTTTGAACACACTATGAGGATAGTTACACAGGTGGAATTTCGTGATTAGTACATAGATAACTTCACAAATGAAACTAGATAAAATTCTGAACAATAGGAAAAATAATTCATGTAGGAAAGAGAAAATAATCATAATTTTCCTCATATTTCAGCTGTGAGATCTGAATGAAAAGTAGGTGTACAAAGTGTGACCCCTGAATAGTAAATCTGTAGTTAATTCTTAAAACTGGAAAATCAAGAAGCAGATATATAAGTCCTCTTTTTTGTAGAACTTAAAGTTGAGGGAATATCTGGAGCTGCAGAGGAATAGCTCAAGGAAGGAGACTACCTGGGAGCAAGGCCAACCAGAGCAGAGAGGATAGATAGAGACATCAAGTCTGGATGGCCCTGTTTAAACGCCTATATCCAGCCATGCCTGAAGCCATGATATCCTTGCACTCTTTCAGTTATGTAATCCACTAAATCCCTTTTGGCTGCAGAAGCCATCTAAATTGGGTTTCTGTCACTTATAATCAACAAAATCTAAATAAGGCAGTATTTGATCTCACTAAAGTTTTGTGGGTTTTTGTTTTTGTTTTTATTTTGAAAAGGGGATTTCCCAGCTCTCTTCAACTCTCTGAATTATCCCATTAGATGACAAATCAGAAAACTTAATACAATTGATTTATCTGAATGGTCTGACCCTCAGAAATACAATAGAAAGATTAATCAATTTTCAACCTTCTTTAGTGTGTCCTGTATTTCTATCATTGTGGAGTTGACTGAAATTTAGGGTTAAATTGAATTTCCTCCAAACAGCATCTTAAAATTTGTGAAATCAATTTCAATTCCAAATTTTGATTGGACAATTTAACTCTTCTGGTTGTCACTTTCCAGATTTTCTTGGTTAAATTAATTGGACTTTAGCCATTTCTTGCAGTAGAGTTGCAAAAATAGAGAGTCCCAGATATTACACTCTGCTTGGCAAGCATTTGAAACTCAACAGCCTGAAAAATGATCCAGTTTCTTGAGCTGTATTTATAGCTGCAGTATTTATCCCCTGGTATGTCTTATCTGACACAGTTTAAGGTCCAGACCACTTGTCTTTTCCATAGCTGTGTCCAGGACAAGCATGTTTGGCTGACATCAGCCAGCACATCAACTACCTGCCTTCCTGGCATTCACAAAGGGTCTAGATTATCTCTGCAGGTGCAGAAGTAAAGGTGCCCCCAGACCCAGACCTAAGGCTGCATGGGAATTTACTTCGCATTTCTCCAGTGGCTCAAACCCATATATTTAGAAGGTGTTCTTCTCAGTATTAATAAACAAGTGCTTTCTCTAAGTGAATTAATTTTTTAATGTACATAAGTGCATTTAGAAGATTTTCATAAAGGTTTTAATCCAAATATAGGATATATGGGTACTCTTTGCAGTTAAATATATTCTAACTCAAGGGTGGATCGGGGCAGTAAATGTCATATCAGGGAAGAATGAACAACTGGCTTATCTGAGGATCAGGATCCTGACTATTCTTTGTGGTCATATAATTATTTGTTTTGTCCTAACTTTCCTACCTGCCAGTGTTATTCATTAATAATATCTATGAATCTTTCATTCCCAAAAATATATCTAAACTCTATACTTTGCATTTAATGATAAGGATCCAGCCTTGTTTATTCTTTTCATATAATGACACTTGTGATGGAAATACTAATGGAGTTTTTATTAAAATGAACATAAAACAATATTTTAAAATAGAATTATAAATAAGATTCAAATAAAAGAATGTGCTAAATATCCTTGCTTTTTTAGATCTGGTTTGGGTATGTATAATAATACCCATTAGCTGATTAATATTAATCCAAAGTCAGAAATTTAATAAATTGTTTTAAGGTTGACATTGTTTTTCTCAATTTAACTTTTTGGGTTTAACTGATGATATAGGATATATTAGGGACTGCTAGAACATCAAACTATTATTTCCCAATTCTGAAAAAATGCTAATTTGTTGTATACTTTATGACTCAGTACTGATTATTACTATTTTAAAACATCTTTTGTTGTGTTGATGAGAGTAGTGTTGACAGAAATATCAATACAGGTGGAATATTACCAAAAGGGGATAGACTGGTACTTTGCTGATTAGTGACATTAGTTTCTTTGACAGGCTTCCATAGGAATGAATATAAATCAAATTCAATTGCAAATACTTTGGGTGACTCACTTTATCTCTCTATTGTCTATCTATCTATCTATCTATCTATCATCTATGTATACATAGTGGAATTTGACTGGTTTGAATATTTCCAGAAATAACAGACTGCCTCTGAGAGGAAGAAAAAAGAAAACTTTAACCAGGATCTTGCTCCTCACTTACCATTTTTCTAGAGTACCCTGGTGCATCAGTGAGCTTCCTGCCCAAAGCTGACCTCTCCAGGGATCTCTGGACCATGGTAACCACACACTGTTAATACAGGAATGGACCAAAGCTTGGGGTTTTATCCTCTCAACTTAGAATATCCAAATAAATTTCAAACACATATGCCAACATTGCACCATGTGCAAGGCCCTATGAAGGTGATGTGGTAGTTGGCGGTGGGGTACAAGGGTCACAGATAAACAGGTGTCAGAGTACAGCATATTGTATTTTCCAAAAATGGCTACAGAAACATATCTAGTCCCAGATACTATTGAGAGGTTTATCACGCTCCCATTGAGAGGTGGAGTTGATTTCCTCTCCCCTTGAATTGGGCATGACTTTGTGACTGCATCAGTGGATAGAATGCAGTGGAAGTGATATTGCATGGAGTCTGGGGCTAGGCCGTAAAAGAGGACACAACCTGGCCCTCTGTCACCTTTGACACCCAGCCACCATGTTGTGAGGCAGCCCAAGCCACATGAGGAGGCCGCACGTAGGTGTTCTGGCCAACAGCTCGAGCCAACAGCTGGCACCAGCAGCCAAACATGAGAGCAAATGAGCCTTCATTTATCCCAGACCCAGTTTTTGAGTTTCCTAGCTGAGGCCCCGGATATAGTGGAGCAGAAAAAAGGCTTCTGTTGTGTCCCGTTCAAATTCATGAACTCACAGAATTTGTGAGGGTAATAAATGGTTGTTTTATATCACTAGGTTTTGGGGAAAATTGTTACTAAGCCATAGTAATCAGAATGAGGAACTTACAATATGGTAAGGAAACCGTTACAAACTCCATGGTAAAGGCCAAACCTCAAAGTGAACTTGACACAGAGCTTGCATTCTCAACAAGGGCAATGTTGTGCCCCCAGGGGGGCAAAAATTGGCTCCTAGGGAGTGAAAAATCTCTTTTTTTTTTTGATAAATAAAACATAGATAGAGTACATAAGCAGGTAGTATATTTGTGGCATTTACATGTCATGGGTGGTAGAGGACTGTCGGTGAGGAAAATGTCTAAAAAGGCTCATTAAGTGGTGATAATGAAGGGAAAAAAAGGCAGAGAAACTTTGAAATAGAGGGAGGGAGAGATTTATTCTGAGCTGGAGAAATCTGAGAGGCAGCCCATTCAAGCGGAATAAGACATTCTGACTAACTGGGAGACCCTGACCAAGCAACTTGATTTCTCCCAGTTTCAGTATCTTCTTTTGTGAAACAGGGAAAATGATACCTAGCATTCAGAGCTGTTGTTAAGGGTCAAATGTAATGTTAGTAAAGGTTTTGCTCTATAGTAGATTCGGGATTTTGTAGAGGTTGTTGAAGGAGATGCACTTTGAGTCGGCATCAATCTGAAAGGAAAGATGGTGACTGATGGATATGGGGGAAGGGCAATTTAGACAGGAGACACAAATTGACCAAAAGTCCAAAGAGGTGGGAGAATACATTATGAACTAATAGTCTGGGGACTTCCCTGGTGGTGCAGTGGTTAAGCATCTGCCTGCCAATGCAGGGGACACGGGTTCAATCCCTGGTCTTGGAAGATCCCACATGCCATGGAGCAACTAAGCCTGTGCACCACAACTACTGAGCCTGCGCTCTAGAGCCCGCGAGCCACAACTACTGACGCCCCCATGCCTGGAGCCCATGCTCCGCAACAAGAAAAGCCACCGCAATGAGCAGCCTGCACAACTCAATGAAGAGTAGCCCCCGCTCACTGCAACTAGAAAAAGCCCGCGTGCAGCAACGAAGACCCAACACAGCCAAAAAAATAAATATAAATAAATAAATAAATATTTTTTTAAATTAATAGTCCAATGTGTCTAGAGAGCTAGAAGCCTTGGGGTTAGAAAATAGGCTGAAAAAAAAAATAGCCAGTAGCAGTCTATGGAGGACTTTGAATTCAAGGATCGAGAGTTCATTCCTTCTTTTTAAAATTGTTTTGATAATACACACGTGTATGGAGCACCTAGTATGTGCCAGGACTATTGGATTAAAAAAAGTATATGTGACAAAGGAATCCATCAGATTCCTGTGACACAATATGACATGTGACAAATACAACCAGATCATTTCAGTGCAATTCACGTTTTCTGGGTAAAACAAGAATTTTTGAGGGAAGATTTCCCACAATAGGTGACGTTTAGGCTGGGCTTTGAAGTGTGGGAGGTGATGATGGCAAGAGAAGTGAGAGAGGTACATTTCAGGGTGTGGCACGTACAGGTGACAGCGCGCAGCGTGCAGGCAGAGCAGCTACGTATCCCTCCCCTTCCGTGGTGGATGTCCAGGGGGTGGGCCTGCCAGTACCCCTCATCCCTGGGCAGAGTGAAGGGTAATCTTGGGCCCTGGGATGTCAAGAAAAGAGTGGGCCAAATCCATAAAACTTCCTATTTCTGGTCTTTTTCCATGCTCTAGCCAGGATGCCCAGGAAGAAAGACAGAGCAGTGACTCTGGGCTTAGAAACTTACACATCCAACAGGATGAGTCCTCCCCAAAGCCTGGGAACTCAATGCCCTCAGGTCTGATCTGGAAAAACCATCACATTGACTTGAAGTGGTTCCCCCCAAATGAACAGAGATGTTTCAAATAAAAATGTTCTCTTAATGAAATAACAAATACCAAGGTACCCGTACAGGCTCCCTCATCCCCGCCATCTAAGACCCTGATACTCACAGGCATCTGTACCACACATGGAGGCCAAGTTGCCACCATTCATACATTCATTCCATAGACAAGTATTGAGCACTTACTCTATGTCAAGCACAGTGCTGGGAGCTGGGAGGACCAAGGTACAGTCCTTGGTTTCTGTAGCTTGTTATCTAGCAGAAAAGACAGACAGAAACGGATTATTACAATCTGGTAAACATGATCATAGAGGTCCTTTCAACGTACCTTGGGAGCCCCGAGGGAGAGCCTGAAACTGTCTGGGGAGGTAGGAAAGGCCTGATCTGGTGGTGATATCTGGGGTGGGGTTTGAAAGAGGAGAGGAAATTTTCTGAACAGGAAAGAGAGCAGATTTACTCCAAGCAAAAGGAGAAGTGAGAGTCCCAGGGTGGTGGGTGGGCCCCAGGGTGTGTGAGAGGGAATGAAGTTCCGGGCACGTATGGGCGTGGTGGGAAATGAGGCTGGCCAGTCTTTGGGCACCTGAGTGTCAGGGTAGGAAGTCTGGATTTTATCTGGTCAGCTATGAAAACACAGAAGATTTTAGGAGAGGAGAAGAGGGGGAGGACAGATCAGATCTGTGTTTTAGAAAGAAAACCAAAGGCAGTGATGAGAATGGACTAGAAATGAGAAACCTGTGGCCTGGAGACCAGCTTGGAGGAAGGAAGGGTAATCACAGACAGGACCAGTTTCCGAACTGAGGCTCAGCCAGTGGTCCCAGTGCTCTCCCCTAGCTGAGCTCGTCTCTGATCAGAGGAGGCAGTCTTCATTCGTGTGCTCTGTGTACAGGCCTGCTGCTAGGAGCTTTACACATGCCATGTCATTGAATTACCCCAATAACCTTGAGTGGTAGGGACTATCGTCCCTTTTACAGAGGAGAAAACTCAGTAACTTAGGGAAGGTCACAGAACTGGCAAGTGGCAGAGACAGGTCGTGTGACTCCAGAGCAATTCCCTGTGCTTAAAATCCACAGGAAGGGCATGGAAAGCTAGGTTTTTCAGTACTTACAACAGACTGCATCAAATTTACAGTGTGACTGTGATAAAGAAAAGTTCCACAAATCCTTGGCTTTTCCCTAATGAGGCATTTTTCATAGGAAATATAAAAGAAGTGGTGAGGCCTCCCCTCTCTCTCCCTTGAGCCCTTTGTTTCCCTCTCCAGGTGCTGGTCACTAACCTCTGGATCCATAGCACTGGCTTGGCTGGTCTGGCCAGTCTCCTTTAAGGTCCCGCCTCACTTTGGTCCACTACCCCACCTCCAGTCCTCGGACCCTTAGAGGCTGATATCATTCACTCCTGGGCCAACTCATAGCTGGGCAATGAGATGAGAACTCTCTTTCTCTGAGGCAGAAGCAGCTGAGAAATCAGCCAACTGCTTCCAACCACAGCGGAGGCAACGGTTCCAGAAGTGCGGCATTTTCCACTCTTGGCTGCTAGGCTTGTAGAAGCTGATGTCAGATGAAAGGCTGGCCCTCGAGATTCGTTCATACCCGGGGATGCTGGGAGATTTGATAAACTGTTTCGTGAAGAAGTCAGGCAAATAGGAAGCGACATTCTTTCTCATCTTCTCTTGACAAAAATCCACCTTGGATCCCGTTCCTACTGTCTAAATCCACAAGCATTTCCTGTGGCAACAGTGTGTGCTTCACAATGGAAAAAGCAGGCAAGTCTTCCAGGCTAAGGGGTTTGAAGGCTTCCTGAGACTTACCTCCCAGTGAGGCAGAAGCAATGGCAGGAGCCGGAGAGCTCTGCAGGCTCCAGCAGCAAGCGACAGGGTGGGGGGGGAACCGAGGGCTGACCAGGCTTCAGGGTAGAAACAGTGTGCAGGGCACAGACAAGGCTGTACACAGAGGTCATAAAACAAAATTTATCTTTAATTTGTAAGTGTCAACAGCAGTACAAAAGATGGAGTGATGGCGACTAGATTAAGGGTAGAGAGGACAGTCTTGAGGTAAATGAGCATAAATAGGCAGTTCTTATAGACACTCCCCTGAGGGGCCTAGGCCCCATCATGGCATAGACATTATCACCCAAAGATGGCATGTTTAACATATCAGGAAAGCACCTTGTGCAAAAAGGAAAAAAAAGAAAGTAGCTAAGGTGCCAACATACACCAGGATAAAGACAGCATCTTTCAATTTTGTCTTTTCCCTTAATTATGAGGCAGAGGAGGGGAAGACTTTGAAAAGTACCACTGAAAGATTATTCAATGTTGAGTTTTATCTCACATCAATACTGCACAACGAAATCCAAGAAGTGTGTGTATGCAACAAAGCTAAGAACAATGATTCATTCCTTGAAATTTGAAGAGATTCTTTTCTTTTTTTTTTCTTATTTCTTTAATCCTTAGCAAACTTTTTTCCATTGTCAAGAGGAGAGTGTGAGAAAGATGTGATGGCAACCCTTAAGGTCATTTAAAAACTTTACACTGGACTGTACAAGATTTTTTTTTTGATAAACTATTTACATTTTCAGACTTTCAAACATATTCAAAGCAGCAATAGACACTAGTTTTTATGGTTTTTGTTTTTTTTCTAATTGCCCAAATAGTTACCAGCCATGGGCCAAGTAGGTACCTGCGTTATACATAGAATTTCTACAAAGAAAATCTGCAGTTAAAATTTGCTCAAGGGTGTATTCAGTGCCCTTAGCGTCCCAAGGGCCGCACCCGCAGTGTCGCTAGAGGAACCAGCACAGTACCTTGACAACAGGGTTGCAGTTGTCCCAACAGCCCTACACAAACTTTACACTTTGAAACAGCAGCCAGCATGTCAGTCCAGCATGTCAGTGAATTGTGCTGATTAAATTAACATAGAATACAATCTCACAATATACATCACAAACAAATTACAATGTCAGGAAATAAAAGAGTTACAGTAAGATAAGTTATGTAGTAACAGCTTATAAGCTTATCTAAGGTAATAAAAATTTTACATGGCAAATACAATAATGAATGAACATAAATGCTAAGCATCCTAATTTGCTACAAGCTGGAAAAAGGGTACAATAAAGACTGCACTTTTTCAAAAAAGCAAAAACACATATGACAAAGGGAGACAAACGGAGAATGCACACGAGCAGGTCTGCAATGTGCAGCATACAAAACAGTTAAATATTTGCACATTCCCCATACTCCAAGAGCACCAGCACTGAGGCCTCACTTTCTGCTTGTGGTTCTGCAGGAATAAGAAACTACTGAGCAAGATACGTCACTGAGTTGCCTTCAAGCTTTCATATTGCCACGGACGCCAGTCAGAAGAGTATCTGCACTAAGCTTTACCTTTCTGCCCCTCTCCCCCCACCTCTAACCCTGCCCCAAAGGTACCAGCATTCCGAACACTTGTTCATGAGCTTTTGGAAAGAAATCTGTCCCCAAAAGAAAAGGTGGGATGGGGATGAAAGGGAAATGTGTTATGCATATCAGTATTTTCAGGGATATTAGCAGAGGGTTACGCTCAATAGTACATGGCGTCAGAAACAGAACATAACCGGCAGGAATAACAGATAGAAGTTGTTTATTAAGGAAGAAAACATGTCAGGGGACAGATGACTTAAGGAAATGATGCAAGTGCTTTTGTAAAAGGACAAATGAGGTCATACAATATTATTATACTTTGAGAAGTGAGCTTAAGTGCCAACTCAGTCCTTAGACAAACATGTACAAAATCAGGCAAGGCTACAGCAACCATTTTTGTCATTTTCTCATTAAAAAGGAAGACCCAGTAATAATTTCAATACATTCCTCTAGCTGCATTCTTTGCAGTTGTTGGCACTTGGTACAGGACTTCTCATACGGTTTAAAACTACGAAGTGATTCTTTTTCTTTTCCCTAATGAGTAGGTAGAGGTCATCTCTTTGCAAAATGAGTAAATTGAGAGAAGCAGCCTCAGCTGTGGTGTTAAGTGACCAGGCTGCCTTCCTACTGGGGGTAGATGGGCTTCCTCGAAACAATCCCTGCTTTCAGCTAGCGCCTGTGCTCCCTGCTCGGGAGGGTGTGCTCCAGAGAAGCAGCCTGGCTTCATAAGGAAAAGAAAGAAGCCTTTAATTTCAGCCCTAGAGTGATCACACCCTTTTCAAACACCCCAGGCTCCAGTGGGGCTAATGTTCAGGGGAGGCCAGAATTTGACAAGCTCAATAGCACTGTGAGCCCACACCTGAATTTAGAACTTGGCCTGAGAGATGGTGTCAGGACCCTGGCAAATCAAATCAGGCCTGAGGACAAGGCTAGGGAGTATCAAATACCAAATGAAGCAAACTGATGTGCTCCTAAAAAGGTGAGCTGAATACAGGTGAAAACAACAAAGCTTTCGTACCTTCCTGGAAAAGATACTGCATCACATCTGCCAACGGAACAGATGAACTGCCTGCCTGGCTGCTCCTGTCCACAGACTGACCTTTTATTTCCCTTCCTTCCTCCCTTCCTTCCTTCCTTCCTTCCTTCCTTCCTTCTTTCCTTTCTCTTTCTTCTTTTCTTCCTTTCTTCCCTTTTCTTTCTGTCTTTCTTTCTTTTCTTCCTTTCCTTCCTTCCTTCCTTTCCTCCTTCCTTCCTATTCCATATAGTCCATTTTTTAAGACAGGATTGTCTGCCAGTGTCCCTATTCTAAGTGACAAGGGAAATCCTGATCCTTTAACAAAATGGAGATAATTTTTACCTTTGACTTGAAGATACTTTGAAATAGGGAGCAATGGAAAAAAAGTTGATTGACATTCTTTAATCTAATTGGCATGACGGGACTTTCATTAATGGCCAATCTCAGAGAAAGATCTTTGCCTTTATAATGGCATTCATGCTTCATGCTATTAAATGGTCACAGAACTACCTTATAAGATTTGTGTGGATTCACAAAGCAAATTGACTCTCTCCCAGCTGCGCTGGAAATTCACCATGTTCAATTCATCAACTTTCTATAAGAAAAAAAGTGAAAGTCTGAGTCTGTGGACAGTGGGTTCTAAACTGTATGAGAATCCAAGTGATGGGTTTTACTGCTCCAGCTACAGGTGGGACTCTGCGCTCTCACTGTGGCTGATAATTCACTACCCCATGAGGTACAGTGACTCGTCAACTTCTAGTCTGGACCAACAAATATGGATAGAGAACAAAAAGGAAATACATAACTTATATTTCACTAAATATTCATGAACCAAAAATAAATTCTATTTCTATGTTATATTTACACAATTAGAAAAATCTAAAATGAGATGGTATAGTCATAAAAACTTTGTTTAAGCCCCACTGAAAATAAAATGAAGTGAACCCTATGATTGTCATTTTTAATTTCCATGGATATTTAGAGCCAAACTTGGCTAATAAATAGAATACACTGCTTATGTGCAGAATTTAGATTCAAATACAGCATCACTGTTTGACCCAATGAAAGAGACGTTTACAATCAGATCATTCCTGAATAGCCTTTCATTTTTAAGAACATGGCTAGAAGTAACTGAACCCCAGTACTGAGGCAGAGCTGGAGCTAAAACAAAGTGTTCATACACACATGTATTTTGCATAAATAAATGAAATAACAAGACATAAAAATGACTCAAATCCGGCAACTGTGAGGCAAGCCCACACGAGTCGAAACAGATGACTTTTGTTCATGTAGTTTTCGTACAACAGCTTCACATTAGTCAGAAGTGATAAAAAATACCATTTATATCCAGTGCTTATAACACTTACGAAACAACATCTGTGAGTGTGTGTGTTTTTTGTTGGTTTTTTTTTTTGTCGTTGTTTTCTTTTTTTGTTTCTTTTTTTTTTTTTTTAAACTACAAGCAAAATCAAGTTTCAGTCCTAAAGAACAGTCCTTTGTTCTCCACCAGCCCAGAATATTATTTTGGCATGGTCATAAAAACAAACAAAATTAACCTGCTATTCTAAATGTTTGCCTTTGTGCAAAATTAATTACATACAATACAATGCTAGCCATACAGCACTCTACTTATGCAACAAAATTAAAAAGGAGTGGGAGAGGGCAAAAGCAAGAGTCAAAGAGAAAGAGAAAAAAACATGAGAATGAACTGAGGAGGAGAGGTATACAATCAAAAGAAACCAGTAAGACAATAATAAATACTCATTTTTTTTAGAAAAATGACCTCCTCCTCATTTGAAATAAATGTACAAAAGCAAAGTTCCAATCCCCAATCAATATTAAGAACCAAACATTCCTATCAGTACCTTAATCAGCTTATAGAGAGCACTCCCAGCTAATGACATAGACAGTAATGTCTTGGCTAGACCTATTTATTGCTATTAGGTATGGCCTTGAGCACTCTTAAATAAATATGAAGGTACACTATTTTCTTCCAAGTGACAAAATGGCTCAAGAAATCTGATGGGGCCGTTCCTATGTCCTGGTGATCAGATTCTGGTTGTCCCATGAGGTGAACTGTCCCATTTGCTGACATTCTCCCGTTGAACTACCCTGGGCGAGGCTACCCCATAGGCAATCAGTCCTGGTTTTAGGAAGGTCAAAATGGCATGGCCAAGCTCCCTGTGGTTAGGAGATGGGGAATGAAGCCTCACTGCCTCCCAGCCCAACAGCACATCTCCAGAAAAATCCTTGTGTAACATGGGCAGTTAATCTTGTTCACATGTAGGCATGACCCCCACGTGGCCACAGACGGAGGGAGTGAGCCAGAGGAACTCGCCTGCTGCCCCCAGGAGTGATCTGTTCCCCAGAGTTAACAGTAGGAACATCCCATTTAGGGAATGTATTTCCCCTCCTTCTCCTTCCCTATGGTTTTCTTTCATTCTCTGGATGTATCATGACTATTTGCCTCTATCTTTGTTTTGAGGCTGTCATGTGGCTTCTTGCATCCTGGGGATTTTGCAAAGAACTCCCTAGATGTGCCAGATGGGACAAGGCAGCTCAGTGTAAAGGTGCCAGCCCATGACAGCATCCCTGTGGACTCCTACATGGCCCGCAGCTTTGGGCTTTACGATTGGCTGAGGGACTCTCCTGCCTGGCAGTCACCACTGTTGACCCTTGCTGCTGAATGGCATTCAGGCGAAATGCCACTGATGCAGATCCTACCACTTGTTGCTGAATTGAATTTGGGGGAAATTCTGGCAAAAGATTCAAAGTCACCGTGAACCTCAGGGGCATACCTGTTGAAGTGTAGGTCTCTACACCTGTATCCAAATACACAGCTTTACAGCCATATACACTGATGTTCAAAAACAATAATATAGGTATTTAGTAGTATCTTGTTTCAGAAATGCTTCCAGATGTTCTGGGGACATAAAGTCACTATGTACATCTTTTGTATCTAGCAGGAGAAGGAGGTGAAAAGGGCTGAAAAGTTCTTTGGGGAAGGAGGGTGAGAAAAAAGAATTATTAAATTAATGCCACCAACAATTTTTTTTAAATAAATAGTAAGTGGACCCTTGACATTCTGGAATGAATAAATTATTTAAGAGAAAATGTGTTAAGACTGAATGTCAGGGTTAAAGGCAAAGGGATAATGGATGTAGTGAGAGGTGGTCTCAGGCAGAGAAGACCACCGTGTCGGTATCTGGTGTGGTGATCGCTCTGGTGCATGGACGTCATACCACGTCACACACTGATGGCACGTCAAGAGGCAAACACAATTGGGTACATGCACTGTGGCAACCTTGTTCATTCCTTACAATATCTTGTCTCCAGATTCCTGAGTACTTTACCATTTTCTGGAAAAAAAAAATGTGTGGTTTGCTATTTTATTTTAAGATGCCAAAGATTGTCTAAGACTTTGCAGTGTCTCCTTTAAGACTTTCAAAATATTAAGATTCAAAAGTTATGAAAAAGTTTGGCACATTCAAAGTTTAACTCTACACATGGAAAAATGGAATTCTGAGGCCTTTTGAATATGCTCTACATGCAGCTGCACACGCCGTGGACTTGTTCTGTTTCACAATATGAAATTTTCAGTTGTTTTCTAAAATAATTCAGAGTAAAAACACATTCACAACCTGTAGGCTGGCACAGCATACCTGAGTGAGAATGTTTAACCCCACCTAAAACAGGAACTTAAACCTTTATCAACATCCAAAAGAAAAAAAAAGTAAGACAAAAATATAAGACTTGTAAGACAGCTATGGGTTGAGATAAGTTTTCAAGTCCTGGTGTCTCATATTTAATATGTCTTCACCTAAATTAAAAAACAACAACAACAATAACAATAACGACAAAAAACTCAAGTTCATGAAAAATCAGGGAAAACTTAATCTGTCTCACGCTTTACGAAACAATTAAGACCATTCTGCTGATGTAATTGTGGAGCCACAAATGCATGCGGGCTCTTTAAGAACTTTTTTTGGGGGGAGGGGAGATGAAATGTCAGAGTATTTTAATTCAGCAAACAAACACTCCTCAGTTGGCACTGACAGCTTCCGGGGCTTCATTTTCACTGCTATAGTCTGATTTGGGATCATCTTCATAGTCGTCATACATTTCCATTTCATCCTCTCCATTAATCATTTCATTTCCAGCTAGGCTTCCGCCGTCTGTCTTCATACCATAAGTGCTCTGGATGACCGGGAGGCTGGGCTCTGGGCTGGCGGAGGTGCTAGAGCAGTCAGATGTCATCTGAGGTGATGGTGTGGTAGTTGCCATAGTAATAGCACCAGGATACACAACACCTGTTCCTGTGGTGATTGGAATCTGAGGCTGCTGCCTGTATAGATTCAAAAAATAAAATAAAGCAGAGGGAAATATCTATATTCATATGTTCTTCTGTGAGGCATTGGAATTCATCCCTCACATATTCTAAAAGGGGGCACTGTTTGAAATTCTAGCAAATGACAAAATGTGACAAAGGTGTTTCCTGGAGGAGTCCTGCAAATCTCCCTGATGATGTGGTTGGGGTAAAGAAATACAATGGAGCAATTTATTGTTGGTTTTGCAACATGAAAGCAAAGATTTGATAACCCTTGGCATTTGGAACAAATACTGTAGTTAATTCCATAAAGTTACATGTGAGATCATTTTTTAAGATCTCCCAGAACATTACAAAAAAATAGGTTGGCAATATGAGACATACTATAATGACACTGTTAAGCAGGTTCGTGTCTTCAACCTTGGTCTGAGAACTGTACAAAGAATGAGAGAAGGATCCAGTATATCCCAGAGTCAGATTCAGCAAAGCATGTATTTGGTATCCATGTAAATGTCTACTTATTTCTGTCTCTGAACTTGGAGGGAAGCTCCCTGAAGCTTCTATTTCCTAATTATGGAAGGATCATCTTGGATGTCATTACTCCTGTGGCCCTGGGCTGGAGCTGGGGTTAGAGGAGTCAGGAGTGAAGAACAGTGAGAGCTCTACCACTTAACAGAATAACACATATTGCCTCATCCTAGACCCTAGAGGGTGCCAAGGCCTAGTCTCACCAGATCAGTCCATCATCATGTTGCTCTAGTTCAGATAAACTGACCACACCCTTCATGAAGGTCAGTCTCTCCCTCTGCAGGGAGACATGGCTCTCTCTCAATTTCCCTTGTGGCATTGTAATTGGTTGAAAGAATGAAAGACCTACTACCTAGCTCAAAGACTAGGACTGAAACAATATTCTCCTGGATTCAATATTTACTAAGTGTTTCTCAATCTTTATGGACAGAAATATTAATTCACTTCAAAATGTTACTGTAACTCTCTTTTCTGAGCCTCAGTTTCCATATATTTATAAAAGCTGAGGTCAGGGAAGTCCTGGAAAGTCCTTCCACCTTTTAACACTTGGCTTCAGGTCAGTTCATCACTTGAACCATTCTATGGACCCCCCCAACCCCCCCGCACTGAAACTTTCTATCCACCTCAGTCTAACAGGAAAAAACTCTGAATTTGTGAAGAACCAGCTTAGTTGCCAGCTATTCTCTGACACGTCCTGAAGGAGGCTACTTTCTCAAAAAGGCCTGCATACCTTCCAGCCTGGTAGAAGGAGAAATGATGGAAATGGCCTAGAATCACACTGTGGGATATCTGATAATGCTATCTTTAACAACCTCTTTCAAACACTAGGAGGCATAGTAATGATGCCTTAACCTTTGACTAACATAATATGTACGATATTTTCATATATGTTACCTTACTCAATTAACATGGCAACCCCATGAGGTATTATTATGCCCAGTTCTCAGATGAAGAAAATGAAGCCTTGCTTAAGGTCCTGCATTCAATAACCAGCACTGCTGGGATTTGAACCTAGGTCACCTGACTTGAATTCTATCACTCTTTCCTTTATAGATATTCAATATACAGATGTACTGTGCTCACTATATCCCATAAAAATTCCTGATTTCTCTACAGCCTATAGATATCCAGTTGATACCAAGCACCTGATACTGATCCATTTCATTTTCTATGATGCTCATGGTGATTTTTTTGATTGCCCCAAAGAAGAAGATAGAGAAATCTAAATCTATGTGTAGAAACATCTGATAAAATACTCTTTTCCCTTTCATAGAATCAAATTCTAAAAACAGTATACTTCTTGCTTCCTAAGTTTTGGGCAAATTAACACAAATTAAATTTTATGCTAACCTACCCAAGGCAGTAAATGCCTCATTAAATTTTTTTACTGAATTTGGATAATTGCAATAAAAATATTTTTGCCTTAATCACAAAGTGAGTGTAGGGTGAAAACTTTTACCGCAATATTAACCCATTTTACAGATTTCCCAATATGGTGAGCTAATCTATAATATAAACTCTACATACCATATGCAAATTATCAAATGGTACACTTTCTTTTCATAAAGGACATTTTCTTTTTGCAAAGAATAGATGGTCATTTTTTTTGCAGTATTTTTAAATCAGAATATCTACATATATGAAATAAATTTGAATTGACCTCATTATGTGCTATGGACAAGGCTTAGATGTTTTCATATTATCTTCTTTAATCCTCAAAATAAGCCTGAGAGATAAATATTATTTCCCCTATTTTACAGATGAAGTAACCAATTAAGTTTCAAAGAATCTGTCGTTTGTCTAAAGCCACAGAAGTACCACATCCAGGAGTTGAATCCTTTCTTATTTCACAAACTCTCTAATGGATATCAAGATTGGGGTGAGAAAGGCAAGCTCACACTATCAGAAAAATACTTAATTTGATTCAGAATCGAACTCTTCTAAACTGAGCGTCACATATTTAACAGTATTTGGACATTAACTTGATAATGGAACAAGCAAATAAAACATTATACAACTTACTTTCTGAAGTGAGACACATGAGATATTCAAAAGCCTACTATTGGGTGGTAGAGAGAGCAGACTGTGTCACCCACTGCCCCCACCCCACCATCTACTTCCTGCCTAGTCATCCCCCTCCCTTCATTCCTTGAAGATGTAAATATATATATATATACACACATACAACTTCTTATCTGATGTGGATGTCCAAATACCATCTCAACCTTAGAGGTGCAAAACTGAACTCCTGATCATTCTCCAAATACCTGGCTCCCCTCATGGCCTTTCAGATCTTGGTTAATGACTTCATCTTTCTGACTGCTGGAGCCAATCCTATATATATATATCCCTATATCCAATCCATCGGCAAATCCTATTGGTTTGCTCTCAGGATTATATCCAGAATCCCTCCACTTTTGCCACCCCTACCTCTACAAACCTGGCTCAAGCCTCCTTCAACTCTAATCTGGTTTATTTTAAGAGCCTGACTCCTTAGTTCAGAGCACATCCCCTTCAGACAATATTTCAGAGTGATCTTTTTGAAACCTAAGATCACAACACTCTTCTGCTTATAACTCTTCAATGCCTTTCCATTTCACCCAGAGTCAAATTCAAAGTCTTCACAATGGCCAACAAGTCCTTTCAGAATTTGGCTCCCTACTACCTCTGACATCTAGTACTCATCCCAGCTAGTCATTCTGCTTCTATTGCTCTGGCCTCATTATTTCTTGAACAAGCTAGACGTAACCTCTCCTCAAGATCTTTGCAGTTGATGTTCTCTCTGCCCAGTTGTCCCAGATATCTGCATGGCTGGCTCCCTCACCTTCTCAGGTCTTTGTTCAAGTTTATCTTCTCAGTGAGGTTTTCTATAGCCACTCAGTTTAAAATTGCACTCTGTCCTCTAAAACTCCCTACCCCTCTCCCTCCTTTATTTTGTTCTAAGGCACTTACTACTATTTGATATTTATTTATTTATTCATTCAGTCAGTCAGGCATTCATTGTCTGACATCCTCCACTAGCATGCAAGCTTCATGAAGACAGGATTTTTCACTGATATAGTTCCAGAGCTTAGGTAGTACCTGGAGCACAGGAAGCACTCAACAAAAATCTGTTGAATACATGAATGAATGAATGAACTAGTGAATGAGGGGGAAAACAAATGAAAAGGCTGGGTAACCTGTTCTAGAGAAGAAAAGATGTCATAAGCTTAGATATATGGGAGAGAGGGTGGTGGAGGAGGAATATGAATATAACCACCTTTAAATGCTTGAATGATTTTCATCACAAAAAGGGAAGAGGTTTGTTCTAGAAGGGACCAAAGAAGAGGATCAGAACCAATCTATGAAGCAGCAGAAAGGCAGAGTATGGCCTGGTTAAGAAGAAAGAACTTTCTAGCATTAGGAGATGTTCCACAAAGAAACCAGCACCCTTGGAAAGCGGTGAACTCTCTAGCCCTCAAAGAGTGCAAGCTGAACTTAGAAAGGACTCCTACAATGGCTAGCTGTTTGAAGGGTATGACTTCCGAGGCCCCTCCTATGTCACCACTTATTCTATGGGTGCAACATCAGAAGCAAATTGCTGTGCTGGTCTTGCTCCTCATTGTCATCATCGGCATAAAAAGAGACGAAAAGAGTTAAGTGAGCATAGGTGTTAATAGTTGAAGACATCTGGCTCTCAAGGGTTTCCAAAATACTGTTTCATCCTACATATTTTACTTTTCTTACTGCCAGACAAAATTCCTAGGATAGCCTCCTGATTTATTACTGAACATTTTCCCGTTTCCCCCATGTGCTCATGCTCTCCTTCATGCTAAAACAGGAATCTTTACCTGTACTTTCCACCAGCCTGACCCTACCCAAACCTCAAGTCCCCTTCCTCAAGAATGGCTTATAGGTAGCCCTAACGCATAGTAATCTTCCTTCCTCAAAGCTTTACTTGCTCTTGTCTATATAATCAAAATTAGTACTTCATTATACATTATGTGAAGCACTATGCAATGTATTCTGTGTGCTAGTATGTGTATGTGTGTGTATAACAAACTATTATTTGCTAACCTATTCATGTATGTGTCTGGCTTCTCTGACTATAGTATTTTCTGAAAGCTCATTGTGCACAGAATTAATGCCTCATTTACTATATTACTTTAGTACAATGCTAGGCACACAGTTGGTTTCAAACAGGCCCTTACCGACTGACTGACTAATCAATTAACAAAATGGAAAATCTAGCCAGCAGGCTCAAGCTTTGTCTATCGGAAATTACTTTCCTAAAAAGCATTTTTCCTTCCTCTACAGATCAATTGTGAAGTCAAAATTCAAACACTGCAGATTTCACAAACAGGAATAGCTGGCAAGTATTGGGTTTTACAAATAATGAATGTACACATCAAAAAAAAAAGTTGTAGATGTTTGTAAAAGTATACACATGCAGCTGATATGAGTAGAGATGGCTAAGAACCCTCCCTCCCAGCCCAAGTAAAGAGTTTGAGCTGATCCTGATAGTCTGGCATTGTTCCATGGTTTCCAAATCACAAGAACATTTCTGGAGTATAGTCTAGCTTTGCCAATTGCAATGGAACTATTTATTTATGTTGTCAAAGCTCCTGTTTGCTGATCCTTCAGACCTTTACAGTATCTATAAATGAAGGCAATGAAGTTTGTTTCATTAGGAGATGAAACTGCACATCTTTTTACATACCTATTAGAGATTCTAATCCAGCTTTCTCTACAGAAGGACAATACTAAAATAATATGTCTAGTCTATGCTAATCAAGTAAATTTATAAGTATCTTATAGCCTTGATTCAACCTCTTTAAGATTAAGATAAAAATGGTAATTGTCAAATCACTTATCCCACAATTCAGTAGAACATAATTCTTTATAATATGAAATATATACTTGACACATAGCATCATTTCTCTAGAATAATAATATTTGCTCTGATTTGGGACTTACTATGTGCCAGACATTGTTCCAAGCACTTTAGATGTATTAAGTTATTCAGTCTTCAGAAAGGTCTGATGTTGTAGGTATCACTGTCATCCCCATTCTACATACGAGGAAACTGAAGTACATAGAGTTTAAATAAGTTTCCCAAAGGCAAGTGGAGAGTTCAGAGGAATAAGAATTGCTATGCACTAGTTCCTAGAGCCAGGAAGTAGATCTAGTATTTGAGCCAGAACAGTCTGGCTCCAGAATTGACATTCTTAACCACTACACTATACAGCTTCTAAACAATTTGTAGGCTCTAATTGAGAGGTATGTGTAACACTGAAAAGGAAATACGTTTCACATAAGCCTGGTCTAAATCTCAGCTCTGCAATTTACTAGTTGTGTGGCCTTGAACACATTATTTAACATCTCTGAATATTGTGTTTTTAAAAACCTCATAGTAAGGATGATACTGTCTATCTTATAGGTTTGTTGTATCTGCAATAATCTGTATAATTCACTCAGCGTAAGTAAGTATCCAATAATTTACCATTATTGTTACTCAAAAAGTAGCCCCAAATTTTAATAGTTTATAGTATCTGCATAATTATCTATTAGCTCACAGGTAAAATACTGAATAAGTTTCAAATAAATTGGAAGTATATTTCATTTGGCCATAGTTCTTTGGGAAAAGGCAATGTTGTAGCTATATGTACCCTAATAAGTATCATCTTAACATTAATAGTACTCCTATTAGGATTATTACAAAACTCTGATACTTAATCTATCAATTGAAGGGGTTAAATCCAAAGTTAGAGTTAAAACATTACTCCATTTCATGTATTGATACATTCATTTCATAATAGCTAAGTAAAAATAAAAACCTAACTCACTGAATTTCCAGTTGTATCATCAGTAAAATGCATGACAATGTTGAGCAATATATATAATTTTATTGGCTTGAAAGTTATGCAAGTCTTTTCAAAATCAGCTATAAAAATTGATCTCACCCCCATTCCCTCAAAAAGTCAATAGCAATCTTTGAATTTCTTGTTTGTCCTTCCCTCTTGTAATAACCTCTCATCTAATGAAGATCAATTTCCAAAGATGAATCCCAGGGAGTTAATAATCTATCACATATAACTACTTAAAAGAGAATACGAATCCTTAAGTGGAAATAATACCTGGCTTTATGTAGCAAGTATTATCAAAACTGGGGCAGAGGAAAATACTCAGCATTGAAGATTAAAGAATAAGATATTCTGACCATTGCCTGCACATCTATAGCTCCATTCCGCAGTCTGGAATGAGCCTTCTGCAAAGGACCTCCTACACCATCCGAATCCTTAGTCTCTCAATTTCAAAGCTCCTTCTATGCCACTGTATACCACAACAAAAGACCTTATTTTCTCTAGGTTCCAGGAGCTCTCCCTCAAATGACACAGTCATACTCAAGACAGTGCAGAATAGTACTATGAGGCATGTTTTGAAGCAATGTGGTAAGGACAATTCCTCAGCTATTTGCATGACAGAGGCAGAGACCTGATGTAATTCTTTGCTCTTGCTCTCCTTTCAGTAGCCATAGGACCTCCTGAAGCTTCAATTTCTCTATCTTATTTAGAAGATTATGTAGTTTGTATACCTAAAAGACCTCATATACAGTAGGCACGCAGTAAGTAGTAGATGCTAATGTTGGGTTGTTTTAGTTTCATTTTACATGCATGGTTATGTGTTGAGGTATTCTGGTCCAGAGCCGTTATCAATGTTCCCTTTGGTAAAGGGGACAAAATTAAATAGAATAACTGCATCTCATTTTTCCAGACTGTGGCAAAAAAGACCCACTATGCAACACAGGGGACATGACTGGAGAGAAGGGTGGGAATGACAAAGCACCTCAAATTTAAACTTCTGATTCTCTGTTCAAAAGAGACTATATGCATTTTCAAAGATATACTAACAGGATTAAAAGAAGACATTACACAGTCTTAAATTTACATTTTGTTATCTACAACTATACTTAAAGTGCACTGTGATGTGGTATATTTCATAAATACTCTAATTAGCATGTGAATAGCCCAATTCTTTAGTATTGTACTTTTGGTGTTAAAAGCATTACTTTTTAAAACGCAAACATTTATAACACAGAAAAATTTGATATCCTATTCTGGCATGTTTTCATCTATTAATATATTGGGATCCTCAAATAACAAAGTGATTTAAACCTCACTTTACCTCGAAAAGTTTCTGCCACAGTGTAAAGAAATTCATTGATTATCTAGTGTGATATAAAATATAGTTTTACTGCAACAGCGAATCCATATTTAATAGTAATAATAATGATAGGAATTCACCTTTATTGATATCATACTAAGCATTATACAAAGTATTTTTAAAAGCATTGCCTCATTGAATCTTCTCAACAATCGTATGAGATAGGTATTATTATTTGTTTCATTTCACACATGAGAAAACGGAAGCTTAGAAAAGTTACATAACTTGCCCAAGTAGGAAGCACAGCCAGCGTCTGAAACTCAGTGGTCAAATGCAGAAGCCGACGCTCCTCCCCAGGACGCTCTAGCGTACCGTATAGTGACCCAGTCTGCTTTCACTGGCCTATTTTTGTTTGTTTGTTTATGTTCTGACTATTTACTTTTTCAAGTTAGTTTCATGTTTTTAAACACATGCTTCTGAAACCAACCTTTTGTTCCAGGACGTTATTTTTTGAGTGTCCTTAAAAATAAGTGATTCTTTACTGCTCCTTTAAGGTATCTCTTTTCTTCACGTCTAAGTGAAGCTTTCTTATTTCCCTGGCATAGCACAGCTCCTCAGTGCCCCTTCCAGTTAACAGGGAACACAGCTTCCTTTTTACTTCCTCCACTTCTCTCTCTCAAGCATTTCCCAAGTGTCTCCCCAGTCTGACGCTAGCTGCCTCAGGCCGGTGCCTCCAGAATGGTCCTCTGGTTTGCCACCCACCCTATGCTTCTAGGTCTGAGTGTGCTGGAACCTACAGGCATCTGCATCCCCACTTATTCTGACTACTGTGGTTACAAGAGGCCTCTTTTGAATGCAGACAGCCAGTCAGCCAAGTCGAAATTTATACCAGAAATCTATTACCTAATTTTTAAACAAAATGACATGAAATCAGACTTGAAGATATCAAAAACATGTCTAGTTTCTGATTTAAGCAAGAAAATCCACATTGTTACTGTTTCTACCACAGAATAATTTACTGCAACAGGAGTTCTGGATCTTTTGCCAAAAATGAGGTCCTCTAACCAATGTCAGGGCCAATTATCTTGTGGTAAATCCCACAACAAAAGCAGACTATTGTGATTAGAGTCAGAAGCACCACCCAGAGAACCTGGAAAGCTTCTGGGGATTTCTTAAGGTTAGTTTTTACTTTTTTTCTCCCTGTGTGCTTAAATAAACTACCAGAAACTTTGTGTGTGGGCATTGAACATCTTAGATTAGTTTGAGAGACAATGAAAGGGGTGATCAGATGGGAGTGATCTGTTGCCGGTTTGTTTTGATTTGAGCAGAAGCCATGCTTCAAGGCTTGTGACAGGCCCCTTCTGTATGTCACAACCTCTTCTCTTCCCTAATCTCCTTCCCAAACACACTGCCAGTAGCCCTCCTGCGGTTTCTTAGCGGGAAAGGAAAGCCCAGGTGGCTAAATGCAGGAACACTTACCCCACAGTAAAGAACTGCCTCATCTCCTGTCTCCGAGACCTCATCAGTTGCTTATACTCCCCAATCCGGAGTTTTTTGCCATCAACAATGCAGGTGCGTTTCGGTCGAGGTTTGTATTTATAGTTTGGGTACTTCTCTAAGTGGATCTTGCTTAGTCGGGCCTGCTCCTCATAATAAGGTTGCTTCTCTTGGTTGGACATGGATTTCCAGCGAGACCCTAGACATAAACATAGCCTTAAGTACCCAAGTGGTCAAGGCAACGTACTCCTGGCGAATACTAAATATATCTTCCCACCATTTCACTCACCCGTGCTCTGAGCAGCTCCTGTTACCACATACCATTGAGCCTCACAGCTAGTGTTTTAGACTACAGAGCAAAGGATAATTCGGGTGTGATACATTTATTATAGTATTTCTCTCAATAATTTAAAGCTGATGCGACAATAAGTATATTGTTTTAAAACATGTTTTTGCTGCTTAAGATCATCTCCTACACCAAATCGTTTCCCCATCCATCTGCCTAGGGTTAAAAACCTAAACCTCCTAAGCGTATCTTGGAGTATGACAGAATTCTCAGGAAAAAACTCTCTTGGTTCCAGAAATTCAAACATCTCCCACGCTCCAAGCATCTTTAGCGAAGCTATCCTTTGATAAAATGTTGGCAGATGTTGACAGTCTTCCATATATAAAAACGTAAGGTGCACACTGTCTCCCCTGGTCTAGGGTAATTAAAAAACCTAAACTCTACTTAAGAAGTTATAGCTTTAGAACAGGAAGGTACAGTTGGAATTATATATACCATTTTCAAGTACTATAAACATTCATTCAAAGCCATCCCAATAAAAGTACAAAAATTTTTAATATGGTTTATACAGGAAGAAGGAAAAGTATTCACTTCTCTAATATTGTTTATAAAGAATTATCTAAACACTTGACGAAGAAGGGATGTGTTTTTTTACGTGTATCAAATTGCATTTTTGTGTCTCGCTGGTGAATAAAGCGGTAACAGCTGTGCTGACTGGATGTTAGCTATTCTTCAGTGGAGATTTTTCATACATAAACAAATGGAAAAGTTGTACAAATATTCTCTGTAGCCAGCAATATCCTGGTTGTTTTAATAGTACATCCATCCCTGTTTTTCCTGATTGTTGTGCAAAAGTTGTGTAAAAAGTCTACACGGACAGGCTTCTCAGTGTTCGGCTGGCTCCCAGCAGCTTAAAGCCCCAGTTAACAGAAGATTTTTGGTGCTTTCAAAATGCTTGTGCTTAAAAGTTTACATTTTAATGAATACACTTACTATACTCAATTTTTTTCACAGAATGCACACTAATAATATAGATTCCCCACAGCTGCCAAAATGGAAACAGAGTGGTTCTGTGCCCATTGGAGAGCTTACTCATACTGCTAATAAAATGGCCAAAAAAAAAAAAGGAAAATTTCAAAATGTGATATCAAAGTTTGGGGATAGAGAAATAATGATTTTCCTTTGAATGTCTATTAATTAGAAAAACTTTTAATATATACATTAGGAGCATTTTGGTTTGAAAGGTACTTCAGTTAATAAGAATAATGCCCCTATGTATATCTCTGAAAGTCTAAAAATAAAACCCCACTTAATTGTAATGACATTTAGTATCCATCTTGAAATTCAAAAGTCAAAAAGAGAAGGGAAAAACTTGTATTTTAACATTTCAGCACTATTTGATCTTATGTATGTTTAAAATTTTCTTAGGGGTCACTGCCTCAAAATGTCTCAGAATCAAGTTAAATTATTTATACAGTGACAAAACATGTGTATTTGTATATGTCCAGATCACTGATATTTACTCAGGTTAAATATTTATTGCTTTTGAACAAAACATTTAAAAAATGAAAACCACAGTTTAAGTCTCTAATGTTTTTCGGCTTCTTAAACGGCTCCCTTTGAGATTTTGTCACATCATGACAGCTTAAATAGAACAGTGCCTTCTGTGTTTTTTCTTTTTAAAGAGGAAACATGTTGACTGTAATGCTGCATGTTGAATAAAATACGTTCAATATGTTGAGCACAATAATTCCAAACTGTATAATCTGCGCTAGGCAAGCTTTACACTAATAGAACAAGGCTTGAGTTTAATCTGGAGAAACGGGAGAATCACTCTGGCAAGTTACCACAAAGTGGGCCTCTGCCCTGTGGTCTATGTGTTCAACTCACTGCTATGAAATTTGAACTAGTCATATCTTATTAAAGTAAATGTAGTTTTATTTTACAAGTTTTAAAGTTATCATTAGAGGCACTGTTCTACACTCCATAAATTTCACACTATTTGGGGGCTCACCCCTAGTCCTTGGTGAGTTCTTTCAGAGGGACATATGAACCCAAGAATATTAAAGCAGAGAGAACTGTAGGGTCTAGGAGTGTTTCCAGGGTTTCATAACAACTTACGAATTCTAAAAGACTGAATTAAGGAAAGGAGATAAAGCTAGTCTCCATGATTCATATTTAGCAGTGACCTCTCAGAGTCACTGCTAAATATGAATATGCCCTAGTGACACATACAATAAATAGTTTTGTCTCTAAAATAAGTTTTTAGTCAATCCTGCTCTGGCACCTGGTAGAAGTACTCACTCCTAAACCTAAACGCTGCAGTGCGGGGTAAGGAATGCAGAGACGATGACAGTCTCTGGGGCAGCTTGCTGAGCTCCACCTAACTTCCACAAGCCACAGTCTCCCTTAGGTGTCAGATGAGGCCCTTTCCCTCCACTCGTTGGGTAGAAGATCCGCATCTGCGGCTGCACTCACCTAAGATTTTGCTAATGTTGGAGTTATGCATGTCAGGAAAGGCCTGAAGGATTTTCCTCCTCTCATCCTTCGCCCAAACCATGAATGCATTCATTGGTCGCTTGATGTGTGGCTCGCTGCTGGCCCGGCCACGGGCATCCCTGTAGACTCGTGCTTCAGCCACAGTGGCACCTCCTGTTGGCCAACAATAATACTGCTGTAGTTTAGCTGCAGAGCCATTCATTGCTTTACTTCCTGTAATGTCAGGGCAGGAAGAACAAGATGGGTGCAAAGCATTATTATCTGGACAATGTAACACAGCTTGCCACCTGGTTCAGCTGTTTTTCCTAGGCCCCTCTCTTCTTTTTAAATGAACTCTTGGAAGCAGAAAACAGTTTCAGATGACAATTCTACAGGCTCTTCTGAGGTAGGCCTCAAAGACACACTGGGCAGAATTAATTTTGCATGTTTTTATACACCTAGTACATTTTTACTACAATCAACTCCAGGTGACAATAAAGCACTATTTTATGGTAACCTTTCCTGCTGTGATTGCTCCTTCAAAAGCAGGTTCTTACCTATCACTTTAGCCTCATTTGCCAAACACTGTAGCCACGTCAAACTATCTCTTACCCCAAACAGAATTCTCTTTCACAACACTGTGTCTTGGCCGGTGCTCCCCTCACTGCCTGGAAGTTCCTTCGCCAACTTCTTCATGCTAAATCCTATTCATCCTTCAAGCCTATTCAAATGTGGTGTTTTTCATGAACTACTTAATAATTCAATGATAACTACTAACTGAGCAATTACTATGAGTTAGGCTTTATGCCAGGTGCTAGGTATACAAAAGTGAATAAAACCACACCTGCTTTTAAAGGAACTCACAGTTCAGGGAGAAGCAGACTCCAAACAGACAATTACAACAGTGTGTACGGTAAGTGCTCTAATATTGAAGTAAACAGGGCATCAAGAGGGCTCCAGCAGACAGGACAGTCAGCTAATGCCTCCTAGGAGAGGCAACATCTAAGCTGAGTCTTGGAGGATGAACAGGAATTAGCACGTGAATAGGGGAGGGCACTAAAGACAGATGGGAAGGGTAATTCAGGCCAAAGGAAGAGCATTTGCAATGATGCTTCCCAGCCTGCATTTATTTTTCTTTCTTTTGATGTTACATGCTCCAAAGACATTATTTGTTTAAGTGACCATCTCTCTCTAATATTTCCATTCCATCCCCAGGAATATAAGACCCCTAAAGTTAGTGCTTATGTTGCACTCATTCTTACATCCCCAGAATTTTCCATGTAATAGATACTCAACAAATACCTATTAAGTAAAGGATTGTTCAGTTTTCAACTCATATGCAAAAGTAGTAGAATAAAAGGCAGTCATTTCAAGGGTCCTGATGTATTTTTCTGCTGCATGAGGGTAGTTCTTTAATATCCCCTATGAAGCTATGTCTAAATTCCTGATATTTTATAGTTTCCAAAGAAATGACCATAGTAACACACTAGATTGAAAGTTCCTTGAGGATATGGCAGGAAATGGCTCTCCTTCACTGCTGTACTCCTGGAGTCCAATAAAGCACATGGCATATAGAGTTTCAATTAGTAAAATACATTCAGTTAATGAAGGCTGAATAAATGAATGAATGAATGAGCATAGCTCCTGCTTGCTTTCATACTCCCTATCAGCACGACACACTGATGTGTGCTTTACATGTGGCACTACTAAATATCTCCCTATAGATTGAAAACCCCTATAGTTACATGTAAAGTTGGACTGATGGCCTCAGCCAGGGCTTCTACTGCATCAATAGGAAAGCCTACTCCTAAAAGTTTAGAAGCAAAATATACACTAAAACCTACATCTCTGCATTTTGGAAAGAGTAAATCCTTTCAGCTCAGTGGAATGATTGTATGGGAACAACATGACCCAATCCATCTTTGCCCTTCTACTCTATTTCCAGCTACCTTGATTAAGTAGAAATTTGTTTGTGTCAGAGCTAGTAATAAATTAGAACATTAAAGTGCACTATTATTTGGCAAATATGGTCATCATTTATTGCAAACAAAAGACAGGATAAAAGGGCCGAACTGGCTAATATTGCCAATTCTTTTCTAAATATGAAGAAGGGCAGAGGAGCCCCTTTCTGAAGACCATGAAAAATAAAATATTTTATAAACAGCTCTTCTTTAAGCCTACTAGACAGAATGATCCCTTACATGAAAAGTCTCAGATCCCAAGATGCATAACTAATATGCTACCTTTTTGCCACCATACCCACAGTACATTAATTTCATTTAAAATGCACTGACCATACAGGATAAATTGATTTCACTTTATATGGGTTTGACAGCCATGTTTATTGTGCAGTGAAATGTAGTGTAGCTTCCAGCTGACAATATCCATCAACACAGGGCAATATGCTGACTGCTGGGCCAGATGAAGGCATACATTACTCTGGAAGTGAAACACTCATTCAGATATGACAGTGTCTTCTCCTAAGGATCACCATGGTAATTTATGATGCCCTCAGTGCCATTACTTCACAACTGACATGAATTCAGCAATTTATATACTTGCATGCGTACACATAAAAGGAGAAAGGCTTGTGGAGAATGTCAGATGCAAAAACATTTCAATATTATTCTAAGTTAACTACTATGCTACAGGTGATTAACATTTGAGATCTGCTTTTACTGTCATAGCTTTACTTCACCTCTAGCAACAACAAATAGCCAGCTTCCATTTATTTATTCACTTACAAGATGTATTTCACTGTAAATGGGAAGTTTTAATCTCCTACAGATTGATCATGGTAGATCTTCTACTCCATATCAATTGATTCTCCCAGACCTGTCCATACCTAACCCAACCTCTCTCCCTCTCACTCCATATTGCAGTCTTAGCATATCCTTCCTACTCACTTCTACCTAAATTCTACCCTCTCCAAGGAATAGAGTTCAGGTCCCACTCCACCAACTGTCCTACACTGACCTTATCTGTCCTCCCATAGTTCATATTATTTACGTGACACTGACTGACACTGAATTAATTACACAGCAGATCTCTAGTCTCACAAGAAATGCTCCCAGAAGTTGAGGAATTCAAGCACAGCACAAAGTATAAAAATGTGAACTAAGAAGGAAAATAGAAAACACCAGGGTGTGTGCACATCTCTTTTTTCTTGTCTTCTTTTCTCTCTTCCAAGTGGAGTCAACTGAAAAATGAATGGGACATTCCAAGTTAAAACTAGAAATGTTGCATTAATGAACCAAGATTTGGGAAGAAGAAGAAACTTATCCAGAGAGACCAAGGTTTGAAACTACTTTTAAACTGGATTTGATATATGATCAGAGTCAGAATTTTCAGAAAATATAAAGGGGCCATAACATCAAAAGAATACTTAGAAAATGTCCCTTAACTTCCCTAAAATGCTTCATGAAACAAACTGGTGGGGGAATTATTGTTGTAGCAATAAAAATAGATGGGACTGTATATATGTGTATAAATTCAGAAATTTAAAAAGAGATTGTATTTTAGGAAAGCCCTTTTAAACAGATAAGGAAAATTCTATATAATACTATAGAATTATTTTTAAAAGGTATGCTATTAATCTGAATATTTGAAGCCTAAAATTGGCTTTCTGCTATAATTAACTCCAGAATCTACAAATCAAATATGACTTCATACTGCTCATTTATTTTCAAAAATAACATCAAGTTAAAAAGGGGTGGGGGGAGGCACTTCATTCTAAAATAGCCAGAGCGCTGTGTCAGAATCCAGAGTTAGGGAATAGTTCATAATTCTAAGAGGCAGATTCTTTCACTAATAGCAGAAGAATCATTTATGAATTCAATGTTCATAATATGTCTTCTCATGAAAAGCAGTTGGAAAAAGCCTAGACCTACAGCTATGTACTTGGAGACTATTGCTTTCCAGCTGAGCTAAGAGTCTTTAATTACCAGCAGTACCATTCCTAAATAACAGGAGGTCAACAGTACCACACTAGGCAAC